>NC_090935.1:571081271-571384302 GCF_040938575.1 Ambystoma mexicanum
GACAATGGTACCTTCTATTACCCAATCCAATACATCTCCCCAGACACTAGCTCTTCACGAACAAACATTACAGCAGGAAGATCTATTAAACTTAGCAACGCATTGAGACGAACCATCAGTATCAATGCCCGACCGGATTATAGATCTCAACAACTCGTCATTGATAAGTATAGATCAAAACGATGTAGACCTTTCATTGCAATCAGTGTCAACAGCCTTTTCCTGTGATGACATTTCAGATATTCCATCGGATTATCCGACAAATACTCAGGAACCAGTAACTGAATGTTCCTCAGAAGAAGATACGGTCACGCCTCAACAACTTCAAAACTACAGAGAAATCAGAGACACCACTCTGAATGACCAATCCACTTCGGACCACACTATACACGACATTAAAACCTTAAAAAGCGGGAAACTCACCCGAAAAAACAAATGGGATTATAAATTACCAACATTTATGGATCAAAGGCACTTGAGGGTCCAACATACCATCAAACTAGTACGATTTGAATCAAGGAAAGTCTGTCTAATACTCAACAGAACGAACATCTTGAGGCTATTCAATGCAATATCACCCTTGAAAACTGTACAGAAGGAAGACATAAAGATTGTAGAGTTCCTTGAAGAAAAGCAACTAGACATTGTTCAGATTGAGCTGCACAGCAAGCAAATGATGAACTTAATCTTATCATTGAAACAGTCTTTTTTCCGGCTGGGATTTCATTGCTTACAAGGCTCAAATCGGCCAATGATTGATATAGAAAAACGTGGCCAGCCGAAGCAACTATATCAAGACAGTGACGACAAATCGAGTCCAAAAGAAACTCAAAGAGAGTGACCATCATTAGATGACGATGGTTATGCACCCCCGCGACACAGACATAATACCTGGAACTTAACAAACAGACCAAGATCAAACATAACCAAACACTTCATATGGAGCGAAATAGATGACAACTTTGAGAATGGATCACATTACAAACACTCCCAGTCATAACCATCAATCACTTGCCATACAACACCATGGATACTATGCTTTTGGAACACCAGAGGACACAACCATCTATTTGAACAACCGATTCCGGATTTTGACAAATGCCACATAATATGCTTGCAGGAAAAGCGGATTAGCCAAATACCTATCTGTAAGGGATACATCACATACATGAACCTGGCTATACAACAAAAACAAGGTAGTCCATCATCTGGCATGCTGATTTTGATAAAGGTTGAATGGAATGGCTCAGCTGTGCATACGATCAACCTGAATCCCTGGTTCCAATGTTTGATTCTACAAACACCGAAAAATAATCTATTTACAGACCAAGATCAATTGAGACCAGTACAACCTAAATTCCTGGCGATACTAAATCATTATTGGAATGCGATGGCCATTAATGACGAAAATGTCATCGACTCCGTATTCACGGCCATTGATGATGCAGCAAGCAAATATGAGAACATTGAATTCATCCTTTGTGGAGACCTAAACATCCATCTCTACGACACAAAAGGACACCTCCGCGAACAAAATAAACTCAATGACAGAGCCCGTAGATGGCTCAAGGAAACCAGGATCCGAAATTTGAAACTTACAGGATCAGCTCTAAACTCTCACAAACAACTTATGCCTACCTGGACGCAAGGTAACTCCAAAGCTATTATAGATTATATTTATGTATCACCCGGAATAATGGATGCAACACTTAATACGGACAACATCCCAGCACCTAGTAGTGATCACCATAAACTTACAATGTCATGGCTGGGTCTCTGCCAACCGAGAAAAAAAAAAGATACAGCTCCCAACTTTAGAACTAAATGTTGCCAAAACGACGAGATTAAGACTACCCCAGGCACAAATGAATGCTCTATCAAAACACTTTGAACAATCACATATGGAAGAAAATGCAAAACTGAATTATAAATGGCTTTTCCTTCCTTTTCGACAAAAAGTCAAATACAAAGAAATCAATATGAAGAATCACAAACACTATTACAATAGTGAAATCACCCAAAAAAGAAAGAAATGCGGACAAATCTAAGAGCCCTCTGAAAAAACAACAATGAGCAAACACTGAAAAGATCAAACTTGTCAAACAGACTTACCATAATTGGCTGAAAAACAAAAGAATTTCTCTACAACAAATAGATGCTGAGAACATGCTAGCTGCCTTTAAAAATAGAAATCTACGTGAGCTGTGGAACTTGTTAAATTCCAACAAATAATGCCAAGATAATTTAACATCGAATGTAGCAGAAGATAAATGGAAACAACATTTCACCACTCTATATAAACTGCGGCACCCAGATAAGCCATTGATGGGAAAACAAACTTCCGTAAAATGGTCTCTTACTTGGAACAAAGAAGACATTCTGTCAATGATCCACAAGCTCAACCAGTCTCATGCGCCGGGACTAGATGGTCTATCTACTGCAATCATTAAACAGGCACCGGAGCAGTGGTCAGAAATCATGGAACAGATATTTGCTGTAATTTCCAAACTCAATCAGATCCCAGACACATGGAGAAAAGCAACCCTAATTCCGATATTCAAACAAGGAGAAGGGGGGATCCGACCAAATATAGACCGATTGCTCTTTTGGAACCCCTGGGAAAACTGTTTGCCACCTTTCTGCTGAAGAATGAAACCGCCTGGGCAAAAGCAGAAAATTGATTTGCGTTGAGACAAACTGGCATTACCTCGAATGTGGGCACAAATATAAATTTACTGATCTTAAATCGCATCAAATAGGAAGCAATTACAAACAAAATCCAAGTCTTTGTTGCATTTGTAGACCTCCATATGGTATTTGTCGCAATAAATAGACAACTGCTCTGGGACAAACTAGCAAACTGGAAATGTCTGATGGAGATCATTGAACCGATAAAGCTTCTATACTCTAATACATCTATTACAATCAGGTTATCTAAAGACAGGACATTGTCATCACCCATAAAGACATGGAATGCCCTAAAACAGGGATGCCCCCTCGCAGCGACCCTGTTTAATCTTTTCACAGCTGATTTTGAACCCAATATGTGTTCAATCAATATAAAGCCGCCCAAGATCAATTCAATGCCCATTCCGATTAAGATGTATGCTGATGACATTGTCTTGACGGACAAAACAACCAGTTGTCTCCAAGAAAGCCTCAAGGTGATGGAGATATATGTCAAAAAAAATGAACTGCAAATGAACACAGGGAAAACAAAAATCATGTATTTGACCAAACCACCATTAATGAAAAAAAATAACTCCGACACTAACCTTGGATGACAAAGATCTCACTGTCGTGACAACGATTAAATATTTAGGATTGCTAATAAATCAATCAAGAATAGAGAAGGAACGGTCGGACGCCCTGAAAAGCAAAGCACACTCGCTAGCAAGACAAGAGAGATTCCATCGTTGCAATTACGGAAAATTCTCATTCAAACCGCTTTCTACAGACAAAAAGTTATACCTATCTTAACTTATGGCAGCGAAACTCTGATTCATTTTCCACATACAGAATAGCCAAAATATGAAGCGATCTTCTGGAGGAAAATTCTAGACCTACCTCCAACATAGCCCATGCCCAGAATCAGATTTGAAATAGCTACTCAGTCCCTTGCTTCAATTGTCAGGTGGAAACAACTAGACTTATTCCGTAAAATATTGAATCACGAACAAATTCTGTCAATCCAAATTCTGCAAACTAATACTTCCGGGATGAACAACAAAGTTTTGAACGCATGGAAACGTGAGATGGAAACAAAACTGAGAAATGAGGAAATATCATTAGAGATGCTTATACTCCGTCCACAGCATACAAAAATAAAGATACAGCTGAACGATTGGATGAAAACAATGCTGGAAAAATCTGCATACCAGATGAATCTTCACTGTGACATCGACACAAGGGCTATTAATGAACTTCCTAGCTACCTAATCTTGTTTCCAGATCAGACAATATGAGATTTGTTCTCGAGACTGCAGCTGCACCTCTTTCCAACTAGACATTGGGGGACATTACGAGGTTGGAGGTAAGTAACCGTCCTTATCGGCATGGAGCAAATACTGTGCCCGTGTATTAAAGAGCCTGCTAATAGAGGGCAATTACGAGTTCGCATGCATGAGCTTAGCGGCATGCCGGTAACACATTACTGGCATGCTGCTAAAGTCCAAAATATGGCTCTTAGCGGCATCAAGGAAAGCACAGACAGCACAACCGCCGGCGTCCTCCTCTTAATAACGTGACCGGCATCAATGGATAAGGCATTAGCGGGCACCGCTATCAGCGGTGACCGCTAATAGCGGTGACCGTAAATAAGCGGAACCGGAAGTAGAGTCATCACACAGGAATGGGAAAGAGCATGGCGGCCATCTTGAAAAACACAATCCATTGCCATCCTCACCACACAGTACCTGGAGCCTTCTTCTGACAACAGATATCAACCTTCAACATCAGGATCATGCCCAAGGCAGTAAAAATGAGGTGCTTCCCGGCAGCGCAAAGAGCGCTTCAATGAGGATGAACTGACCATGCTGGCAGAAAAAGCAGACAATGCAGAGGTTGTTTTTGCAAACATCCTCAAGAGGGAGGCACAGATAAAAAAAAGAAAGAGATCTGGCAACTTGTTGCCCAGAAAGTAAGTGCCGTAGGCAACACCCCCCGCACCATCAAGGATGTCTGCAAGCGATGGGAAGACCTGCGCCTGAGGGTCAGGAACATTCTGTCCGCAAACCGGAGCCAGGCCTTGGCTGCTGGTGGTGGTCCTAGCTCACCCATAAAGTTAAGCCAGTGGGAGGAGATCTGCGCCAGCACGATTGGCATTGAGGCCATAGAAGGTGTGGGCGAGATGGAGCGTGGCACCACCTCATCGGCGGATGGAGGTGAGGGTCCTAGGAAAACACTGTAATATGAAGTATGATGATAGTCCACCAATTTGTCCGTCCAAATAGGCAATGCATGGCCCAATAAATACACATTGGGCCTCATTACAAGTTTGGAGGTAGAAATGGTGCTACTAGCACCATGGCTGCCTCCAAACAGGGCTCCATTAATGGGGACTTACCGGGTCATTCCTACATAGGAGGCCTCGGTAAGTCCTCCTTGCAGGAACCATTCCCCATTCCCATGTGAGGCCCCATAGGGCTCAATGAGAATGGGGAGGGAGGTAACAACGGGCACATTACAAGTGTCCCGTTGTTACCTCCCTCTTCCCCTCGCGGGACCCAGAAAAGACGTCTGGTTTTACCAGACATCTGATCCGGGTCCCGCAAAGGGAACCTCGTAATCAGCCCTGACGGAATGAAGGGGGCCGGTCCCGTACCGGCCCCCTTCATTCCGTCAGCGCCAGGGTCGTAATGAGGCCCATGCACATGCATGCAGCATGGTAATGCCATACCTGACACACACCACACAAATATGAAAATGGGATAAGTCACACTGCACGCAGTCCACAACAGAAATGCATGTCACATGGCATACGCAAGCTCCAACATGAGTGACACTGATGGATGCCTGCATGTTCCACCCATATAGCAAGCAACGTGAGCATCAAAACGCCACTGCCTAATCCCCTCTAATGTGTAGAAGAGCAATGATACCAATGTATGCATGATGCTTGTCAAACCATCACTTTTGCCGTCCCTCTCTTGGTCACCCACAGGCTCAGAACCTGACAGCGAGGCCCTGGACTCACCCCCACAGGCATCTACTCCCCGGAAAAGGGCCAGGGATGAAGACAACAGGCCTTCCACATCTAAAGGCCCAGTCAAGCCACGACAGGCACTGAAGTTGCAAACAGCACCGGATGCCACAGCACTGGTGCCGCTAAGGCCCATTGCCACAGTCCCCACAACACCTGTGTCACCTGCACAGGAGACAGTGGGTGATGGGGCACATTCAGCAGAGAACAGCTCTGTTGGGGAGGCAGCAGCTACGGCACCCCAGACAGACGATGATGCGCAGGGCCAGGTGGGTGTTCCTGTCGAGGACGACTCCTCAGACCTTCCTGCCACACCCAGTCCCGCACCATCCACCCAGGTCACACCTGTCTACTCCTACCATGACACCACACCGAAGCAGTCTGGAGGGGAGGCCGTACTAGGGTGCATGAGTCCCACAGAGGAGCCACATGGATTTGGGGATGTCACACATGCACCCTCCACTTCCACTGGTGTACAGGTGGGGGTGCAGCAGATAGGACACGCAGTGCAGCGCCAGGAGGAGCTCACAGCCCTAGTGAGGCAGTTTGTTGCAGACAGTGCCCAGGCAAGGCAGGAGGGGCGCGACAACACTGCTTCCCTGAGGCAGGCCATAGGGGCAAGCACCACAAGACTCTGCGAGGAGGTGTCTGCACTGAGGCAGGTCCTCTTCCGCATTGCAGATTCCATGGAGTCTGAGCGTCCGGCCCCCAGACTTGAGCAAGCGGCCACCCCGTCTTCATCCAGCCCCACCCAAACCAGCCCCCTACGCAGGTCATCGTGCACCTTGCGCCAATCAGACATGCCGCCACTAGGTGCAGGAAGTGGAAGGATGTAGATGGGGCAGCCTGATTAAGGCAATGGACGCAGACACATGAAACATTTGCTTGGACACCATGTGTGGGGGAGTTGTGGGGGGAGGGGGAGAGGGTGTGCGGGGGAGTTATGGGGAGAGGGGTAAGGGGAGAGGGTGGGTGGGGGTGTTGGAGGAGGGGGGAGAGGGTGTGTGGGGGAGTTGTGGGGAGAGGGGGAGGGGGAGAGGGAGGGCAGAGAGGGTATGTGAGGTGGAGGGTTTGAGCACTTAATTCTTTTGGACAGTTTAATAAACCTGTTGTGTAAAAAAATCTTGAGTGGACATTCCTCATTGCATATGTGTAATTTATTGATATGCAGTGCATAGTTTACATTTACCCCCACACCTAGTGCCCTCTGTCCAACTTTCATGTCACCCTCTGCACCCATGTGTTAGAAATATTGTGCAATCAATGACTGACGCACAGCACGTCCCTCTTGTGCATCGTCAGCGCGATGATGTGCGCCCACATCTTCCTTATCCCCTTCATCATCACCAGATGGTTGCAGTTCAATATCAGGGGACAGGGGCACGTTCCGTCGAATACACATGTTGTGCAGCATGACACATGCTATGATGATCTTGGCCACCTTCTCATGCCTGTAGAGAAGTGCCACACCCGACCGGCTAAGGCAGCAAAACCGTACCTTCAACAGGCCAAAGGTCTGCTCATTGACCACACCGGTACGGGTATGGGAACGATTGTAGTCCTCCTCGTGCCTGTTCTGTGGATTTTGGACAGGGGTGAAGTGCCACGCCTTCAAGGGATAGCCACTATCACCTGCATGAGAGGAAATTAAAGGTATATGTTAGTCGATTCATGATGGACAGCTGTACTTGTCACACTTGCCTGCAGATAATTGATGGTCACATGCACATGTCCCTGGTTGTATGCACACATTTCTCATGTCCTCAATGTGTTCTGTGCCATGGACTTATGGTGTGGGTTGCATCTTCAAAATGATACACGGTGTACACTGCCTTGATGTTGTTCATGCGTTGTGAATGCATACCGCTGTGTTTGTGTTGAATATGTGATGTGTAGTGTTCTGTATGATTTTCTAACTACCCTCTACATTATTTGCCATTCAGCACTGATTATTCCCACGGACACATGCTGCACTTCTGTGGTGGTGGCGGCCCTGTGACAAGCAGTGGATTCCCCTGGTGGTTTTGTTCAGTGCACTTCCATGGATGCTTGTCCTGTGTGGTGATTTGCTGCAGATAGTGAATATTCACAGCATGTTGCTGGATTGTGTTGCGGAGGGTGAGATACGAGGATGGGGGTGCACGTGTTGTGTGATGTGGGGTGGTTTTAAGTTTGGCATTTGTGATAGGTGTCTAGCTTCATTGCTATGGGATTTGGTTGTCATGTTCAGTTTGGGATGCTTTGGGGCACAGTGTTTTGTGATGTGCACATTGTGCTGTCACAATGAAAATGACACCAGGGTGGTGTGTGCATCTATCCCCCCATTTCACTGCCATGTGCCTGTCATGCAACTTACCAAGCAGCCCGGCACATCATCCTGCATGTTGCTCCAAGTAGCATGGTAGCATGGAGTTCCACAGGACCATTGAGTCATGAGTTGATCCGGGATATCGGGCACAACAAAGTGTGATGATCTTACTGGCATCACATACCATCTGCACATTGATGGAGTGGTATTGCTTGTGATTGTGGTACAACACCTCCATGGCATGCAGGACCACCAACTCCACGTGGATGCAGTCAAGGGCAATTATACAATTTGGCATGCCTGCCAGTGCATGGAAGCCAACTTTTGTATCAAAAATCTCCTGGGGAGTCCGTGGTAGGGATATGTAGTCCCTTGTGTGCTTCAGGAGGGCATCCAGCACTTGGTTCAGCATGCGAGAAAATAAGGGTTGTGATATGCCATGCATGTGCCCCACTGTGTGCTGGTAGGTGCCTGTGGCAAGGAAGTGGAGCACCGACACTACCTTTAGTAGAGGGGGGATGGTGGTGCGTATTTCAATGAGGCTGACAATGTCATCATGTATCATGTCCACGATGGTGGTGATGGTGTCCCGGTCCAGACGGTACAGGGTGTGGATCTGCTCAGTGGTTAGGTTGAATGGACTGGCTCTGATGCGAGGGATTGGGGGCTGCCTGTGTGGTACCACTGGCTGCACTGGTGGGGCATGCTGGGCCTGTCTCACCCTCCTTCTCCTCCTGCATCTCCTCTGTAGTGCCTGCTGTTGTTGTTGTTCTTGTTGTTGTTGTTGTTGCTGGTGTGGCAATGCAAGCATGTCCTCCAGCCCCAGTATTGCTACTACTAGTGGAATCATTTTGGTGTGGGAAGGGGTGTGGTGTGTGGGTGTGCTCTATTTGTGCTGGCCCAGACTCCATTACCTCCACCTGTGCTGATTGTGGCACCTGTGGAAGTTGGGAACACTGCACATAGCAGTTTACCGTTGCAAGGCATGCCCGTATCCCATATTAGCGCCTTCAAGATGCTGGTATTTTCATGGCCGCCTGCCTAGCGATGTCCTCCTGTTAGCGGCATCTCAGTATTGCCGGCCTGAAGGCCCAGGTGCCTGCGCCCATGCCGCTATTAGCGGCAACATTATTAGCAGCGCCTCTAATACCAGGTTCTTGGGTCGGAATAGGCCGGAGCGGTATGCGGTGCCAGTAATGCTTTACCGGCATTGTTTTTCCATTACCTCCAACCTCGTAATGACCCCCATAGACTAGCAAAAATGAGAACAATCCCTATGACAGATCAATGCCATCGCTTCTGCCATAAGAAACAAGCACAAGAGACAATCAAACATATCATCATGGAATGTCCTGCTCAAGCAGAAAAAAGAAATATTTTCGGAGTACACTTCAAGATCTCATCGCAGCAAATGGATTGACAAACCAGATGGGCACAGATTCTCTTGGGAAAAGACAAAAGACAAAAAACTGATATAAACCATCATACAATTTCTAAATAGCATCATGGAACTTGTCCAAAATCATGGATGAAAAAATTGCCTGTCTTCATGTTTCTTTTGAATGAATTTTATATATGTTGATGCTGAGAGATACTATAAATGTAAACTATATCATTTTAATAAATAAAAAAAGAAGAAAGAATATAATTAAATAGTTGAAAGAAAAAGCAGGCATGAGGTGAGTATGAAAGAATGACTTTAGAGGAATATTGTTTTTTGGCATAGGCCAGGGAAGAATTGTAGGTTGAATGGATAGAAGAAAGAGTGGCATTGTTAGGGAGAATTCTCTGTTTAGGCTGAATTTCCTAACCTAGTGAGTCCCCCAGCAGCTTTGCTGAATTTCTGGAGTTTGTTTTTTCTCCTGCCAAGAGTGAGACTCTTTTCATCACACTCTTGGACATGATTTGAGGGGGTCCTTTGACTGTTAATGTGTTTTATGGGCTATGGGGTCTTTTACTCCATAGGGTCTCATGTGTTTTTTCTATGTGTGTTACACAGCACCCTCAGTGCCGTGACACAGGGGTGCCATAGTGGCACCCCACCATAGGCTCCATACCCTGGGACTGACTACTGTCTTCCAGGGCATGTAAAGTCACCATTGGCTTTACTAGTCCCAAATTTAGTAACAGAACCAGTACAAACCATCCTAATGTGGAAGTACTGGAATGGGGTAATTCGATTACCCCTGGGTCTGTTTTTCGGGGGGGTACTGTGCAGTCCTCCCTTGGCGAGTTTCTGGCTGGTGGCAGTGGTTACCACGCGGAATATTCCTTAAGAATATTCTCGTTGGGATTTTCCCATGTATTTTAAACGCACCACTTTTTGGTGCAATGCTAAAGATACCGCCGGTTTATTTATTTAATATTAATTCACCGGTAGGGTCTTTTTGCCAGAACTCGGTTTTAAAATGGCGTTTGTGTTCGCCTCTGTAACTCCAAACCAAAGGTCGAGCCCTTTGTTCCACTTTTGGCGGGCTTCTACACAGAAGCCCTCCAAAGTGGTGCCACTCTGTCTGGGTACCACAGAGGGTGTGGGAGGGGGTTTAGGCACCCTGGACTAAGTTGCCTTGCCAATCCAAGTCGCACTCTTGCGTGATTGGCCCAAGTGGTGAGCCGCCCCCCTCGCCACTTAGCATGTTTGATTGACAGCTAGGCTGAATGAATGGGGGTTTCTTGCATAAAAGCAGGGCTTTTGGGACTGGAACTTCAGAAGTCGCCACAGGACCTGAAAATCCGAAGAAGGAGAAGCTGAGCCGACCTGCATCGACGACACCACCGGTGGAGCCCTGCTGAACCGTCTCACCACTTCCCGACGACAGAGGAGATCTTCTTGCCGGAGAGTCTCTTCCCCTTGAGCTGGTGGGGACAACCAGTTCGCTTTCCTTTTCGCCTACCAGGACGTCTAGTGGTCGAATTGCCCGTGCCAAGCACCCCGGCAACTGGATAGCCACTTACCACTGAACCACGAATAAAAGGACCGCTCCTTTGAATCGAGAACTCCGCGGCTGGTTTCTTCCCTGGCAGTACAACGACCTTCTGCTTTCCTCCCCGACGAGATCTTCTCTTCCGCCAGACGAAGCACCGTCTTGCAACCGCTGCCAGGAACAACTGCCCCCGCTGGAGCGTTCTCACCATTTCAAGGTACTGTGTCCTCCTGGCCTCCCTTTCTATAGATTGATACAAGGTGACAGTAAATCCTTAACCTTCTAGACTGGTCCCTTTCTTTTGGTCCAACTTCTTTCCGAACCTTCTCGAGACATTTGTGCACTTTCCAACTGTGTGACCTTGGACACATTTCGTTCTGATCCTCTTAAGGTGGATCTGGCTTTCGGAACTCTAACTTCACGGTTTTATTCTGCCTTCCTCTCGTGCTGTGTTCTTCTAAAAGTGTTGGGATCTGTTTCAATTTATGCTCTGCCTTTCTCTCCCTGTTAACCGAATTATTAGAGTGCCATCTGCGTTAAGCGCTCACCGCTGTCTGAAAATAAGTGGTGCTTTACTTAAGACTTGTCTAATACTCTTTTAAGGGAGAGTATATACTTTAGTAACTGTGTTTTTGAAATTGCTTGATATTAGTGCCAGTGTGTTTTTATAGATGTGTTTTAAAATAAATAATTATATATCTTTTACACCAAAGCTCTGGTCAATGTTTGCTTGTTTTACTGTGTTTACCTGCCCTATTGTGTATGCTCTGTATACTGCCTAACTCTTCTTGAGAGAAGTCTGACTGCTCAGCCACAGCTACCAGGTAAATCTGGGTGGTGCAGACTGCTACCAATTGGGTTTACTGCCAACTCCTGTGGTCTTAAACTTTTTGCAGTGGTCCCTAAGGGAACTGCACAGGTTTCTGCCTAACAGCCAGGATGTGTAGGTGAGTGGGTTTCTTTCCACCGACGTTCAGTTTACCTAAGTGTTGTCCATAGAGAAGATCCAGAGTCAGCCAAGGTTGGGGAGGTTTGCATGATTGATGGAAAGGACGAGCAGGGTGAAGAGTATCTGTAGTATGGTTAAAATGAGCATTACGAGATCTGAGAGCTGAATCAGCAGAAAGGGAAGCAAAGTCAGCAGGCGAAGGAAGGGGGAAATAAGAGCTGGTGAAAAGACAGAGGAATCAAAGGTTCTAAGATTGTGATCCAGGAAAGTTTGTGATGGGATTGTGCGGGTAAGAGATTGGAAAAAGGGTAAGAGGTAATGGAAACAGGAAACATTGAGAAGGTTGCAGAGAACATAAGATGAAGGGATGAATCAGAACAGAAGTATCAGAGGTTGGTATAGGATATTGAGAGATGCTATATCAATCCAATCGAGAAAGAAAAGCGGAGGAGGTATGAGTAGTACCAAGATGAAGGGTGAAGTCACCAAGACGAATAGAGACTCTGAAGAGAGAGTGAGTAGAAATGAAACAAGTGCATCAAGATCAGTATAGACAGAAGTAAGGACGCCAGGAGACCGATATAGAATAAGAAAAGAAATATGATAAGTGTAGTGAATGAGAGGAAATTATATTCAAAGGTTGCAAATTATGGCAGTGATGAGGAGGGAGAGAACAGTATAGGAAGAGCGATAGAGTAAACCAGTGCCACCGCCTCTGCCAGGTTGGCGACGGGAGTGAGAAAAGATAGAAATACTAGTCGTGAGTGTGGCCAATGTATCCGTATCAGAAGGGGAAATCCATGTTTCGGTGATACAGAGAAAGTGCAGGTTAAGGCCCAGAAAGGAATCAAGGATAGTGTGCCTTTTATTACAAATAGAATGAGCGTTTAGAAGGCTAAAAGAGATAGGCAAGGCAGAGGCATTGAGAGAGATAGCGGTCAAGACAGACGAACTGTGTTGGTATTGGCAGTTGTGGTGTGAAGAATGCATCATACAATGGACGAGTATAAAGGCGGGCATGGTCAGAAGAAAAAGAAAGAGGTTCATAGTGGGAAATAATCAGCAGGAGGATGGTAGCACAGGTCGATGGTGGTTGGACAAACAGGGCACATCCAAATGAACAGTTGACAAGCCACAGCCGTAACTGGTGACAAGCATCAGGTCAGAAGGAAGTAGAATACAGACGGGGAAATAATAATGGCAGTTACTTGAGTCAAAAACAGGGCCAAACAAGAAAGAGGATTCCCTTAATACAGCACCTTTGAAATGGATGCTGATGGCTAAAGATGCCCTAGGAGGACTGCCTATCACGTGACCTCAACTGCACATCAGGGAGTGGGGGTGCAGATTCACTAGCCTGCAGCAGTGACACGACCAGTAACAGGAGTCAGCGACTCATCCCCACAAGACGACAGGCAGGCAGCAAATGTATTTATTTATTTATATACAGGAGGAACAATGCTCTTTTGGTCACAAAAGAACGTACAATAGAAACCAGACCTGATGGGAAGAAGTGAGATTCTTACAATGGTGTGAGTTTGGGGGACATTCTGACCAGGTTGTGGAGGAGACTAAATGGATAAGTCACTGTGGAAAATACATAAGTAGACATACGTAGATCAAGGACAATGAACATCGGCAATGTTTAAGTGCTGGTAGGTGGTACATGAGGGACAGAGGCAGGTTAGAGGTCAGGGAAAAATCTTAGCTTGCAGGCAGATGAGAGGTAGGTTAAAAGGGTAACTCTGAGGCAAGGAAGTAAGCTTTTAGTTTGGATTTTAACAAATCCATGTGGACTTTTTCTCAGATGTCCGGGGGAAGAGAATTCCATGCAAGTGGAGCAAGAAGAGAGAAGGAGAGGAAGCGAGAGGAAGCAAAGGTAGGGCGAGGAGCCACAAAGGTAGTCAGGGAGGCGAGTGGAGATTATGAGAAGGCTTATAGAGTTGGATAGAGAATTTATACATTGGTGCCTTACCGTGGATAGATTTGTGAAACAGGAGAAGACATTTAAATCAGGCCCTGTTTTGCATCATCAGCCATCCAGCCTGGTGATGGTACGAGGAGGTAGGTGTGACATGAAGGAGTTCAAAGAGAGACCTTGTAGTAAAGTTAATGATCTTGACGAGAGGACGGAAAGCATAGTTGGGGAGAACAAAGAGGATGCTGGCACAGTAGTCCAGTTTAGAGAAGAGTGGTTAAGAGATGATTGGCGGTATTGAAAGGAAGGAGGTGCCAGATTTTCCTAATATTTATGACAGGATCAGTCAGGTAGGATCCATGTCCAGAGGTCCAGGTGAGAATGGCAGGCTCTGGGGGGGTCAATAGAGTTCTAGGCGGTTATTAAAGGTCCAAAAATCTATATTTTTGACAAATATGTTCATCATAAAAGGGCTGAATACATTTTCTTCAAATAAAACAATGTGGATGGTCAATATTTTTCAGTGGCGGTAAAAATACCACCACTCGAGACCGACGTAGGAATATGAAGAGGACCACGCCCGTAATTGAGTGTTAATTAACAAATGCAAAAAGTCTTCACATTGTGAAAGCTGGTCTTAAATTTGACACTTTAGGCCTTATTCACAAAGCGTTTCCCAATGGTATTGCGCCATTATAAAACGCTTCTGTGAATCAGGCCCTTTATCTCTAGCTCAGTGTGGGTCTTAATGTTTGTGCTAATTAGCATCTATTTTAAAAAGCAGGTTATAATGTGTATTATTGGTGGTAATTCAATTAGACTGCAATTAAACTGCAAGTAATCCATTTAGAAAAAGTGGTACTTTTACCATCAGTGGTAAACCAGCAGAACAGTATTTAAAGTCACTTATTGGTTTAGTTATGTTTTTGGCATTATATTACTGCCTGTTGTTATTTCCATTTACCACTAATTGTATCATTAGTAGCCTTTCCAGGATGAGGGCAATATGATTAATTGTGGATGCAACATATGATAAAAATGTGGATATGTGCATTAACAAAGTTTTAAAGATAGGTTCCAAAATATATTTAGGACATTGAAGATGTGCATTTTGTTGAGTGGCTGGAGTAGTGGGTTTTATTTTCATAAAAGAAAAAAAATGAAAGAGGGTTGATTACCCTAGGTGTTTACAGATGGAGTATATGAAGAAATGCCAATAAAACTGTTCAGCTACGGATCAATAGACTAACAATATGGCCGCCCATTAAGTCAGAAAGGAAAGAAGTTTGGTAAGTGTCAAAGTAAAGGCCTATGAACTGTTAAATAGTTGTACTATTCTGAAGGCCACATATGGCAGAGGTGTTATTTGGAGACTGTATTAATGCTAGATGTGTTCCTATTGGCAAACAGTATGCCATTTTGGCATTCAGTTTGCTGAAATATTGGATTTTGCTGGCATGAGTTTATGCAGCTCATGATATTTTGTGACACAGTGTAGTAATGTTTTATCTTTCCTCTATGGCTAAAGTTTGCCCCATATGGATCTCAAAGGGAATTGCCTTGTGTCTCAAGTTAAGATACACATTAAACTCCATTGAGCTTGTGTCATCTTTCATCTATACTGGCAATGTGACCTACTCACTCCTACCTTCGGTGCCCAGCAGTGTACAGAAAGGATTTTCTATATATAGGGAAAAGATTGGCAACAAAAATGCAGCCAGTGAATGAATTGTGGTGAAAATACCTCTGCAGCGAGATTACCTGGGTAACGGTTAGGATAGGTGTTAAAATGAGGTTAGTTATTATGGAAAGAGTAAAATTTTGAGTTAGAATTGGTTGTGGTGATGTTGACGTTTGGTAAGTGGGTTGGGTATATTAAGTGTCAGGGTAAGTGTTAGGGTGGGGTTTAGGGTAAGGCTATGACTAACAGCGTAAAGGATCGTCACTTACTTCGGATGGCTCTTCTTCATCCTCACCTGTCTCGCTGGAGCTGGTCTGTAGGTTCGTGTCTCTTCCTATCCTCTGGGTGTTCCGTTTCTTGTGGAAGAGATAGGGTCTCCCTCAGAGGGAAGCCAGTATGCCTGCCTTTTGAAATTGGCGGGCTAGTGGTCCCTTCTCCGAGGAAGCCACAAGGAGGAAAAAGCTGTGGAAGGCGGAAAAAACCTATTGTAGGTGTTGATTCGAAAGGTTGGCCTGGTGCAGACAGGATCCTGGAGTGTTGAATGCTCATTTCCAAATGGGGTGAATCCCTTATGAAGACTGTATGTAAGTGCAGGACGTCCAAACAGAGGGAACAGTGGCTAAGAGCAAGAGCTTCAGGTGATCCAGAGGATGGCAAGAGAGAAGACCAGAAAGGACCACGAGAAGGAGACAAAGCAGCACAGAGAGGTTTGGGAGAAAGTACCGTGCTGGCAGGGTCCGTGGGAATCCTAGAATGGTGTCCACAGGGCAGAGACAAAGAGAGAAGCTGTGTGAGGAGAGGAAGAATGAGAGAGAGACAGCTGTCACCGAAGCCGATGAGAAACCAAGGAAACAGTGAAGCGCCATGCGGGAACGGCTGCCAAGGGGAGAGGCAAAGAGAGGAGAGACAAAACAGGTGGAAAGCAAGGCTCAAGGTGAGCACAAAGCGACAGTGGAAAACTAGCGTCAGACCCAAAGTAAGAATGCTTGCGGGTTGCAACGCACCTACTGCCGGGTGCCGAAAGGCTAAATGCAACCCGGCGGCTGCCAAGATGGAAACAACCAGACCGCCACTTCACGTTGCAGAAAAACTTGGTGTGCGAATTAATGGCTGCATATCATCCATTCATTCCATAAGTTCCACCTGAATGGGCATGTGACAGGATGCCCCCTGCCACCTCTGGGGTTACCGAGCTTGCCCGGGTGTGTTTTGTGCAACTTCAGAACAAGCACAGGGGAATGTACATACGGATGGCGTTCCCAGGAATCATAACAATGAGAGTAATCCTTCCAATGTATGAGATATTTTAGTCTTTCTTTTCTGTATAGAGAGTCCAATATTTGAGAAACCTCATATTCCTCCAGTGTCTCCATGGTGGGTACGCGGGGTGGGCGCAAAGAGCAATTGTAGGAATCTTCAACATGATCCTGAAGCAGGGAAGCATGTAACACTTGGTGAATGCGGCTCAGGTGTTTGGGCAGCTGCAGGTTGAATTCAACGGGATTGATCCTTTCCATGATTGAAAAAGGATGCCGGTAACGTGGCAATAACTTGGAAGGGCGTACCCAACGGGGCAGGAATTTGGTAGCCAACCACACTTTAGATGCTTTCTTCCAGTTAGGTGTTTCTCAACGATGTCGATCTGCTTGAACATAATAGTGGTTCTTGCTTTCCTGAAGACTCTGTTGGGCTATCTTGTGAGCTTCGGGTATGTTGGACAGCACCGTGTCAACCAATGGTACGTCAGAAGCTCTGAGAGTACTGGGTAGGAAACTGAGTGGGTGTTAACCATAGTTTCAGAAGAACGGACTGAGACCTGTGGCGGAATGTGAAGAGTTATTGTAGAAGTAGTCAGCGGTGAGCAAAAGGGGCACCCAGTTATCCTGCTGAAAATTAGTGAAGCAGCGTAAGTATTGTTCCAAAGTGGCATTGAGTCGTTCCATCTGTCCATTGGTCTGGGGATGAAAACCAGATGATAAGGCCCTTTCTATACCAAGCCGCTCGCATAATGCCTTCCAGAACTTGGAGGTATACTGACTACCTCGATCGGATATGACCTTTTCAGGTAGGCAGTGCAGATGGAAAATGTTTTTGGCAAAAACCACAACCATAGCAGAGGCTGATGGCAGGCCTGGAAGGGGTGAGAAATGAGCCATTTTCGAGAACAAATCAATCGTCACCATGATGCACAATCACCCTTCCGAAGGAGGAAGGTCTACAATGAAATCCGTCGAAATATGACTCCATGGTAGAGAAGGTACAGGTCCTTGTTCTAGCAAACCCGCAGGCTTCTGGGTACTGCATTTGCCATGATTGCAACTTGGTATAGTTATTGACATCCACAGGTAACCCGGGCCACCAGAAGTTCTGACTAACAAGTTCTAGGGTATTGGAACTTCCTCGATGACCGGCTGGCTTACTGTGATGGCATCAGGATAAGACATGGTGATGAGAGCCTTTGTCAGGAAGGAACAACCGTTGATTGACAAAACCCAATCCGTCCTTCTTAAGTATCTGGTCCTTGGTGGAGATCTTAGGTATGACAGTATCTTGACTGATGGCTTCCTTAACTTTCTGGAGAAAAGTGTACACCTGAGACATGATCTTATTGTGTGGACAGAGTCATCTGGACTGTGTTCTGAGCAACGACCGGGCACACAGATGCATGGTAACACGTCCGCCAGGATGTTTTTACTGCCAGGTAGATATGTGATTGCGAAATCGTATTGAGCAAAGAAATGTGCCCACCTTGCTTGGTGTGAGTTAACACACTCCATCTGTTGGAGTACTCTCAAGTTTTTATGGTCTGTGAGCATCAAAAAAGGGTGAATACCTCCTTGGAGCAGGTGGCACCATTCCTCACAGGTGACTTTCATGGGCAGCAGTTCGTTTTCAATGACCGAGTAGTTGGCTTGGCTGGGAGTGAGTGTCTTTGAGAGATAGGCCACAGGATGCTCTACCCCGTTGAAGTCTTGTAACAAGGCTGCCCCGATAGCAGCCGCGGAGGCGTTTGTTTCCACAATGAATGGACGGGACTGATTTGCTTGCCGTAGAACAGGAGCCGAGCAAAACAGGGCTTTAAGACGTTGGAAGACAGCCTCAGCGGCTTCTGTCCAATAGAAAGAAGTTGCTGTTTTCTTGAACAAAGATGTTACAGGAAGAACGACTCAGGAGAATTCCCGGATTAATTTCCTGTAAAAGTTAGCTAAACCCAGAAACCTTTGGATGTCCTTTACAGAGGTCGGAGTAGGCCACCCAGGATGGCTGCAACTTTATTGGGATCCATCTTCATTCCCTGTTCAGACAGAATGAAACCCAAATATGGCACTGTCGATACCTGAAACAGGCATTTCTCTAGTTTGACCAAAATCGGGTGTTCTTGTAGCCATTGCAGCACTGCATTAAGATGCCTTTGATGTTGCTGGGAAGAAGAGGAGAAAACCAGAATGTCGTCAAGATAGACAATCATGGTATGGAACAGTAAGTCAGAAAACAATCGGTCCATGAACCGCTGAAATATGGCCGAGGCATTGACCAGCCCAAAGGGCATCACTTTGTATTCAAAATTACCGAACGGGGTCCGAAAAGCGGTCTTCCACTCGTGCCCTGCTCAAATTCTTAGGAGATGATATGGCCATCTGAGGTCGAGTTTTGAGAAGACATAGCCCCCTGAACCACTTCAAGGATGTCCTTTATTAAAGGCATCGGGTAACGTTCTCGGATGGTGACCCGGTTGAGTCCCCGGTAATCTATGCATGGCCTGAGCTCCTGGGAATTGTGTTTCGGTATAAAAAACAATGATGCCCCAGAAGGAGAGCAAGTGGGTTGGATCAGGCCATTTTGAAGGTTAGAGTCCAGATATTGCCTGAGTACCTTCTTTTCACTCAGCGAAATGAGTACATCCTCCCAAATGGTATGAGTGCCCCAGGGACAAGATCGATACCACAATCTTCCGGTCGGTGGGGTCACAGGTCTTGGGGGTTCTTATCCTGGAAGACTTCCTTGAACTTGGTGATCTCTGTGGGTAAGCAGGGTACACCTCGAGAGTCCGGGAGAGAAGTGGGTACAGCCTTGATGGTTTCATATAAGGCTTCAGAAAGGGTTGTATACGAATTGTTCGTTTTACAACTGTTCGAATGACAATGCCAAACCCCCCAACACCCCTATATATATATATATATATATTCGGTCAATTGAGAAAAGGTCAATTGTGACCCTTTAAATTCAGTCAATTGTTCATTCGAACAATTGTAAACGAACAATTTGGGTAATACCTCAGAAAGACATGACTTGCTGCAATGAGATGAATTAAACTCCAACTGATTCTTAGTCCAGTCGATAGTAGGATTATGTTTGCAAAGCCAAGCGATGCCGAGCATGACGGGGAAATGGGCAGCACGAATAATGTCAAAACTGATCGTTTCTTTGTGTTGTAAGATGAACACTGGAATGTCTTCCATAGTAGGTGTTATTAGACCGGAACTGAGTGGCTTTCCATCTACCCCTTCCACCTTCTGGTCTTCATCTTTTTCAACACAGCAGATGCCCATCTTCTCTGCCCAGGTAGCATCCACAAGGTTGCTGGCTGCACCACAGTCGATTAAAGCTAAGGAATCTATCCTGTGTTGCTTTACCAGAAGTTGGATAGCCACTACCATACATCGGTTGTCCTCAGTGCAGACAGGTGAGGAGACAGTCATAGTAACAAAGGGACTTGGAACAACACCTCAGTAACTCATCCCTTTTAGTTCTGAGGTCATCCGTTTCCCGGACGGTGGGGTGGCACCTCAGGGCAGTCACAAAGCAGATGTAAGTCAGACCCACAGTACATGCAAAGACCCTTGTCTCTGCGGCTCTTGCATTCGTCGGTGGTCAATGGAGTGCGAGCTGCTGCAATCTGCATTGGTTCTTCCTTGGTTGGTCTAGTTGACTGAGAGGGGAGTGATGGTGGTTGATCTGCGACCCAGGACAGGCCTCTCCTTCTCTCGGGTCTCCTCTCAGTAAGGCAGTAGTCGATTTGAAGCAAAGCAGACAACAAATCCGAGAAAGAGGTAGGTTGTGTCGTCCTAGCTAGCTCGTCTTTGATTTTTTCTTTAATCCTCTTCAGAAAATGGTGTATTGTGCGGCTTCAGGCCAGCCGGTTTCCGAAGCCAATCTCTTGAATTGGGTGATTTAGGAGAGGAGAGCCGATGAACCTTGTCTCACGTCCAAAAGCTCTTCACATGCTACATAAGTGGTTTCCGGTCCCTCAAAAGTTTGTTTTATGAGATTCAAGAATGCCCCATAATCTTGAAGTACAAGGTTGGCACTGGTAACTAATGGGGTTGCCCATGCACGGACATTCCCTGTCATGTTCGATACCATGCAACCTACACGGGCATGATCTGAGATATAGGTCTGAGCCTGAAAGGTGAAGTGTACCAAGGAAACTGCGAAGCGCCATGTTGGAACAGCTGCCAAGGGTAGAGGGAAAGAGAGGGGAGAAAAAACAGGTGGAAAGCAAGGCTCAAGGTGAGTGCAAAGCGACAGCAGAAAACTAGCATCAGACCGAAAGTAAGAAAGCTCACGGGTTGCATCGCACCGACCGCCGGGTGCCAAAAGGATAAATGCAACCTGGCGGCGGCTGTGATGGAAACAACTAGACCGCCACTTCACGCTGAAGAAAAATGTGGTGTGCGAATCAATGGCGGCGTATCATCCATTCATTCCATAAGCGCCACCTGAATGGGCGCGTGACAAAAGGTTTCGGAAAGTGTGAAAGACAGGAATAGAAAAGTTGGAGAGGGTTGGTGATGTTGGAGTAGAATAGGGGTTAGGATAAACTTAGGGGTTTAGGTAGAGTAACTATTTGGGTGTTACGGTTGCAGTTAGGGCAAGCCTACGGTTAGCATTAGAGCAAGGGTTTTGGTTACGGCAGGGACTGTGGAATTTTTGGCGAGCTGGTGATGTGTTTGCAGTTAGGTTTCTTGTTCATTTTCAGCCATATACTTTTGTGCATTTAAAGAGCTTTTTTGGTGACATTATGACAGGCAGTTTTCACACTTTACATTGCTTTTATTGAATGATTACACTTTTGAAAACAACTTTTTGTTGACTGCTTTTTCACATGACTACATTTTCCAGGGGATATTTTGAAATAGAACTGGATTTTCTCCTTTTCCCCCCAATATTATGGATCTTGTCAATGTGTCCTTCTTCAAAGGAATGGAGCCCTACCTACCGAAGCAGGCATTTATCAAACCACACTTAAACTCACAACTGACCCCGAAGTCCTAACCAACTACAAGCAAATGTAAGACCCCCACAAACTGCGAGTGAGTATAGTTGCAAAAGAACTACAGTGGTATATGGGAGCTCACAACCCAGACTGCCACCTATCAAGATTCAAAATCATCAGGGAGGCAGCAGAGAGAATCTTCTCATCACCCCGCTGAAGACCACCAGACTGCTTGAGATTCTTCCCAACCCCCTTTGCAAACGTGGCATTGTGGAATACAAGATTCTGTTATCTTGGATTGGATGCAATCATTTCTCCCCATGTACAGCCAAGGATTGGGTCAGGTGAAGGCACCAGGTGGTGGGTTTCACATGGTGTGCTTCAGGGAACACTCCCGTCTACACTGCTATTCAGCATGAACGTGATCTCATCCACTCAAGGAATTAAGCAAGGCAGCATGCCGTGTACACAAGGGTGGGCCAGGATCCTCTGTTCACTCAATATGCAGATAATCTGCCAACACAAAACATGGAGCCAGGAGCACATGGTCCACGCTCTGGAAAAATAAGTCGTGTGCATTTAGAAGAGGAAACTGACATGCATGCACAATGTTATATAAGGCTGTGAACATGTCTGGGACAAGGCACAAATGGGAAAAGCAACACAAATACTAGTAGGCCATGGGTGCAAGCAACCTTGGGCACTGCTCAGAATAGCTACTTCCCATCCCTTAGGGCAAGTTTGTCGTCCAAAGAGGAACCCAGCACCTCCCACATCCCCCACCCCTGCCCCCAGGATGGAGAAGGAGCATAGTTGTAGAACACACATAAGTTAATAGTTCCGGCTGGTAGAATCCACCCATCGTCGAGCGCCAAATGCATTCACCCTACTTATAACACATAGAGAAACATTAACATTCATACATCAACTAAGACCACACAGTCATTCTGTTGTTGCAGCCTTTATTCAACTGATGGCGAGTGTCCTTTGTGTTAGTAATGTATTGTTTATATTCTGAGCTGTGCAGGGTGGATACTAGGTTATTGAGGCTGCCCAATAGCAATACGAACATGAAAACAATGTCCAGGTATGCTTTTTGGTGCGCTCCACCGACCTCTTTTTATTGGCAATTTGTGATTTCAATTTTTTGTGAAGCACTTTTGAATAATTCTTATTTTCAGTACAGCTTTTGTTTCAAATGATGTTAATTTACATACATATATTTTTTATCAATGTTCCTTCTTTGGCAAGTAGCATATGTTGCATTTTTACAGTCAGTTCATGGATCCTCATCTTGCTGATTAACACATTTTTGTTCCGCACTGTGTAGTGACGCTTTCTAACAGTACATCATTTGTAACCAATTACACATATTACGTTCATATAGTATACTGGCATTCCCTTTGTTCCCTCAACACGTGTTTCCCCATTTGTCTTTTAATGGCTCTTCAGGAGGGCTGGCTTAATATCATTTGTGATCTGCTTAGAACAAGAGACATAAAGGGAATTTGCACATGTTGAAATGGAAAAGCAATATTTCTAATTGGACCGTATCCTAAAACCTGCATTACCGCTCCACTGAACTACATCATTAAAGATGCCATTCAGGACGTATACAAAGCTATGGTTGCTTTTGCGGACAATGTGTTTCGGTGAATTTCAGGATTTCTGCAGAGCACCATATATTTATACTGACATGCTCACTGTCAATGAATGTACAGTGTAAAAGCAAGTCATCCTTTGTGTCTTGCTGTGCATACGGCCTAAATGTGATAGTACAGGACTATCTAAAAAGGAGACAGGTTGCCGATATTATACGTTTTTGAAAAAATGGTGGCCATTTTAGCTATTATTTCAAAGATCAGAATATTTTAAGGAAACTGAAATCGTGTGTTTATTTCCCCACTTTACTTCAAATGGTATCAGCTCTATATGTGCTGCTCTGCCTCTTTGAACAACGGACCCTGATCAGTGACTTTCGTGATCAAACTAAAGGTGAAGTAAGGTCGTCCGTGATCCATGTCATGAACTCACTGAAAATGGGATCAGAAGATGCTCTGTGAAGAAAAAAGGCATCCAGACTATTGCTCTTGCAGAAAAGACAACATATCGCCTTCCGCGTCTGATACTTTGGTTTGGACAAGGAATTCATTCCACTCAGTTCATTACCACCTGCCTTGTCCTCCAGGTGAACACGCCGTCAATATGCCGTCACCATGAATGGTTATCGCAACGTCGGCTTCTTCTGCGATCACTGTTAGCTTAAGGTACGAATTGAATAGCATAGAACACATTGTTACATTGGCTTAAATAATATATATTTTGTTATGTAAATGGTAAGCATTTTTTAAATAATATAAACATATTTTAACATCAGTGCCTATGGGTCCAAGACATCATGAGATTAATGGCATGTTGTGAGGGTATTGCATTTGAATACAGGTGCAGTGGCTTTACAAAAACAAGAAGAGGTAAAGCCAACAGGTTTGGTTTTTGTGTAGGCTTTGGATAGCCATTTACCAGGTACTGTCTCAATGGTGTGTCTGGAAAATGCCTATCTAATGCCTGCCTAATTAATGCCTAAGCACAAGCTAAAACTGTGAACTTTGTCACTGCTTATCTTTCCATCAATAAATGTCTCTCACTCTTCAGAATGTGAGCGTGGCCCCAAGATGCCGCTTGTGTGTTGCCATTATTACAGTCGGTCTGAAAGTGCTAGGTGCTATAACCTTGTATGTCTCATCTTGGACAAAAAACTCATGAGCAATATCTTCTTAGAGTTGCTTAGCTGGGGCACTAGTTCCTCTGAGGGTAGCGCACGCAGCATAGCGCTACCATTTGCATATTGTCCCACCAGGCCCCATATTCTCAATCCATATTGTATTTTGAGACTTATATGAAATCTTCCACGCTACCTACCACAAACTCATATATTAGAAAGGTGGCGGCAATTCCATCTCTCTTTGACTTGCAATCCGCTTGGTACTCCCTCTTCCAGGCATATGCAGCACATCGAGAGAAACCTCTTGAAGTGTTGGAGCCAGTCTAGCCAGGCCACGTGTACACTTGTTCGTGTTCCACTTTGAGCTAGCATATGAATCAGAGGTTTAAGGCCCTTGTACAAAGGGGAACGCCTGACCGATCGATACATGCGGCCTAAAATGGCCTCTGGCCCGTTAGCAAGACAGCATCACTTTCTAAACTACAGAGTTTTGGGTTGCTAACTGAGTTATTGAAATGTAGCTCAATACTTATATGTGCTCACCCGATTTTCTCTTCCTCCTCAATGATTTAGGGGCCTCCTTACCGCCAAACGGAATTACCGTCACTGCCACTTGGTCCGGCGGATAACCGCTGGATTACATGTTGTGGTTGGCAGTGTTAGGCCTGAGTCCATGGGAGATTTTGACTGAATTACTGCTGGTTTTTTTCATTTGAAAGTGGGAGGGAGGATTTTCCTCCAGCACGTAAATCACCCACTGCGGGGCCAACCTCGTATTATGATGGAGCAGGAAAAGTGGCAGTAATTTGGTTACTGCCATTTGTTTTTCCGCACTCGTAATGAGCCTGGTTTCAGCTGTGATCAAATGAAACATGGCAGGGCACATGTGCAAGTTCTAATTCAATGGTGTCAATTATGACTCTTTTTAAGCAACCTTATGAATGTTTCCGTTTTTTGGTGTAATTGTAATTGTAATGGGTTATTTATAACGCCCGGGGAACCTGTCTTGCTTCCAAGGCGTGCCCCCTGCCCCTGAGCTATCCTCTATCCTCCCGAGACAAGTCTCGGAGGATAGTTGCAGGCAAAGTTTACATAGTACTCTAAAAGCACCATACAATAATTAAGCTGCTCCTTATTTTCAGGTTAGTGTTTCTTCACAATGGCTTCCAGGAGTCCTTTTTGGGGCTTCATCTCGCCATTGATTGTATTGCAAATATTCGGCCTCTGCTTGAAATAGTTTACATTAGTCTTTGCAGAGATTGGATCCTGCTTTCTGAAGTGCACACAGCGCTTTTTGACCTCAAATGAAGTTGCTCATTTGCCTCTCCCAATATAGTAATGACATTCTAATAATAGGGCATGTGTGATACTCGTCATCATCCTCTGCAAAACAGAGCCCAGGGGGGATAACCCAAAAGTCATTCCCGAATACTGGAAAACTTCAAATGGGATAATAGAAGCTGTCAATCATTTGGACACCTTGTGTTGACTTATTTGATTATGAGCATTTCTGATGTCTAACTTGGAAAAATGATCGGTTTGTTCAGCACCAATAGCATTTCTCATGTACTGGGCAACGCGTTCACACAAATACTTTTTTCTTATTTTTTTTTCATCTGGGTATGGACAACTGGGTTCAACCTCTTGGTTGCTTCCATTGGTTCAATGTAGACTTCTTAACTCAGGTTTTCATGGAGTTTCTTCAACCTATTGCCTATTGTGCGGGGACCGGTTCCCTGTTTTGTTTTTAGGCGGATTACACCATTTTTTTAAATTTGAAATTGCAAAACTATCCTTACATACCATTGTGAAGTGCTTTGCTGTATAGATGGGTGCATGCTAGTGTTGAATGCATGAGGTCAGAGAGAATGGTGGAAGGTGAGAATGTTGATGTGTGGGGATCCAACTTTATGAAAAAGATGGACAGCTCTCCCCAACCCATGATCGGAATGCCTTAGGTTTTCCAAATCTGTCCTCAAAATACTAATGATACTTTTCTTGTATCCAACCCAACCATATGCAGCAGGATGGACATCAGCCATTTTAAGATTCATGGTACCTTTCCCTACCATGTGGTTTTAGCTTTTGATGGATAATTTGGTAGAATCAGACCCGAAATCAACAAGGAACATCATCTTTTTTATTGGACAGTACATCACTAGGTGATTTCTTCTTGCTTTCTTGACAATCTGGATTGTACATCTAAGACTACTCCTTCTCCATCACTGGAGATGTCACTGTTCTGTGGCGCATCCTCAATCATTGTAACTTGGTAAGGGTTTTTCATCCTACATTTTCTTGCTACTTGGCCTTTGCAATCACATTTTAACCAAGTTCTGTCTTTATTGGCCATGTGTGACTGTGTCTTGCATCTCTCGTTTCCTGCACCTTAAAAAGTGTTTTCCTACACCCCTCTGCCACCTTTCGTCTGGTGTCATTACTCTAGTTAGGCTTCCTCAATACCTATTTCACTAACTTGCTTTTCTGCCTCTTTGCTTTGCACCAACCATCTCTACTGCTGCGCTGGATATGTTTGCAGCTTCTTCTAAACCAGGAGCTTAACCATGAATCCACTTTTCTTGACTTGTGTCATTGTCGCAGTGGATTATTATCAAGCATCTGATCATGATATTCATGGTATTCTTGAAGTCACAAAGGAAATTCCACGAACCACCATCTCTCCTCCCATTTCATAAATTATGAACATTTCTCTTATGGCGCACATCCCTGGCTTTCACAAACTATGCCACTGTCTGTGAATTATATCGTCATGTTGACCTTGCTGAGCAGATCCCTGCCCAGCAAGTTCACTGGCAAACTCTCAGAATACAGTAGCGGGGCCCACACCACCTTTCTCCCTATTTTGATGTCAACCTCTTTAGTGCATGGAACCATGGAGACAGCCCAAGATAAGCCCTGCATGTCAACAGTGTGTTCCGATAGTGGGAAATCTCCCTCACTAATGCATGTTTTTGTAGCACCTGTGTCAACCATAAAAATTAAATGTTTGTTCCCTATCTCTGTGCCCACCAAAGGTTCCTCATCAGGGTGGACTGTCATAGACAGGACTGGGCATGGAAGCGCTCACTGTAGGCTGTCCTAATCTGGGTTTGTGTTTGACCCAGAACATGTGAAAGGGTTGTTCCCTATTGCGCTCACATCTCCGTATGGTGCCATTTGGTACTTTGTTGCGTGTGTGCATGTTGCCGTTTCTGTTATGAGGCATTGTTTGTTGCAAATATTGCTGTTGCGGGTGCTGCTGCTGCAGATAGTACTGTTGACGGTGTTGCTGTTGCATCTGGGGAGATGTCCCCAGAGGCTGGGTTGGGAGCTGTGTGCATGCTTGGTGTATTTCATAGGGTATGGAGATAATTCTTGGTGTCGGCATCTGTTGTGTGTTCTGGGGTGGTGGGTGATAGGTATTGTATGTGTTGTATCCGAGCTCTGTCCTACTCCTACATTCTCTCAAAAAATGTCCCCCCTTTCTGCAATTCCAGCAGTTTAAGAAACTCATGGCTGCCCCTCTTGGTCCCATACCTCCAAGTCCCTACAGCGCTACTGACCTCCTTGCTGCCACTCCTGAGTTGGGTACTGCTATCTGCCTCCACACTTCGCTTGTCCTTCTTCTGGCCAAAACACTGCCATTCGGACATCTGCGGACCGGTGCGTGCTTCCTGTTCCTTCGTCTGTGCTGGTGTGGACGCCGTACCTTCTCCAGCTATCTTAGCTAGCTTCCTCTGTACCATGTTTGCCTCATTTGCCTGCAGCTGATGTGTTGTTTCCCTTTCTTGTTCCTTTATTCATTTGCATTGGTGTATTGTTATACTCTTAATTTCCACCCATCCTTTTGCTTCAATGCCTGCAAATTTGTTTAATACCGTCTGCACCTTTTTTGAGAAGGCCCCTTTGATAATAAAATAGGAAAGAGGAACTGATGGTGTCGGCATCTGTTGTGTGATCTGGGGTGGTGGGTGATAGGTGTTGTATGTGTTGTATCCGAGCTCTGTCCTACTCCTACATTCTCTCAAAAAATGTCCCCCCTTTCTGCAATTCCAGCAGTTTAAGAAACTCATGGCTGCCCCTCTTGGTCCCATACCTCCAAGTCCCTACAGCGCTACTGACCTCCTTGCTGCCACTCCTGAGTTGGGTACTGCTATCTGCCTCCACACTTCGCTTGTCCTTCTTCTGGCCAAAACACTGCCATTCGGACATCTGCGGACCGGTGCGTGCTTCCTGTTCCTTCGTCTGTGCTGGTATGGACGCCGTACCTTCTCCAGCTATCTTAGCGAGCTTCCTCTGTACCATGTTTGCCTCATTTGCCTGCAGCTGATGTGTTGTTTCCCTTTCTTGTTCCTTTATTCATTTGCATTGGTGTATTGTTATACTCTTAATTTCCACCCATCCTTTTGCTTCAATGCCTGCAATTTTGTGTAATACCGTCTGCACCTTTTTTGAGAAGGCCCTTTTGATAATAAAATAGGAAAGAGGAACTGATCGATCCCACTGGTCCCCTGTCTCTGCTCTCCACATCTCCTGAACCTTAATAATGTACTGCGCATGGTCTTCTTCATCACCCATAGTCTGGGGATCGGGGGTCTCAGAGTATGTGTTCCTAACTGCGTCCCTCACATATGCCCTTATGTTGTTGCATTGTTTTCCAACCTTACTCCAGGGTATCCTGCTTTAATCCACACATCCCCATCCTGCTCCCCCACTATAAACACTAATAGACTTTTCATATCACCTACGGCAAGGGGTGTGCCCGCAGTCTGTTTATTCAAACACATAATCCAATTCCCCACCCCCTCTGTTAACGGCGGAAGAGCCTTGATCAAATTGTTCTTGTCCATCTGCGCCCAGGGTAAATACTGTGCTCTACTCATGCCCTTGCATAACAAAGGCATGTAGAAACCCACTTTTCTCCCTTCCTTTCTCCCGGCACTTCCCTTTTCACTCGCTACTGCCATTCTGCCAAACCTCCTTACCCTCTCGTCCCACAAACCTTCCACTTGAGGTGTTACTTCTGGCTCCTGTTGCACTTCCTTCTCACCATCATCCTCAAGCTCATCTACCGTACTTCACCCATCCTCACCCTGCTCTCCGTCTAGGCCGCTGTCATACTTTACAGTTCCGTACCAAATGCTACATGCTCGTTCGTCTATATGCACATCCTTTATTGCCGTGCTGTCGAATCTGAATAAAATGTCCCCTACTCTCCAATCATCTAAGCCGCTCCCTGTTGCCTCACTTTGTGCTGCTCACAGTGGCTCTTGCTCTACTCATGCCAACTCTAATGCCACTTCTAATTCCCTCTGTCCTGCGCACTCTTGCGTGGAGTGGTGGGGGTGGCGGGACCATTACCTGGGTTGAGCGAAAGGTGTGGGTTACTGTACCCGTCACTGGGAGCGCTGCAAATGGATATTCCCCTTTGTATTCTGTCCATGTCCCACCGACTTCTGCTGCTGGCCCCCTTCATTGGTGTTCCATGACCCTCCCTCATTAGAGTCCTCCGCGTCCTCAAACATATTCCATCAGTCCCGAATTTCCTCTCTGTTCTGCAACTATTTACCCTTGTATTTTGCTGCTACAAATGTATGATATGATAGGTTATTTATAACGTGCTTAATACCCAGAGGTTATCAAGCATGGACCCGGAGATCGAACCTGTGTGGCTCCATGTCGTCTTGCTTCCAAGGCGAGCATGTTGCCGCTGAGCTATCCTCCCGAGACCAATGTAGTCATGTGTTCCAGGATTCCCTTATTATGGGTTCCTTGCTTTGGCCAGGAGCCTGGCACCCCCCATGTTTTTCTGCCACCCACTGTGTGTGATATTTCTCGATCTTCTCCCGGTACCAGGGCAAGGCCTTGTAAATGTACTCTAAAGGCGTCTCCCCTCCCATTCCAGCGATACATGCACACACTGCAAAAATGACCACCAAAATCAATTTGTTGTTCCCTCCTCACTGTCAGCCCAGGTTACCTTTCCTCTCCTTCACAGGCCTCCACGCTCGCACTCCACACACTACAGACACACCACTATTTACACGATGCCCCAACTCGGGCCTCCACACTGCACAATAAAAGCACGAAAACAATTTGTTAAAATAACAAGCTAAATAACAACCACTACTGTTCCCAAGCCCACTAATTATGTGGGGCTCCTATTTATCCCCTTTTTTTCTCTGTTACACAATAAAAGTGGTGCCACATCTCCCCTCAACCGGGGAGCTCCATACACTCGTGTTTTCTTTTCCATAATATATTCCTTAAAAATTCAATAATAATAAAAAAGCAAAAATGCACACCCACATTATACAAACAACCTTGTTCTCCACTTGCTCACAACCCACACTCTTTCCCATATACCCTTCCCCTACTTGCTATTCCTTGCAATGGTATACTCACATAAGCGTGTTCACCCAAACTCCTCTGTCACGGGGTTCCAACACTAGCCTGCACTCTCCCCGGAGCCGTGCCCCATTCTAAAGAGCAAACAGGAATTCTGCAAAGACAGCTCCTGTACACCTCTGGGACTGACGCGTCTGGGACTGATCACTGCAGGTGGGCGCGGCTCCTTTGGATAAGTGGCCTGCAAGCCTCTATCAGTGCGGGGGTCACTAGGATCACATTGTGGTAATTAAATGAAGGTAAACCCAGAAGCTCACACCAGATTGTGCACTCCCCTTTATGTGCACCCCTCTCCCCCGCTCCCTGGATGTGCTCTATTAATGTCTAGTTCTTGTTCGGTGTTGCCTAGTGGGGTGGGAAGACCCTCTCTCTTTCCCAACACTCACATGACTGTATATAGATGGTATAGGTGGTCTTCCCAGGTTTTACTGTGGATTATGATACCATCCATGTATGCCACGCAAATGTTTGAGCAAGGTTGTAAGATCTGGTCCATTAATTAATGGAATGTTGCAGGAGCACCATGTAATCCAAAGGGCAGGATTTTAAAATGGAATAGTCCTATGGGGATGGTAAATGCATTTTTTCTTTGTTTGGTACAACTAGTGGGACCTGCCAATACCCTTTGGTGAGATCTAGGGTTGACAAGTAGACAGCATTACCCAATTTATCTATAAGGTCATCAATACATAGCATTGGTTAAGCGTCAAAAGCTGAGATCGTATACACTCTCCTAAAATCTATGTAGAATCACCAGCTACTATCAGGTTTTGCCACCAACATGATGGGTGAGGACCAGGGACTGTTTGAGGGCTCTATTATATTGGCTTTGAGCATTTGTTCTATTTCCTTAATTATGACATTCTTTGGAGATTTAGGTAGTCGATATGGGTTTAAATGTACTAACTTGCCTGTGGGAGCGCCTATGTGGTGGTATATATCTTTTACTCGCCCCGGCTCCTCACAGAACACATTGGGCAATTGAGTCACTAGGTCAATAAGGACCTGTTTCTGATTATTTGTAATGTCAGAAGTAATTAAGGCGTCATTCTCTACTTTTTCCAGGACCCTACAGGACAGTATGGTAGTATTGATCTCAGAGGGAGTCTCCTTCCACTCCTTGAGTAGGTTTATATGATAAACCTGTGTTTTAAGTCGGCGGTCGGGCTGGGAGATGTTGTAATTGCATGGCTCCATCTGCTCTACTACCCCATATGGCCCATGCCACTTAGAAATCAATTTATTATCAGACGCAGGAAGAAGTACCAAGACCTTTTCTCTGATAGAAAAGGCTCTCAAGGCAACCTTTTAATTATTCGAAGTTTGTTTTCTGTTGCTCCTGGGCTCTAACCATATGAGTATGTACTAAGGATTTTATGGTGGCCAAATGTTCTTTAAGTCGGGTTGCCATTTGAGAGAGTGGTATTGGAACCTCTTCCTTCTGCTCCCAGGTTTCTGTCAGCATGTCTAAGACGTTCCGGGGCTACAGCCCATAAAGCAGTTCAAATGGAGAAAATCCAGTGGATGCCTGAGGTATTTTTCTGGTTGTAAACAGAGCCCAAGAAATCATTTGCTTGCAGTTCTTCCCATCCTGGTCTACTAATTTCCGTAAAATGGTTTTAAGAGTCTTATTAAACCGTTCCACACATCCATCTGTTTCAGGATGGAACACAGCTATGCGCAAAGTAGTTATGCGTAATAGTTCCTTAACTTCTCCCATAAGCTTACTCATAAACTTAGAGCCTTAGTCTGTTAATATTTCCCTTGGGAAACCAACCCTGGAGAAGAAAGGAAGCAGAATTTTTAAAATTTGCTGTGTCGTATTAGTTTTCAGGGGGGAAGGCCAAGGGGTATCGGGTAGCATAATCCACTATCACAAGTACGTATTTGTTACCCAGGCTCAAGGGGACCAATTATATCCATCCTGATCCTTGAAAAAAGAATTTCAATAATGGGTAAGGGATTCAATGGAGCTGGTGGCGGTATGGGAGTACTAGTTCTTTCACAGGTATCACAGGCTTGGACAAAGGTCTTGATGTCCGTATGAACCTTGGCCAGTAGAATGGTTTGCTTATGTGTGCGTGTGTTTTAGTCTGTCCTAGGTGTCCTCCTGTTATGTGAGAATGGACTGTTTCAAGAACCACTTACTTGCTGCACCTGGGGTCCACCAATTGAGTTTCGGTTATGCCTTCAGTGGTACTGTCTGGCCTGTTGGCCTAGTAGGATCGTTGTCTGTCTTCCCCCCTGTTCCCCCCTCCCTGCCTCGTCGCGCCTTGAAACACTTGTGTATAGGCGCGTTACAAATGCCATATCATATCATCATATCATATCATATCACTGTCCCTTCTATATAACAACCCATGTGTTAGGAATTAAAAGGGCCCTCCTTTTCCTCGATCTTCAGATTCAGGTTTTACCTGTAAAAAGGCTTCAGCCAGTAGAGGGTTGTTTCTCTGGGTGAAAGCTAAATCAGGCAGGGTGTCAGGTGCTTCTTCACTTGGTTTAGAGGGCAATGAGATGGTAGGTTTCTCATCAGCCTCTCTGAAACCCAGAGTTCCCCTGTTAGTCTCTTCATTCTCTGTCTCTTCTTTACACTTGGCAAACACAGCCCTTTCAAGTATTTCTTTAGTGATCTTATCCCCTGGTTGGATCTGAAAAACATTGTTCCCATTATTCTGAAACAATACTTTTATATCTCCCTGATAGTCTGGGTCAAGTACACTATCCAGGATATCTAGCCCAAACTTCCAGGCAAGTCCTGACTTGGGTGCGAGTCATATATAAGTGCCAGGGAGCAGTATAAGAACTAAGTCAGTAGGTATTAGCCTTCTTTCCCCGGGAAGAATGGTCTCTTTCCTGCTACTACGGATATCAAATCTGATGGAGCCTTTTGTGGCCACCATGGGACTTGATGCCCTGTAACTTAACTTTTCATATTTCAAGGTTCCCCAATCTGTATCAGTTGAGCTACATCCCACTACTAACACCATATATGAGATAGACATGGCATCAAGAGAGACGACACATACAACTGAACTCAAGTTTCAAAGAACTTTATTCAAATGTCAGGATGGTGCAAGGCCTAACTTGCCCTATAATTAAGGTAGGGATTTCTCCTGCCTAAAGAAAACAAAGGAAAGTCTGTGTCTGTAAGTTCAAATCAAGAGTCTGTCTATACCAAGACCTATGCTTGCCACCACAGCTACAAATAAACGTGGTGTGGGGTTTCTTCTTAACAAAAATAGTGTTTGAAAGTAAAGTCTCACTGCTCTCAGTTTACGTCTTTCTTGGGCTTTCTATTTCAGGGTCAATACAGTTCAAATAACTTTTTGTCTCATCAATGTTCAACCAGGCCTTGAGGTTTCCTTACCCAAGTTCAATGTGGTACAGTTCACACAAAAAGAAGATCTTGAAGTTCCCTTCCCCAAGACAACATTTCTCAGTTCCTGTGATTCTCAGGGTTCCCTTCCCCAATGTAGTGCTTGTTCTAATATCATTAGCTGATGCTCTAGAGTAGAAAAGAAAAGGTTCACTTGCTTCACATTCTGGCTTACTTTATGAATTAGTTCACAGTTCTCTGTGGTTTACTCACAATGTCCTTTGCTGGTCATCATTTAGGGCTCCCTAGTCTAGGCGCAGTTATCAGACCACACAGACCACCATCACAGGTTACGCAACCAGGAACCCTATGCTTTTGCTTGGTTTGATTCGGGATGTCTGTGAACTTCAGAGTAAAGAGCTCTTTTGTTTAGGTGTATTTATTAGACTTAATGGTCCACGAATTACAGGTTGTGCAGCCATAGGTTTCCCCCTTAGGTTTGGTTAGACCCTCACAGGCTCTTTTGCCTTGAGTTTTGGGTTTTCCACACTAGGCTTTCTTTTTGGCTAGTGCAACCTTTTTCTGCATCAGTCTTTGCTTTGCCACAAATTCATACATATTCCTCAAATTTGTAGTGCAAATACTTAAGTGTTCATTTAATTTGCCGTTTGTAAGGATTCCGGACAAATTAAGGTTTTGTTCCTGGGTGAGTCCTTTATTTGTTTCTGTTATTCGTTTTAGTCGTCAGCACGTTTGAGCTAATTTTACTGTAACTGCAGCAATAATGTACATTCGTTTTTTCACTTGAGTCTGAGCTATGTTGTAGTGCACTAACTATTTTCAGGTTCTTACTTGTTATCTTAGTACCAATTCCAAATCAAATGTGTTTATTACAATATGACTCTGTTGCAAATGAGACAATTTCTTTCCACAAGTCAAATATTTTATAGATTGTGTTTAATTGTTGTCATAATTCTAATTCCAAATCAAATACGCAGATTATAAAGTCACTCTGTTGCAAACAAATCAATTTCTTTCCACAGGTCAAATTTTGTTATGAAGCTACTAACTGACTAACAAAGAGAGAGTAACTTTGAAATCAATGCATTTGATTTGGAATTGTAATAGATTAAGAAAAAGAAGTACCTAGCTGAACAAGAGTCAATGAAGCATAGATCGACCTGTGGAAAGCAATTGATTTGTTTGCAAAAGAGTGACTTTATCAAAAATCAAAAAAACTACATTTGACAACATGTTTCTAATACAGATGAATCCCACATATCCTATTGGCTATCCCCTATACAAAAATCTAAAACATACCTACATTTCACCACCCAATTGGTCAATTAAGTATTTGTGAAGACATGAGTACAGCCCCCTGCGAATGACCTAATTGCGCAGTCAGCAAAAAATTATTTGTTATGATTGGTCCATTACATTCAGATTACTTGTTGCAACAATGAACTGCGCAGTGTATTTTGGAGAGGTCTGAGTCTACCTGGGCTCTTTCAACTGCTGAAGTCTGCTGGAGTCTTTTTTCTACTTTCATTGCTGCTTCCTCGAGGAAGCAGCTTAAAACATCAAACACACGCGGAGCGCGCGGTGTGCGCAGTGTGTTTTGGAGAGGTCTGAGTCTGCCTGTGCTCTTTCAACTGCTGAAGTCTGCTGGAGTCTGTTTTCTACTTTCATTGCTGCTTCCTGGCGGAAGCAGCTTAAAACATCAAACACACGCGGAGCGCGCATTGTGCGCAGTGTGTTTTGGAGAGGTCTGAGTCTGCCTGGGCTCTTTCAATTGCTGAAGTCTGTGAGTCTGTTGTCTACTTTCATTGCTGCTTCCTGGAGGAAGAAGCTTAAAACATCAAACACACGTGGAGCGTGCAGTGTGCGCAGTGTGTTTTGATGTTTGGGTGTGAGGGTGCAAGGATGCCTAACACTGGAAAGACGTTACCAAAATCTGGCCCTCACTGTCATCGACCCCTCCCCCCGCACACCAGACTTCAGATGCAACGTTGGAACTCTGGTGTCTGCAATTAAACAACTGAGCGTGGTGAATGCTCCTGATACTACGATGCTTGAAACTGCAGTGTAAGTACCAGCCTTGCATGCAAGAACGTAACTACTAATGGGACGAACTGTTGGCCAAACTGTGTCTTAGAAGATGGGAAAGATGTGTTTCTAATTCCTGTCTTGAGCCCCCCAATCACTGACATTTGGCCAAAACCCACTTTTGTTGTCGGAAGAGCCTCCAAACATCGTGGCTGGCTCCTCCCACACATGCACACTGACAAACGCTTCTAGTCCCCCCACTCCACTCACACACCCTGAAATATGGATGTTACCTGGTGGGGGGGGTTGAACTCGGGAGAAGGGGGAAGGAGGCATGCTGGAGCCGCTGCGGCTCCCGGCAGAGGTGGAGGTCTGGTTGATGGGAGGCAATCTGTCCGAGGAGAGGTGCGATCCTAGTGGCGCTCTGCCGTTGATGGTCTGGGAAGCGGGAGGACTGCCGGGTTAGGGGTGGTGGAGGAGGGGCTGACATGTGGCGAGGTGGTCCTGGGTCTCGATGAAATTCCCGATAGCTCTGCTTGCATGGTTGCTCTTCTCCTTCGCCGAGATCCTCTTCACCAGTGCGGGTGTACCGCCAATATTGGAGGTGCTCGTCTCGGATCATTTTGTAACAACGCGAAGTTGACGCCAACCCTGGATGTGTCAGTGGAGACGGACAGTGAGCGCCATGCAACCCTGGTGCCCCAACTGCAAGTGCTAGCTCACAGTCTTTCGGCAAATAACATTCAGACTTCAATGGTGAGCTCTACGTCAGCTGGTCTCACTGTTCTTTCAGATGCCCCACAGAATTTGGAATTTGCTCCCATTGCCCTAAATGTGCTCAGAACTGGACTCAAAGATGTCTCAATGGTTAACAATAGCAGAAATTGTACCGCTATGGAGGATGAGGTATTTTGCCTCTCAAACTGCCAGGTCCATCCGATTAAGGAGATAAGCAAATCCACTATGAGTAATTACAACAGAAGAAATTCCTTAGAAGTGGTAAACAAAATTTTACATAATATATGTCAAATGAACAAGTCGTGCAACACACGCAAGAAAACTGAAGTGATGCACCAGAATGTGAAGCAACTCATAAGACTCCAATGAAAGAAAAAGCAGGTTTAAATGATTTAATTGAAATAAACCTGCAAGGAGGATCAGTGAATGTAAATTCCTCGCCACCGTTACTCTGTTCCCAAGCTCACCTCTCTAACCTACATGGACACACGCAGACTTCAAGAAGTAAACTGGGAAATTTAAGACTAACGCCTCAAACAACCGAAGTAAGCAAAGAAATTCCTGAATCATGCTCATCTCCTTCAGAGTCTCAAATTACAGTGTCTCATTCACGAAGACTCCCTCATCCTTTAAAACAGAACTTGAATGAAATTGCGATTAAAGAGCTACAACTGCTTCTGATGTCCTCTATGTCAATTACAATTGCTCCATTCTGATAGCTGTACGAGCAAATCAATGATAATGTCAAAGATTTAACAACTCTGGTGGCCTTAATGAACTCTAAACTTGTACACCTGGAAAAAGACTTCAATCTCTCAAAAAATGTTCATGGAGACGTTGAAAACAAATTTGAAACATTACTTGCCACAATCAGCGACCAAAAGGACAACAACAGATTGGACAAAAAACTACTTGCTGGAATCGCAAGAGAAGCACCTTGCATATTTCAACAGAAATCACGACTTGAGCAAGAAAAAGATGATGTAAGACCCCAGGAGTCGATGCCTAATACACCGACAGATTCTACACATACAACAGCGGATGATGTTAGTAAAAAATGTAACGTGGCAAGTTGTCGTGAGAAAGCCAAAAAAACAACTTGTAAGAAAAATCAGTGCACTTGTCACACACAAGAGTAATACAAAATGCTAACTTGTCCTCTAGCTCTTCTTCTAACTTCCAAAAACCCACGGAAGGATCCAAGGCAAGTCTCAATGATGTGGCAAATAAAACCACGACCGCACAATCCTCCATAGGCAGAATCTCTATGAATGAACAAGTAAATACAACAACATTAAAGGATCAAAACAAACCAAAAAAAGGAAAACTGCAACTTTTGCAAGCATCTTCGAAAGCAGCAAAGGAATTGACAATCCTGCAATCCAGATCCTCAAAATCCAACAACCTCAACATTGACATCAGGGACAATAATTAACCAAGAATGTCCTCTTTCATCTACGGCCTTTTCGAACACACGGTACGACTGCTTGAAAAAAACTGCCAATTATTTTTCATACTCAAAGGAACCTATGAGCAAAAAGCCGATGACAGCATTAAAAAACCTCCCCAAATAAAGAAAACAAAGAACCAGCGAGCAATAAAACAACACAGATGCAACAATTCTAGAAAATTCCTTCGAAACATCAAAATGGTGAACGTCACTGTTCACACTAACAATCGTAATGAGAGTGCACCGCACTATTTAAAGACACTCAGATGACTCTGGGATCCCCGAAAGGCAACAAGGATGCTGAAATTGACTTAATGGACCTATCAGTGTATGAGGATGTATGTGACGAACCGGCAGCAGAAGATGTGGCTGCTGACTCAGAAATACATGAAGAGCTGGAGTCGCAAGCGGAGGTGCTTGAGGATTTCAACGAAGCAATCCATCTCACTGAACCTGAAAACAATACCCCAATTGTTAAACCACTTTTAGTTGGCAGTTCCAGAATTTAACCAATGAAACAAGAGTTTGTCAAGCAAGCTGACTCACTTATTGTGCCAGCAAGTCCCATCTTCAAAACGATGGAGGATAGATGCCTGGAACTTGCACTGGCAATAAAGCCTTCCTGGCCTTGTTGACTGTCGGGACCCCCCAATGTGGGTTTTGCTTCGATCTAACTTCAAATGCCACGGGAAGGTTCCTGACATCTCTCCAAATCGGAATTTCAGCAAATTTGAAGCCAAAATGGACGACAAAGAACATCCGGGGGTGGTCAAAAGTGCTTCAAGAATAGAACTGAGAGAAAAACTCCAAACAGACCACGTCTGGAACGCATTGATAGCTGTGATAATCTAATACTGAACAGCACAAATGTGCTACGTCTATTCCACTGTGTTCCATGTCTCAGAACTATCCAATCTGATGACATTAAAACTGTGGAATTCACAGAAGAAGATAATCATGATAGAATTATCCTGGACTTTCGTTCCAAAATCATATTAAACATATAATCAGCCGCTCTCATGTCTTTGGGCTTCAACATATCTGAACCCACAGAATCTCATGAAATTAAAGATCAAGAAAACTCTGCATACCCAAAGACAAAAATTGAAAATGCCTCCTTGACGAGAAATGCTACTAGCGAAACATTGAATAATGAGGATTGCTCACGAATAGGTGAGCTGTACATCTTGTAAAAAAGGGAAAGGACGCATCACTAACAAATGCAAAAGTAGTACCGTTCAAAAATGTGTCTGAAGACGAGAACATTCAGATTACAATAAATGGAAAATGTGGATCTGACTCCATTTGCATAGATCCCACTCCTCTGAATGGGGCAAAGGCAAGTCTCAATGAGTGGTGTTGGCTGGCCGAAGCCCTAAACAGACCACCAAACCCATAATGCTATGCAAAAGAGGAGCCTGATATCCTCAAGATTGGATCCTGTAACACTAGGGGATTCTCCCATCTATTCCAGGGACCGTGGCTGGATGATTTGGATGTGGCATGCCTGCAAGAAACCTGGCTGGACGTTTGCCTGGTAATTGACGGCTATGAAGTGCCAATAAATCCAGCCTTTAAAAAAACCTAAAGGTCGCCGTATGGCAGGCCTTTTAATGCTTGTAAAGAGGAGTTCTGGATGTCTCATCATTCAATCAACGATCCATCTGCCTTCATTCAAGTCACAACCGTTGGGACATTAAACACCATAAACACCAATGAGAGGCTGATCCACATTCTCAACCTATATTGGAACCACTTGGCAGCAGGCACGTTGTACTTCATAGACCAAATTTCAACCTTGGTTGATGACATCCTCGAGATAGATGAGACAGCAAACATCATTTTATGTGGGACTTAAACATCAATTGTATCACAATAAAACTGAAGGCCGCTACACCAAAGCACACATCCAATACCCTTTTTATGTGGGACTTAAACATCAATTGTATCACAATAAAACTGAAGGACGCTACACCAAAGTACACATCCAATACCCTCTCAGCAAAATGGCTGATGGAAATGGATTTAAGAAACCTCACCATGCTAAACGGAAACACCACCAACGACATACCGGCCAATGCAACCTGGAGGAGGGGCCTTAATAAATCCATTTTGGATTATCTTTTCGTATCAACCAAAATACATCAAGCACCACATTGCTTCAGGTCACTTCAACAACACAAAGTGACCATGAGATGGTAATTATGACCTTAGCAAGACCGAGGCAGAGGGATAGTGATATAAGGAAACATCGGATTTCAGTAGGATCAAACCGTGTAAGGCTAAAACTCAGTAAAGCCGAAGTTATACACCTTACAGAAGCATACATTGAAAAGGAATCTGGCATCAAATATAGGCATTTACTACAACAATTCGTAGAGAAAAAGCATGGTCCCAGATTACCAGGGCATGTAAATAAACCCAAATTTGATGTGGCAGTCCTAAAAAAAACACAAACTACATGCTACCATCAGACAATTACCAAACAAGGGGGATGCAATATTCACAACAGCTAAATGTGCAGCCAACCAAAAATATAAAAACTGGCCAAGGGCTCATAAAGCATTCATGCTTCAAAAAGATGCGGAAGCCATAAAGCAAAAGATGAGTCAGAAAAATGTGTCTGAATTTTGGAAGATTCTGAACAAGGAAACTGCCCCTCAAGCCGCGATGATGAGCAATATGGTACCTGAAGTAGTTTGGTTTACCCATTTCATGAAACTCTTTACCAAAAAAGGGGAGTGGCCAGATCCAATAATGCCAACAAAGACTGAATACATTCAGCAGATAATTAGACAAGCAGGTGCATCAACGGCCCCAGGTCCTGATGTCCTCACTAACTTTACACTAAAACAAGAGCCAGAAAAATGGGCAGAACTATGTAGCGAGCTGTTCTCCAGAATCTCTATTGAACATGCCACTCCAAAATCGTGGAACAATGCCATCATCGTTCCCATTTTCAAAAAAGGAAATCACGCTGATACCAAAAATATCGCCCGATAGCCCTTTTGGATGTGCTGGGAAAAGTATACGCTACAATGCTGCAACAAAAACTGCTACACTGGACCGTTGAAAGCGGCCACATGGATGTGCGACTGTCTGGCTTTGTGAAGGGAGTTGGGTGTGGTCTAAACCTCTTGCTAATAAACCTGCTGAAAATGGAGGCTATAAGAACGGGAAGAAAGATCTACCTAGCCCTAATTGATTTTTCGCATGCTTTTGATACCATCGACCGAGAATTACTCTGGACAAAGCTGCAGAATTGTGGCTGTCCTGCGAGTCTCTTAGCCGCAATTAAAGAACTCCGCACTGCAACTACCATCAAGGTCCGTTTAGATCAACATGGAACTTTAACAGACGTTATCAACACCTTTTGCGGTGTAAAGCAAGGATGCCCCCTAGCCTCCATAATCTTTAATCAGTTTCTATCGGACATTGGCATTACAATAAAAGGACCCCGATACTTCTCTGGATGTTATATGCCGATGATTTGATCCTGTTGGATACCACTCCAATCGGCCTCCAGCGGAAAATGAACGCACTGCAAAGTTACATGAATAACAATGGCCTGCAAATAAACAACGCCAAGAGAGAAATACTGACACCGCAAAATTTGCAGACATGGCAGCGTGGACCAAAAAAAAAATGTAAATGGCACCTGGGAACAGATTGTTTAAGCACAGTCAATACTACCAGATATCTTGGCATGCAGATCAGGGCAAACATAAATGATGGCCCTTGGGTAGAGAACGCCAAAACCAGGTGTCGACAATTCACATGCCAGGCCACAATATTGAACCAAAATTATGGGAAGTTTTCCTTGAAGCCAGTAATAATGTTTTACCAGCAGAAAGTCATCCCAGCGCTGACATTCGGAGCTGAGAATGCCTTTGGCTGCCCAGATGATCTATGATCAATTCTGGAAAACATCTTCTGGGTAAAAGTCCTCCAGCTGCCCAAAGGCATTCCGTCAGCATGTATCCGGCATGAGTTAAATTTGATTTCCATCCAAGTGCACATTAGCTGGAACACCCTGGCATTGTTGTTATTGTTATTTTGCATTTATATAGCGCCTTATATACCATTGGTATGGTCTGAAGGCGCTGGTAGGTTGAACGCCCTTGGGAACCGAAGTTCGGGTCAGTAGAGAGAGTAGAGAGAGTCCTAAGGTGCGCACCCGGTATGTGTGCAGCTGGTGCGGAATTCGTGTGGTAGCTGCTTCTTAGCGGTAGGTGTGGTGGTTGAGAGATCAGGAGTATGTGTTCGCTCTGGCAGGATTTATCCAGACCGAGTGTGGCTGCGTTAGGCCTGAGGAGAACGCCTGGCTGGGGGTGTGAAACCAGCAGTGATTACTTAGAGTGATGGGGAGTGAGCGGGAGATGTTGATATGAGAACAGTTATACCGAATGGTGTCATAGTATCTATGTGTTCTATTTGAGTGGTGGTGTAAAGAAGAGAGTAAGCGTGGGTGTGGTATGATATATGCTCTTTCATATGTTCCCTGCATTCCAAAACATATTATGTAAGTCACGCAATTCTATGCGATCAGGTCCGTTCTATGTTCAGGAAAACCATCATGAAAGATGCTCTTCCTCAGTTCAGAATTGTACATAATTCCAGCCTTGGGAATTCAGAGACCCTATTGTAATTATGGTATAAAAGATGCGAGGAAATCTTAGAAATTCATGCTACAAATGTGAAAACCCAGATGCAGTAAAGAAAAAAATATGGAAACTGGACTAGATCCAAACTGGAGACAAAAGAAGATGCCTGAGTTCAATGAAAGAGGTGCCAAGTGAAAGTAGAGCATATAATTGTCTCTAAAACTACGTGACCTTATTTCCAGACTACCAAAGCAGAGCTATCTATCTGCGGTTCCGCCTGAATCTATTTAAGACCAAAGATAGAACTATTCATTGGGCAGGCTCTGGTGAGACGAACACAAAGTGCCGCTTATGCATCACTAATGAAGAATCATTAAAACACCTTACGTTATTCTGTCCCTCTCTGCAAGCAATGAGAACCAAACATCTTGGCCAATTGATGTAAAGTTACTCAACAAGGGACGCAGAGGAGTGGTGGCAGCTAATGTTCTATGGAACGAACAAAAAAGCTGACCTTTGTGTTAACTTTTTTCTTGGCTGACATAGTGCGATGCTTGGAACTACAGACTCGGAAAGCACAGGACTCTGAATCAGTGTGTCTCTCAGCACTCCAGGAACTACAGAATTAACATGGGCTAGCAACAAATCTGAGGCCCATTTATGTGCAACAGACAAGTGTGTTGATGAGACTTTTTGCAAAACTGTAAAATTTGTTTCCTTTTTTAAAAGGTTTTTATAAGCCAATAATTTTTTTTTTAAAAAAACAATGAACTTTCCTTATTGGTCAAAACAACTTCAGATAATTTGTGAGGTGAACTCCCATCGAAGAGACTCCATCATTAGCGAGTGTGAACAATGACCCTGTGGTAATTAAGTGAACTTTTTCATGAGACTAGACAACTTGGCAACCCGGAACGGGTTCTTTGACCTTGCAGCTGTACTCTTTGGGAATACCTTTTGCGACTCCCATCTTGAAACAAGTTGTTTCCCTAGTACAAATCCATCCCTATCTCTCTTGGGATCCAGTTGTCTTTATACAAAGCGCAGCCAAGAGAGACACTGCTCATGGGGATTCATTTCTCATATTTATTTCCTCTTTAGCTTGACACCTGTAGTTCTAATGACCTACCACTTCTCAATATCCTTATTTACAGGCCTCCAGCATTGAAGGATGATTTTACATTAGCATTATCAAACTACTTGCTACCACTTCTTAAACCTCACTGCAACTATCTTTTTCTGGGAGATTTTAACCATCTCTTGTTAGGAGACAAGAATTACTCAGTAGCCAAAGGTTTGGAACGCACTATGAGCAACCTGGGTTTTGAACAGCTCATTCAAGCACCTACACATGTTTTAGGGTACACTTTTGACTGGATTTCCTCTCTGAATGTTAAAACGAACGACCTGTATATTCTATCTTGCCCTAATTGGTCTAACCATGCATTCATACATTTTTCTATTCAAGCTGATTTTCCCCTAAAATCTAAATCTAAGAGGACACATAATTCTCTTAGCAGAAATCTCAAACTGATATCTCTTGATAGAGTCGAATCTTTACTGCAACCCATGATTTTATTCACAGCCCAGGAAGGATCCTCAAATATGGCCAAAACCCTTTTATCCAACATAGAAGACATTACTGAAATCTTGGCCCCTTTAAAAAACAGAAGAATGAAGGATGGTTTGAGAAACAAATCATGGTATACACCGAAACAGAGAATACTCAAATCCTACACTTTGAAGCTATTCTATATTTGGAAAACTAGTTTGACATCTAATTCTTTGGCCAATTATAAAAGAGCAGCCAAAACATAAAATAGCCATTATTGAGGCAAAGAAAAATTCCCTCAATACAAGGATTCTAAAGGCTCACTCAGAATCTAAATAACTGTTTAAAATTCTCAAAGAACAAGAGAATATAGGTTCCCCTGAAACCGTGTCGGTTGTGAAGGATTTGGCATGGTGCTTGGATATGCAGGATGCCATGGGGAATAAACTAAAAATGATTAGATCTGATTTGACTCATAGGAAAACAAAGCAGTCTATACCTCATAAAGAGGCCGATTCTTTTAACAGTTATTCCTCTGTTCCCCAATTTTACTTCCATTCTAGCTGACGTAGCTGAAGAAGACATGGGAAGGTTAAATCATCCAGCATTACAATTGTGATGTCAGAGGGAAGTGGCTCAAAGAGAAAGTTCAGGTCAGGGAAGAAGTATTTTAGAGGTGGCATGATAGAGAGGCAGAACAGTGAGAGGAGTAGGAAAGAGAAGTGAATAGTGGCCCACTCAAAAGATGAAGAGGTAATGTCAGAGGTGTGCAGCAAGGCAGTGGTGAGGGCCTTATTGATAAAGATCCCCACTTCACTATGCTTCCCAACAGGTTGAGGATAATGGGAGATGGTAGCAGGGTCGGTGAGGGGAGCTGCTAGTGTAGCAGAGTCATCAGGAGAGATCCATGTTGATGTGACAGAAAAGAATAAAAGTTAAGAGTGATGAGTGTCCAAGTAGTCAGTGAAGTAAAAAGATTTGTTGCAGAGGGATGTTTCATTCCAGAGGCCAAGTGGACGAGTGATGAGTTTTGGAGCAGATATTGTGCAGTAAGCAAGGGGGATATGTGAGGTACAGGATCCTGGGAGAACAGCAGTGCAGGTGCAGGGGGAGAGGAGGGAGACGGAGAGGGGAAGAGTGTGGTAAAGGTTAGACAGAGGTGCAGCTAAACTCTACAAGAGAAAGGCAGGAGAAGGAGGAGGAAGGGATGATGGGGTAAACATAGTAGGCAAGGAAAGACAGTGGAGGAAGGATGCAGCCAAAAGGTTAGGTTAGGTGGGTGAGCAACAAGGGAATGGGTGAAGGGAAGAGACTGGCCGGGAAGGAGTTGGTAAATGTTCTGAATTGGGCTACTAGGGGATATAATCTTCCAAAAGACAGTTATCAGGCCCAAACCATGGAAGTCCCATAGTTTTTCAAGGTAATAGCAACCCTGCGATAAAGGGAGAGTCACTGGGGGAAAGACTTTCTCTGTGTGCAATCACTAACATTAATGGAGGGGTAACTGGGTGTGTGACTAAAAGCAACACCTGCCCGCACTGGGATGTCTTGATTGAATGTGCGCTCACAGACAACTTGGTTGAGTGAAATAGCTGACATGAACATTTACATTTTTTGTCAAATATATTAGCACACATTCAGGGAAGGGCAAACATCTTCAGGGTCTGCTGTTTGATTGAACGTGCACTCAAGTACAATTTGGTTAAGCCAAATAGCTGACACACATACGCACTGGAATGTCTTGTCTAATTCTTTAGCACAATTTGACAGAATGGCAAACGTCTTTAGGGAAGCTGGTTTATTGTGCTTGATTGGGCACAGTCGGTGACACCCATGAGTATTGGAATTTCCTGTCAAATGTATAGCACACTTGATTGAAAGGGAGCATTCTTGAGGCATGCTGGCTGAACATGTACTCATGTACGACTTTGTTGAGCGCCGTAGCAGAGACACACGAGTATTTACATTTCTTGTCCAACATGTGCACACGTAAGAGAATGTAAACACTTCTGTAAAGAGAGCGTCTTGCAGTTGAAGCCAGGTGCAAGAGGGCACAGCAATATTATGTTTTAAAAAAATGCACTCAGCACTGTCAACTGTGTGTGACACTAATCAAAAACACATAACATACGCTGAAGGCCTGCATCCAAAAGAGAGGAAGGAGAAGGCTTGCAAAGGTTGCACGTTCACAGCAAAAATGGCTGCTTCTGCTGCAGTTGTGTTGGATGCAGGAATCATGGGTGTCAGCGTAGCATAGTAACCGGTAGCAACCATAAATACCACTTAGACTATGACTACAAGTATTCCAAGTACTGAAACACTGCATGAGGTAGCTACTGATGATTTTAATGTCATCGCTGGCGTGGCTACATCTGACACTTTAGTACTGCCAGCCTACAGCTCTACTTCTGTAACATCTGAATCTGGCACACGTGGGAACCTATTCCATCCCCCCATGTTTCAACAGACCAGAGCAAGCATCCATATTTTACTTGGGTTTGTTGGAGTGTCAAAACAGGACCTTCCCACAAACCTTTTTTCAGATAGGGATATTCTTGCCAGAGCGAACTCATACTCCTGATCTCTCAACCACCACACCTACCGCTAAGAAGCAGCCACCACACGAATTCCGCACCAGCTGCACACATACCCGGTGCGCACACGCACGTTAGGACTCTCTCTACTCTCTCTACTGACCCGAACTTCGGTTCCCAAGGGCGTTCAACCTACCAGCGCCTTCAGACCATACCAATGGTATATAAGGCGCTATATAAATGCAAAATAACAATAACAACAATGCCAGAGAGGTTGATATTGCGGTTCTCAGCAGTAGGTCATGGGCAGCAGAGCCATAGACAATTGCCCATATTAGAGGTGCAGAATGTCTCTTAGCCTGGCACACTTTTTGCATCCCCCACCCCTTCAACCTCTTTTGTCTATGAAACTGATTATGGCAATGGTGGTGGTTTTGAATCTTTTGACAGTGATAATGAGGGCATCAAGACATTGTCCCACATTGTAGCAAGAGAAAGCAGAGATATGAATATGAGAAGACTGATACTGAGTCCAACCCCAGATCTAGCAGTAAGCCAGAGGTATTGATGAAGGAGCAAGCACATTCTGAAACAGAGCCTGCCTGATATTCCACAAAGCACACGTCCTGCCTACACTGTATTTATATTATAGTTGTTGGAGGCCAACAACTTTCAATGCAGGAACAACCATGATGTCACATCAACCAGTAGCACTGCTCACCTTGCGGGTGAGCAATGTATCGTCTTCAGGCTCTACCCAACAGAAAATGGTACTGCCACTACTGCAGTAAGACAGGGCGTACCTTCTGTCCATTGTCCAGGGTTGTATCTTGTCAGCTACACACTGTGCAACAATACTGTGCCCTTGGCAGGCCAGAGACCAATCTGTGTACCTCATTGATGTTTGACCTGTGATGTGGTCCATGGGAATGTGCCAGCCCAGCAACTATACGTCAAATATCATTGCAACGAACAATGAGTTTGGCTCCTGAATACCAACTGGCTATGATGCTGGTAGTAGACCTTCTGCCTTACACCGTTGTCAAGAACAAAGATTTTGGGGTGATATGGGCATAGCAAGTGCTGATGCACAATTGCAAATTTCCATCTGCAATTTCTTTGCATGCAAAGTTATACCTGAGCTGTACGATGCAGTCGTATTTGTGGTGAGAAAGACATTGGACAGGACAGAGACCAGGGTCTGGCTACTGACCATCAGGCTATCTGTTGGCTGTCCTCGCTGTTCCGCCATAAACGTGCCCCTCTTCCCACTCCCTCCAAACATTGGTTTGATGGCTGTAGGTGTTGTTGTTCAGCTGTGTTTGTGCAGTGCCTTGAGACTGGCCGTGTGCTGGGGAAAAGTGTTGTGCTTAAAAGGTGTTTTTAATAATGCTACTACTACTTCTCCTTGCAACCTCTCCTCCCCTCCTGCAGTAACTACCTCCTTCTTCAACCATGACAACTTTTAGCCTAATCTTTATTCACCTTTACTCCTTATCTCTCTTCTCCTCCAACCACTGCTCCTTCCTTTCCTCCAAGATGCTCTCCTCCAACCACTGGCCTCTCCTCTCCTTGTTGGTTTTCTCTGGCAACCCTCGTCTTATCCCCTTTAACTTAATTTTCTCTTCCTCTGACCTCTTTTCCTCTCTCTGTCCTCCACCTTCTGTGTCTTTCACTCTCTTCTCACCTCCCCTTCCTCCTGCATCTTTAGCTCTCTCCCCACCTCCTCCTGCACATTCAACTATCTCTCCACCTCTCCTTCATGCACCTTCAGCTTGCTTTTCACCTGCACCTCTTCCTGAACCTTTACCTCTTCACACCTGCTTGCTCTGATGCTCAAAACACCCAAACTTCCTTATACTTCCTCTGGGTATGTATAGACAACTAGGCTAGGCTATGGTCTATGGCCTCAATGTGTGAGTAAGAATGATTCTGAGCTTGGGTTTTCTTATGGGGCAAGAATTTAAATGAGTTTAATTTGCCTTCTATCATGTCTTCCATTCATCGGATCAAACCTATAATATGCGGTACAGGGAGGGTTTAGCACTCACGCTTGTGCAATGCTGACAGAGTCTCTGGCTAATGTTCGTAGGTCCCCAGAGCTTGCAAGAGCAACACTCCTTTGCTGATCCAGGTTGCTATTTCCACCCTTTCCTTCTAACAGGTCTGCATAATCATGAGCTGTGGTGATGACTTCTCCCCCAATTACAAACTGATTTAAGGGGCCAGCAGTTTTCAATTCTTCATCTGGTGGGTCTGCCTGATGGCGGAGTGCTGAAATGATACAGGTCTTTCACATGGGCTGATTCAGGGCATTACTAGTCGTAGTAATTCTCATGTGTCTGTCCCCTGTTCGAGGCACATGGTTGTGTGCTGGGGGCCCTGGATCCTCCCTATACCACCAACCCACGTTGATGGTGTGGCCCAGTTCCCTGAGTCACCCCCAGACACACACTCCAGGAAACATTGTCACAGGCTTTTTCACGTCTACAATTTTATTAGAGCAGTGTATGACTAATAATGGAGGCAAGACTGAGTTCCTGATGTTAGGCTCCTCACATGCCCAATCCAAATTGAACCCAGTCCATAAAGCTTCACAATCAACAACTGCGTAATTCAAGTTCAGAATAAAGTAAAAACACTGGGCACGCTTTTCGAATCCTCCTTGAGTGCTGACTACTTCATAAATCAGATCAATAGGAATTGTAACTACTATCTCCGGTTGCTGAGGAACATTCAGCCTTTCCTCATGGAAAAGAACTGTTCCACTATTGCCCGTGCAGCCATTCTAGCACAACTAGATTACTGTAACGCCTTGCTAATAGGGGCTAATACCACATGCCTACAGAAATGCCAGGTCATTCAGAATAATGCTGTCTGGATAATTAAGACAATCCCAAGCAAAGAACACATCTCCAAGCACAGGAGAGACCTCCATTGGGTGCCAGTGCTGGATCGTCCTAACTTCAGAGTAGGCAACCTTGTTCATCGCTGCCTCTTTGGGAGTGCCCCACTCTACCTGAAGTTCTTAGTCTCCCACTACTCTCAGACCAGATCATTACCCTCCTCCAACCTAGCACAGATCCATTGCCCTGGATTTAAACGTGCAAATGGCTTTGGAAGATCTTTCCCTGCCAGTGCTGCAAAATTTGGAAATTCTCTTCTTCTTAAACTCAGACTTGAAGAGAACCCCAGGGTTTTTCATAGAACATTAAAAACCTAGCTGTTTAAGTAAATAAATCTCCCAATCCATCTTGGTCCAGCCTGAGGATTCCTGAAGTGTCCTGTCTTTATGTTTGTCTAAAAGTGTAATTTTGGACCCCGATGACAGCAGGCTGCCAGCGAGTTAGAAAAAATAAATAAAAATAAAGGCTGTAGACAGGATATAGATGGACAGATACCACAGGCCTCTGGCAACCTTTTTTTCAGATCTTCTTAAATATTTTTTCTAGATTCCAAATGTTTTTCTTCATATCATGAATAACAATCTGTACTTGTATCAAACACTGAGTACAAGCAGACAAATCTATCACACACTCTTGTTGGGTGTATTTAAATCTTTAAACTAGAGTAATGAAACCCAGTAATGAAACCCAGAAGTGATTGTTTAGCGTCTCATCAATTAGGGTTATTATATGTGTAGTCTTCCATTTATTATAGTAAAGGATTTTTTTTTGCAACGCTAGCATACTGCTTTATTTTGTGCTTTCTAAGTCAGGTCTACACAACAGATTTAGTTCTTGAAAATAAAACAATCACAGAAAAGAACTGAGAATCAATGTGGTTACTTGCAGATACTCATCTTAATTCCCAGTTTCACCATTTAATCAAAGCATGTGATCTTTTGCAACTCATTGAATATCATAATGCTTAACCAGTCAAAATTGCATTGGTTAAATATTTAAAAATTGGCATTCACCAAGAGTGGCTTAGTTCTCACGGTGTACACTTCAGAAAAGCCTCAGTCCTGTATTAAGTGGCTATATTTTTGCTTCATGTGCGCAGGGGACAGGGTGGAATTCCCGTGCTGTAGGTGCCCAGAAGCCCAATGTAAAGTCCAGAGAGAAGGGAAAGCTTCAAAGAGGGATTTGAACAGCTAATGTCTGGAAATCCCCCTTCCTCATCCCCTGGCTGCTAAGAATTTTAGGGACCTAAAATTGCATACATTAGGATCATTTCAGACCTAAATTAAAAGGAACAGGTGCTCTGGGGGCAAGCACAGTGTCTGAACTGCTTGGCACAGTTATGGCAACATTGGTTGGCCATAGCATGCTACAGCATCAGGGGTGTTGCTAGGTCTGGGGTTACCCTAATATCAGGACTGTCGGGACTCAGGGCTAGCTAGCCTTTTGGTTGTAGCTCCTGAGCTTCTATCTGGGGCTTCAACCAAAAATCCGGGGTTATAGCCCCCTCAGCACCTCCTTCCCAGCAAAGCCTCTGTACAGCATGAGAGGGGCAATTGAACGCTGAAGAAAGGGGGCCGGGCTGCGGGTAAAGGGAGGTACTCCTTCAAGAGAGGAGGTTAGGTCCGTCAGCGTGTCCTGGAACCTTGCAGTTAGCTGAATTAGCCAGAGAGGCATATTCCAATAAAACACTGTGTAATAGTGACCGAAATGTGTGTGTAATATAACATCTTGTTTGACAGAGCCAATCACAACTTTTAGAGAAGGATGCTAAAAAATTGTTATGTCCATTCATATTTTGCACACCATTAAGTAATTTGCATCTTGGCTCACTCATGGCATCGACTGAAACCCATGGCCCTCTTCTAATCTCAATCTATGCTTGGATACAAGCACATTTCTGGTCACTTCTAATCCATATTCACTACAATATCTATTCTGGTATGTGTACCTTCCACATTACTTCCAATCAGTCTCCTCTATCAATGCTTGAGCACTTGTTCATTCTGTGAGGCTGCTCACCGGAGTTCTGCTTCCGATCAGAGGCATGTATAGCTTTTTTATATGGGTACTGATCCTTATCGTGCAACTATATTTCAGCTGTACAGAGACGTTGCTAGTGGGGGGCTTAGGGAGCTATAGCTTTCGGATGTAGCCGCAGATAGAATCTCAGGGTCTACAACAAAAAGGCTAGCTAGCCCAGAGTCCTGACAATCCCGACATTAGTGTAGCCTCAGATCTTTTCCAGACCTAGCAACACCTCTGCAACACCCCTGCAGCTGTATAATTTACTTGCGAGTGCTATTTTGAAAATGTGTCCTCTTCCTATGTTAGAAGACAAGTACTCTCATCGTGGACTGCAAATGTTACCCTTAAAATACCACTTGTTTAACATTCTGATTTGAGAGAAGATGAAGTAGTGCAGAGGACATTCCCATCCTTATTTCTATCTCTGCCCGTGCAACATATCAAGCTATGGGTTGTGACACAGATGAAGTCAGGTTAGGAGGGAACCGAGATACTTGTATCCCTTAATTTCTGTAGTTTGTGGGGGGTATTTATTGAGCTCAAACCTAGCTTAGGGAAACAATGGACAGATGTATATCAGTAGGGGTTACGCACATAAAACAGAAAGGATACAGTGGAACAGTCTTTTTAATATAGCATTTATTACCATCATATAATTTAGGCTCTGAATATTTTTTTTTTGTTTTTTAGGTGGTAATTCCTGGGTACAATACAGCAGCAACAGTATTCCGATGGATGAACAACAGAAAGAAGAAATAAACGATGAGAGCCGGAAACCGGCAGAATCCAGAAAGGAAACTCATAGACAGTCCAATGAGGGCAAACAACGTAACCATAACAAAGGCAAGGCAGGCGGAGCACAGCAGATAGGGACAAACGAAGGAGAAAAAAACAAGAAACACTGAAGGGAATAGGAGGCAAACAGGGCTGAGCTAAAGGTGCCAAAGATACCTCAGGGTTGAGACACGCAGACTTGCTCCCGGCAGTTAGCTTTAATGAAAAGCTGCACAGAATGCAGTGCCGCAGCACCTGGCGGGAACACGTTCTACAGGCAAATAGCCTGATCAGGGATGCTGATCTGAATTAGCCATTCACAGCCGCCACTTTGGGTGAGGCGCTGTGTGCTGTGAAACGTACACTCCTGAAAGGATGTGTCCTCCATCTCTGCCACAAGGACCATCGTAATGCTGGGTTACACATGACAGTATGCCTCCTCCTTATGCCCACAAGCCCGGGTTTGCCCGCATGCAAGGTGTGGAACATCGTACCAGAGATGATCCTTGCATGTTACTTATAGGTTCCCAGGTCTTCTCGCAGATGGAATATCCCTTCCAATGTATGAGATACTGTAGACGCCCCCTGTCGTACCTGGAGTTAACATATGCACTCGACTTCAAAATCAGGGTACCATCAAGGAGGGTAGGTACACAGGGTTTCGTTTCCTTCAGGTTAGAGCCCTTGTATGGTTTGAGAAGTGAGACATTACATACCAGTTGTATACTTTTCCATGAAGAGGGAAGTACAAAGCAAACAATAAATAAATAACTTTGATTGATTTTTTTGGATAGGCAAGGGACCAAAAAACCTGGGTGACAGTTTGGTGGGACTGAGGTGTTTTGGTATATATTTGTCTGATTACCAAACCTTGTCACCGATGTTATAAGAAGGTTCTCTGTGACTTTTCTTATCAGCATATTTTTTTGTTTGTTCCTGAGCAACAGACAAGATTGCAGCTGCCCTCTTATGGCCTTTTTGGAGATCTGTTATCCAGGCATCGACTGTTGGAAGTTGAGAGGGACCAGGCAAGAAGGTAGGAAACACAGTTGGATGGAATCCATAAGAACAAAAATATTGACTCTGTCGAAATATGATAGGTGTTGTTATAGCTGAACTCTGCGACAGGAAGTAAGGTGGATCAGTGTTCTTGGGCTTGAGTTGAAAAGCACTGTAAATAAAGTTCAAGGGTTTGATTGAGACATTCTGTTACTCTATTGGACTGTGGATGGTATCCAGATGACAGTGCTCTTTTTATTCCAATGTTTTCCATAAAGCAGTCCAGAACTTTGAAACGTATTGTGTTCCGTTGTCCGAAATGATTGTAATAGGAAGGCCATGTAATCAGAAGATATCAGTGTAGAAGATGGCGGCCATCTCGACTGCTGTTGGTAGCTTAGGAAATGTTGAGAAATGAGCCAACCGTGTAAACAGACCGATAGTCACCATGATCATCATAAATCCGTTTGAAGGTAGCAACTTCTCAATGAAGTCACTGGTGATTTTCTCCCAATGCCTGGTAGGCGGTGTGGGTTGTAGGAGCAAGCCTGTAGGTTTTCCTTTCAGCGCCATTGACTGAGCACAGATGTCACAAGTCCTTAAGTAGTTCCTTACAGAGGTTTGCCTCTGAGGCCACCAAGAATAACGACGTAGAGTATGCAAGGTGGTGGTAATCACTTTGGGACCAGCTGGTAACCTGTCGTGACAGAGATGTATTGCTCGTGCTTGGGTATCAACAAAAGACACGTACAGGCAGTCGTCTTTGAACAAAAGGCCTTGTTTCTTTTGTAGAGTCCAATGGTTTGACGTGGATATGTTTCTGAACATATCAGATGGCCGAGTGTGGTGTTTTATCTGGTCCAAATAGGAATCCACATGATAAACAACAATTTCCCTTGTAGCACTGTGTGATATGGTATGTGAGCTTCATCCGATTCCGTGTGTATGCGAGACAGCACATCAGCCACTGTATTCTGGCTTCCTGGGAAAGAAGTCAATGTGAAGTTGTATTGAGTGAAAAAATAGGCACAAAGGGCCTGTTGGCTATTGCGATATTTGAAATTCTGAAGGGCTTGTAAATTCTGGTGATCATTGCATATTTGTACTGGTTCTGCAGCTCTAAGCAGCAAATTCCTCCACTCAAGACATGCTTGTTTTATAGCCAGAAGTTCTTTCTACAGGACAGAGGTAGTGTCTTTCGCTATCATCAAGGGTCCTGGATAAAAAGGCCAAAGAATATTCTTCCCCATCTTTTTGTAACTGTTTTAAGATTGCACCGATCGCATGGTCTGAAGCGTCTGTTTCCTCAATTAAGTCATTAGTGGCATCAGGTCGACGACAAAGGACCAAAGTTTGAGTAAAGGAAAGGCCATTTTGAGGCTATCAAAAGCTGTTTCACATTCTTCAGACCATACATAAGGTATGCCCTTCTTAAATAGGTGTGTTATTGGGAGGACTAGATGAGAGAAATCCCGTGTCAACTTCCTATAAAAGTTTGCCAGTCCCAAAAAGCATTGGATTTGCTTAACGTTATGGGGACTGGGCCATTCAAGTACTGCTTTGACTTTTTTCGTATGTCCATAGAAATGGCAGCTTGAGAGATCACATATCCCAAACAGTGGATTGTTGTCTGGTGGAATTAACATTTGGGCTTGGCCAGAAGATAGTTGTCTTGTAGTCTGAGCAGTACTTGCCGTACATGGCGGTGGTCAGGTAGATTGGAGGAGTATATTAAAATGTCATCCAAATATATGATTACAGATTGAAACAACATATCCGGCAACGTGCAGTCCATAAAGCGATGGAACACAGCTCAGGCATTCATCAACCCAAAATGCATGACGAGACACTCATAATGCCCGAAAGGTGTTCGGAAAGCTGTTTTCCACTCATCAACCTGTTTGATTCGAATAAGATGCTATGCTCCTTGGAGGTCACATGTGGCAAATATTACTGCACCCCGGAGAGCTTCCAAAATATCCATAATCAGTTGAAGTACATATTTATCTTTCATAGTGAATTGGTTCAGTCCTCTGTAATCCATGCATGGTCTCATCTCTGTTGTTTCTTTCTAAGGGACAGAGAAAAGCAGTGCTCCACAAGGAGAGTTGGAAGGTCGAATAAGGCTAGGACAGAGATCTTTCTCCAGATACACTTTTAACACCTCGTTCTTGGGAATCTGGAATCACATCAATGGCAAAGTCCTCAGGTCTGTGTCTGGGTAGAGATTCTCGTTGGCTTCGGAGAATACTTTGGAAAACACCAGATATTTTGGAGGTATCGTCTGCAAATAGGAAATCGACTGAGAAGTGTCTCCTGGTGAAGATTCCAAACAGTGCACTGGGAAAGCCTTCTCTTGAAAGGAACAATTCTGGGTACAATAGACTGTGGAATATTTTTACCCATGCATCCAAGCCCTACCTCAAAACTGTGCAGTACTGACATGGAAAACATCATGATGGCCGGAGATTCCCAGAAAATGCCCAGGGAAGTGCATGAAGAATAGGCTGCCACCCATTTTGCTGATGTTATGGGCACAGAAGGGCACTGCCTAAAACCACCATTGGACTACCCACACAGTAGCCAGAAACCATTGGGAATGGCAATGCTGATTGCCAAAAGCAACATAGAATTGTGGGGAATTTATTTTCTTAAATCCCAAAAATGGTTGCATTACCATTACTCACCACTATCAGAAAGCCGGCGGTTTAAAACAACACCAGATTTTTTTTTTGTATAAAACTGAATAAATGAACCCAAGGCAGGCCAAAGAAAGACTTACTGAGAGGTGGATACAATCTAAAGTTATATTCTGAAGTGACTTGAAGGTTTATAACAAGACTGGCTGAGTTGTGGATTTCAGCAGTTTAAGTAAATTTGGACTGAAAGACACTAAAAATCTAAATGTTTAAAAGAAATGAGTGACCTACTTTTGAGTGTCACATAGGTTGCAATTGTTTAAATGTCATAGTTTTAAACTTAGAATCAGCATTCTAGCTGCATATGTAAAATGGTTAGTTTTATTTGAATGCAGAAAACTGGGTAACTAAAATTGACATTAGCTGTGGCCTGCCTTAAGGAACTGAATTCTGCCCACCAGCTACCCCCGACAGGAGTTGAGACTTGCACAACAGCTGTGTTCCCAGGCCGACCTGCATTTTGCTGCTCCCACCAAAAGGGATATGACACTTCTCTGATTGAATTACCTGGGCTCTGCAGGAAATTGAACAAAGCCCTGTCCTGACTCAGGCAAATGTTTTATTATGGGGGCCATAAATGGCTTCCTCTTGAACAATGGGCCTTCCAGGGCCCAGGCAGATGGTTTATTGCAGGGGTAATAAAAATGGCTTCCTCTTGGCAGAAACTGGGAGGGGGAGACACTGGAGACAGAGGCTGAGCTTGAAGAAAGTGGAAAGACTGGTTTGTGTACCATGTGACCTCAAAAGACACACCCCTGTAGCCAGAATATGGTTTTAGAAAAAGATGAATAACTCATAGTACAGACTTGTCATAATTATTTAAATGATACCATAATTCTTGTGATTTTTCTGCCCACATTTTAAGAGGTTTTTAGAACCGGTGGCATGATCTGGGGGCAAGCTAGCAGTTAAGAGGGTATTACTTAAAATGTATGCATGTTAAAAATCTGACACTTCATCAAGTAATGTCCATACTCCTTGCGCACATGTGTATAAATTTGAGTAAGAATCTGATATTGGTAACCTGACCAAAAAGTGAAATATGTTGCCATTTCTGAATGCAAGCTCCCAGGAAGAGCAGATTTGGACAGGGTATACCTCCTGTGATATGTGATGGGTGCATGTAATTTTAAACAAATGTGTACCTGTGCAAATATGTCTTTTGGGTCAAAATATAGATTGTGTGTAATTTGACAGGGGTGGGTTCTCTGTACCATAAACAGACCTCATCATGATGACACTTCATTTCATTCCCCCAATCAAGGGGAAGAGGAGGAAGTGGCCAATGACAAGTGGAGAGGGGTAGAGCCTAGTGATGCTGCACACACACCCCGTTTCAAAACACATAGAAGCAGACAGACAGGACAGATAGGGACATTCAATTCCATTTGCTGCAACGCGCTCTGCCGGACCATACCACATCCAGAGATCCAGACTTCAAATCCATCATTCTCCAGAGAAAGCTGTGCAGAAAGACCCAGAGAAAGCAGAGCAGTATCCAAAACCAGAGAGAGAGCAGAGCTGACCCAGACCACTGTTAGCAGAACCAGAGAGCTGACCCAGATCACTGTGAAGTGCAGAGACCAGACCAGAGTCCAGTCTAAAACCTGACCAGATCCGTGGCGAGGCCCATTCTATTTCAAAAATACATTGTGAGTACCTAGCAGACTGTGCAGAACCAATCTCTTAGTTAAAATAATCTAATGCAAGCTATTTTAACTTGAGTAAAACTGTCACCTGTCATTTGTAAAGCTGTCACCTGTCATTTTCTAGTTGCTAGCTGTCACTTGTCTTTTTGAACTTTAAAATTTCAAATCTGAAAAACGACCTTTACCATATCGCTCATATCTCCGTGACCGTTTGTCCTAGAGACTTGCAGTAACTTTCCTCTGAAAGCTTAGAATCTCATCTTTTCGACGAACCTAGAACCGCATTCCGATCCCCTATACTTTTGCCGCAATCGCGAAAAACGCACTCGCGAATTTGCCGCGATTTGCACATTTCTCCACGTGTGAAAACAGAAGCTTCCTTAGTTTCCTTGCTAAAAATTCGTTTGCCTCTTATGAACCATCCCTGAATCATTGCTAGAGTGAGCCTGGACTAATATTAACTTGATACCACTCACCCTGAACCTCTAGAGGGAATTAAAAGCATTTTAGCATATTTTTCACTTCATTGCCAGCACATATAAAAGCATTTTGGGCCTGTGTTTCCAACTTCTGTAGTCTAAGTTTGCTGGGGTGAACTGAATTACAGTTGATTGCATTTCTGAGAACTGTGTGCTTTCCTTCCATTTCCTTGCATTGCATAAGGGGGAGGGGATTGCCAGAGAAAAGTGATTACATTGTTTTGTTGAAATCATATTGAGTATTTTCTGTATTGCATTTCATTCAACAATACATCCATCTGAACTTATATAAAGTATTCTCTACCACCTTATTCTTCTGATCCTATTCACAAGTGTGCTAGTGCCAGACTATCCATTATTGATTACTGCTCAGATTAAGTGTGATATTCAATTATTAATTTATTATGAAGTGTGATATATATATATATATTGTTTAAATTATCAAATAAACCTTTTAAACTTGCAAAACAGAACTACTCCTTGGCTCAGCGGGGTCAGGGGGATTCCAAGAGAGGGGTGTTATATAGGGGTAGTCATCCAGAACGCATGAACTGGACATAAAGATATATCAATAAGGGTTTCCATTCAGTATCCCAGACTAGGCATTGACTTAGCTGTAGTGTTGAATTGAATCGTCTTACAAGACAGAGCCCATAAACAGAGTCCCCACAGCACAGTTTATGTAGGGGTTATGTAGCTGGAGCCATGGAATGCCCAAATCCAAGGAGAAGTGATCGACCTTTATGAGATTGAAACATATCAATTTGGTATGTCCAGCCACTCCCATTCTCAGTTCTTGAGTCTGCAACATAATGGGCCCAGGGGACAATGGTCTTCCATTAATGCCTTCCACAGGCTCCGAAACGGGTTTCTTCACAGTGGGAATGTTGTTTTGTTGTGCCCAGGATATGTCCATAAACATGCCCGCAGCTCCACAATCCACCAGGGCCAGAACATTGACTGGCTTCTGATTACAGGTGAATATTTGGACATTCAAGACCGCCAAAGAGGGTCTTGATACTGTGGAACACAAGGAGCCTTCCAGCTTCTCCCGATACCTAGCGCCAGACAGGACTGAGAGCTGCCGTTTCCTGAACACGTAGGTGGTACCAACAAGCATTCACGGAGTAGATGTGCTCGAGAACCACAGTACATACACAAACCCTGGGAGGTTCTGCGCTTTCTTTCTTCAAGTGTGAGTGGTCCTATTGCAGTTCCCAACTGCATAGGTTCTGGTTGATCAGTATTGGTAGTATTAGAGGAGGCTCCAGGAGGCGGGATGTTAGATTTGTAGACAAGGCCTTTGAACTTGTGTTCTCTACACGAGTGAAGCAGGTGTCTTCATGCCAACCCATTTCTTTAACCAATTGCCTGATACTGGTGTATGTCATCAGGTCCATCGACCCCTGCTGGAGGCCCGAGATGGTCTCTTGTGCGGAATAGGCTATATCAGGTCGATCGAACATATTCCTGAATGCTGTCACAAATGCGGCGTAATTATCCAGTAAGGGATCTGAGCCAATAACAAAGGGGGTGGCCCATTCAAGTTCATTTCCAGTCAAATGTGAGATTAGAAATCCACCTTTTGCTTTCTCTGAAGTATAGAACAGAGGTCTAAAGGTGAAGTGGATGACACAGGAGTCCAGAAACTGCTGCAATTTCTTCGGGTTTCCATCGTATTTCTCCTGAACCACAACGAGAGAGGGATCCTCCTGTGTCAACACATCCCTGGTGAGAACCATCTGTTTTAGGGCAGCATTTTCTGCTTTCATGCCTGAACCTCGACAGTCAAATCCTGCATGGCTCTCACCAAATCCTGCTTCAAATCCATGTCTGTTGGTTCCTTTTTCCATTTCAAACTGTCGGGTTTAGAGCATACCAGAGATTTGTGTGCAGACGTAGATAAGATTCTGCCTTTCAGTTTGTCCCACAGACGTGAATCCTGCAGGTATGGGCGATCCTCTCTGGTAGCCATACCGCCCGGCACTGGCTGCTACAAAAGCGAACCCCAAAGAAAAGGTAAAAACCCACTAGGGATGAAAAAACCCTTTTTGAGGTAGTAATTCCTGAGTATAATCCAGCAGGAACAATATTCCAATGGATGACCAATAGGAAGATGAAATAAGCGATGAAAGCCAGAAACCAGCTGAATCCAGAAAGGAAAATCAGAGACAGTCCAAGGAGGGCGAACAACGTAACCAAAACAAAGGCAAGGGCAGGTGGCGCACAGCAGAGAGCGACAAATGAAGGAGGGAAAAACAAGAAACATAGAAGGGAATAGGAGGCAAACTGCGCTGAGCTAAATCTGCCAAAGTTACCGTAGCGTTGAGACGCTCGGACCTGCTCCTGGAAGTTTACTTTATGGAAAAGCTGCACAGGCTGCAGCACCACAGTGCCTGCCGGGAACACGTTCTACCAGTGAATAGCGCGATCAGGGATACTGGTCTGAAACAACCAGTCACAGCCTCCATGTTGGTTGAGGCACTGTGCGCTGTGAAACGTACACTCCTGAAAGGACGTGTTCTCCACCTCTGCCATAAAGACCATCGTAACGCCAGGTTAAACATGACAGTTAAAGCTCGACGGATGTGGATGGGTATGAGGTGCCAAGGTTTGGAGGCATAGATACAAAATGTTATGTTTCCTGGCTCTTTAATTTTTGCATTTCTGCTACTCTAGTCTGGCCAGACCGTGATTGCTGGTAGATCACTTCCCACCAAGCAGACGACTTTGTCTACCAAGTAGGGGGGAGGGTGCATTGCCTTAGCTTTGTACACAATGAAATTGGCTTTCAAGTTGATACATGATTGCAAGGATATGAGGCTCAATGAGCATGGACATTATGTGGTCACATTTGCTTGAACCTTTTATGAGACAGGCAGAGGTCTGGAGGACACCATGCATGGGTGCTAGAGTGGAGATGGTTAAACCCATGTGCATGCATGTCCTCCATCTAGGTGATTTAGGACCAGGGCCTTTTGGGTGGATATGAAACATATCTCTGGTAAGTAGGGCTTGATTTTCTGTAGGAGGGATAGTTGGCATCTTCCTGTCTGAGCTTTCTTCACTATGTCTATTTTCAAGGAGGGTTGGCAGTCCATGTGGACTCTGTGAAATGAGTGAGGGTTCAAAGGACAAGAGGAAGGCAGAAGTGGAGCTCGAAGAGAGGGGGAGTACAGGGAGGCTGGAAGATCTGACCCAGGTTGAAACTGAGTGAAAATGCAGCAAGGAGACCATGGTTCTGGACTAGGTATTCTAGGGAGCCAGTTACCAGTCCCAGACGGGCCACGGATTAGACACATGGGAGGAACATACACTTAAATATAAATAATTTGGACCATGGTTAGAGAATTTCTTAGTAACGTCCATCGGTGGACCTCTTCCATAGTCCTGTTCATGCTGCTCAAAAATAATCTCAGCAGTGTCTCCTGAACTTGTTTTGGCAATCCCCAACATCCTCTCCTTTCCCTTGTCGGGTTGGGGGTTTGCCATGTTTCTGTCTCCCCTTCACTTTCCTTTCACTTTCCTCTCGCTCTCCTCTCACTTTCTCCTTCTTTCCCAGTTCCACGTCCATTACTGCACTCACTCTCCCTTATCTTGCTGAACCGTGTCCATGGCTTTCCCATTGTTTAGCAGTCTGTCTGCTTGCCCGCTATACACAAACATTAATTCTCTGCTATGCTACCAGTGGATGAAGTATTCCGGCAGCAGTTTTTCAATGCACTTCCAGAGAGGTCCTTCCATCATTAAGGTAATGAACAAGTGAGTCCTGCTTGAATTTCCTCTTTATCATTGTGGAGGGAAGAGGAGGAGTAGAGTGTGGAGAGTATGGGTGAGAGGGGACAATGGAGAAGTCAGAGGAGGAGTGTAAAGAAAAGAGAAAGACAAGGTCAAGTGAGTTCTCACCAGGGTGATTGGGTTGTTCATGGATGGATTAGAGGGAGTGTTCAGATAGCTAGGAGGTACGTTTAAGACGGCTGGCTACGGAGGGCTTGGGCAGGTTAAAGTTCCCCATCATGACAATGGGGATGTTGGTGGGAAGTGACTGCGGGAGAACTTTCAAATATGGCATACATTCTTGAAGGGACCAGGGGGCCGGTAGAGAGACAGAATAGTGAGAGGAGTCGGAGGGAGGAGTTGAATAATGGCATATTTAAAAGAGGAATAAGTGATGTGAGAAGGGCAGTAGTGGGGGCATTATTAATAAGGAACCCCACACCACCACCCTTCCCAACATGTTGAGGAGAGTGGGAGAAGGTAAAATCAGTGTGGAGATACGCTAGTGTAGTGGATTCTTGAGGGGAGATCCTAGTTTCTATGACAGAAAGAAGTGAAAGTTGAGCATAGTGAGAGTCTTAGTGGTCAGTGATGTAGAAATACCTGTTGCAGAGGGTTTGTGCCTTCCATAAGTGAAAGTCCGATACAAGGTGGGGGAGAGGCGCAGGCTCTGTGCAGAAAGTGAGGGGATAGGTGAGGTTGGAGATCCTGGGAGAGGTGGAGCGTCTGGTTGAAAGGAATGTGGGCTCAGGGAGAAGAAGACTGAGTACACGGAGGAATAGAGCGATGTTATGGTGCAGGATGGAGGACAGAAGAAATAGGCACGAGAAGACAGTGAAGTGCAACAGGAAGAGGGTAGGTGGGTGAGCAGAAAGGGAAGGGAGGACATGTCGGTTGGTAAGGAGCAGGTGTACGTTGTGAGTTGGGCTAGAATGAGATGATATGTAAAAACATGCTTAACAGGCCCAAACTAGGAATTGTCATTGTTCCTGAGAGGACAGCAGAGTCCACAGTGAATTGAGAGTCACTGGGCAATGGATCCCAATGTATGAAGGAAGAGACAGGCAAGACGTGAGCACTGCAAAGTCTTGGCATGAGCACTGGCCCTAAGTCCTTTCTGGCCCTTACAGGCCCAGACAAGGAGATGCTCACTTTTGCTTTAAGCCCCTAGCTGCATATGCTCGGGCTTCACACCCACGGGAGACTCAACAACAAGGGTGGCAGTGCATCAGATGATCCTCGGGGAGCCAATCTGAGTGCTCAAGAGGGAAGACTTCCAGCCAGGATGCATGCAGGGACCTGGATGTTTTAGGCTAGGGGAGCTTCATTTCTCAGCCTTTTCTTCTTGATCAGGGAAAGGGTATTTCTGGTTTTGAGGACAGTGGGGAAGGTGTCCTGAGTGAGAGATGCATTGATGATTGTCAGGATGTGGTGGAGGGCTTTTTGGGGCAACTCTGTAGGACTGAAGCTGGCACGAGGTCATCTCAGTAGCGTGTTGCATTGAAGGATGCTAGAGACTTTATCAGGTTTTCCTTGTAGAGTGCTTTAAAGGTACTGAATATTGCCATGTTATGTGATGAAATGGGCTGAGCGCTGGCTGGTTTTGTGCGGTGTCAATGTGTCAGTGGAGCTTGCTGAGCTTGTCAACAAAGAAATTATTGATGGCAGTGGATTTTTCTATGGAGTGAAGTATGAAATAGTCATGGGGGGGTGGATACCATGTTGGACTACTGTGAAGACAGCCCTGCCTTCTTTGTTGTCTTGGTCCATGGTATTCCAATAGTGAGAGGCTTTATCTGTGGTAATCATCTGTCTGTGAGAAGCACAGAGGTTTTTATGGAGGATCAGGTCAGATAAGGCCTTGGAATTGGAAGAGGTTTCATATTGCTCTCAGATGAATCTTTTGCTGTGTAGGAGAGGTTTAGGGTGATTGGTTTTCTGAAGTATGTAGTTTGGTGTTTGACTCATTGGTGTTGTTAAGTGCATCCATTAGAAGGTTGCAGCCTTGTTGTGTGTTCCTGACAGGGCGGCTGCAATGGTGATCAAGTACTCTCTGAATGGTTCTAAAAGGAAGAATTTGAAGGATTGGGATGTCCACCTTTTAGTTTGGGTGCCATCTATAAGCCACAACGTTCGTATTAGAGTACAGATAGGAAGAAATGGCATATGAGGAGGGGCACAAAGCTTGAAGGTGTTTATTTGCCCACCCATTGACTGCCCATGGCCATGCTAATCCCTATGACAAGTGCCTAATTCATATACACAAGTCAAAACTGTTGGCCTTTTCAATGCTTGTTTTTAGCAGGTGTTCAGTGAAGGACACACACACAGTGCTTATGAATTGAGTGGTTGAAGGCATAACTGGTGTAGACATTGTAATTATAGCAGTAGTATGTTTACGACTCCAATTAAGTCATTAACCCTCAGAAGGCTGCTTTGAAGAAACACTGGCAGAAACTTTGCCTAGAAGGTTTGATGGTAAGGCTTGGGTAATGCGAGCTGAAAGAGTTCCCATGATGAAGTGTTTTTGGGCGGGCAAGGGCAGGAACTCGGTGGGAATGGGTGGGCAAATAACCAAACAGCACCTACAAGCTGCGTGTCCCTCCTCATATGCCATTTCTCCCTAAGTGAACTCTAGTGCAATAGTTCTGTCTGACAGGAGTGGCACCCATGGCACTCTCCTTTGTACAGAGGGTTCTTCTGCAAGCAATTTAGCTCTGTGAGTTGTCTTTTCCATCTAATAGCCTTAACTAAAAAGGCTGGAAAGCAGGTTAAGATGGGGGAGGAAGAAGGCATAGAAGGCAAAACAATAGACAGGCAACGACTGGCATGGGGGTGAGGCAAAGTTCCTTTGACCTTGATCTACTTGCACCAACTGACTAATTGTAAAAGAAAACAAGCATTGGCAAAGCCAGCATGTCTGTTTTTGTGTGTGAGTGAATATGTGAGTTAACAAATGGGGTTGTATTGGTAGATGGTTGGATTTGAGTTTAGAAATTGTTGTATTGGTGCTGGATGAATGATCTGATGAATTATTACTTTGCAGGCCCATAGATGAGCGGCATAATATGTTTGAATGGGTGCAGAAACGTTTGATAGGGCCTAGTGACAACTCTCAATGTGCGCTACACCAGGACATTATGTCAGGGTGCCTGCTCATAATGTATCCTGTAGCAGCAGGCCACTCCATCACACTCGTTGTGGTGGCACCTCATTTCGATGCTGCCATGCCACCGGGCATTGTAAAATGACACCAAGCCCTTAAAATAGTGCCACCTTACGCAAACCTAAAAGCATTATTATCCGATGTCTCTCTTGTTCACATCCAACAGTGCAGGTGTCTCGGTGACCGAACGTCAGAGCCTTTGGCTTGCAGGTCTCCTTCAGATCTACACAGAACTCAAATTAAACTAGAAGACTATCTTCCTAGGGTGCAATACAACCTGCAGGATGCATTGTTCTTCATCTGTAATGTCCAACACAGACCTCTGCTACCGACTCTCTAGCCCAATGAGCTATAGTACTGTTGTTTAAATGTGAGATATTGCAGATATATGCAGCATGTTAATTATGACTCTGGTGACAGAAATGTTTTACCAGGATTCTAACACGTGAAATGCAAGTTACACACATCTGTAATCTCATGGCCAGATCTCTACCATTGGTTCATTAACCCAGCAGGCTTTCTTACTGGAATTCAACCCTGCAAGTTGCAAAGAGATATTCACAGCCAGTGTGGTAACATACTGTCTGACAGGAGTGGCACCCATGGCACTCTCCTTTGTACAGAGAGTTCTTCTGCAAGCAATTTAGCTCTGTGAGTTGTCTCACTGGGGCTCTATCGATGATCCTTAAATGCAACTCACATTGCTAAAACAGGTATATTAACGTGTTAAACCTTAATGACATTTAACTATCTATGTTGGTAATATATCCTTATACAATCCATTCTCATCAGTCATTCCAAGACTCTAGAGGCTTCCCACAACCTCACCCTCAAGAGACCATCGATGGCTTTTGTCTCCAGATACCTTCCCCGATACCTATCTGAACCACATTACTATGACCAAACATTGGTCAGAGAAACAGGACTCACAAATGACTCAATACCCTTGTCTATATCTACTGAGACAGCCATCCAACCAACCATGAACTGGACCAGCAAGAAACAATGCCTGTTACTCCATTCATCGTTGGAACCCCTGCTCAATCCATCATAACAAATGATAAATGAGTCATACCCTGAGAAGAGCCTGCTAATCCTATTTGAATCTGAAAGCCTTAACATGGAATCCGAGGAAACGAACAAAAGCAACCCTGAACAGCCCATCAGCGCTCGTCCAAGCAGCTGATCCCACCCAGAAAAGACAAGCACAAAATGCCTCCTGATCAACGCACCTTCTGTCTTCAAGCAATGCGCTCACATTTTTGACTTTCTCTCTGAAGACTAGATAGACTTACTCTTCATCACAGAAACCTGACTCTCCAATGATCAATTGCTGGTTATACACGAGAGTATCACATCAGGCTTCAAGACCATTTGTGTTACAACAATAGGACAGCAGGTGGCATAGCTATGGTGCACAGAAACTCCTTCCTATTGTAAACACCCTCCAAGGTTTCCTGTAGTGTCAGAATATTCAAGAGGAGGGGTAGGGAACTAGCACGTTTTGCTGTTGAGGGAGCAGAGCACGACTGATTTTCAGTGCTGTGAACATATGCGAAAAGATAGGACTTACAGAGGTGTGTAGGTTTTAGCTATTTTGCAAGTTATCTGGAGCAGTGGTTATTGGGCGTTCCAGGATGATAATGTAAATTGTGTATTTGTATGTTGTTTCTGAAAGAGTAATGATTAAGGAAAGAGTGGAGAATTGGATTGTTGCAGTTAGTGTGGTGTTTAGGGAAATTTAGTGTAGACAGATGGGCCCTCAGGTGGTATATGTTCCATGGTGCTAGCTGTGTTGTTTCAGTGCTGACGTTATGTGTTGAAATGTGCTGTCAGTTATTGCGGGAGGTAGAAGTCGTTTGAGGGGTTTGTTGTTACTTTACCTTGCGCCACTGACCCCCCAGCGACAACTGGGAACAACATTTTTAATTTTGGAAACATGACAGTTGGTCAAATTTATTCATTTACATCCAAGTAAAACATTCTTTCTCACGGCTTAATGCCTTGTGATGCTATATATATATATGTGATGTTAGGCTAAGTCATGCTATGTCACATTACACTATGCAATGGAACAACTTCAGGACCTATGATTTGTAGTACGTTGCCCCGGGCTTCCCTTCTAACACCTCTAAGATACTCCAACCGCAGCAGCACTCTGGTTGAAATGGGATTATGGTACAACGCAGATGGACAACTAGATGCTGACAAAGCCAACCGCACACACCACAACCGTATTACCATGCTGGCAAGTACCAGTACAAATGTGCATGTTGTCCTTCAATCTTATCACGTTCATGGGCATTATCAGCGGCATGACGAGCTTTAAATTGCACCATTCGATTCGAATTTGACACTAGTTTCCGCAACCATTCTCTGGTGGAGAAGGTTTCCATCACAAGTAAGTTTGCTCCACCCCCAGAGGGCTGTCACAAGGGGCGGTGAAAGGGGTAAACTGCCCCGTGCCTCACCACGCTACTAAGTGAAAATGTTGTCTTAAAAAAACATTTTCAAAGCACGATTTCGAAAGACCACTCTGTGATTTCACAGAACAGTCTTTCTAAATCTGTGACGCCCCTGTCGCACACTAGTGTGCCCAGGGGCTGACAGGTGCGGCTGAGAAAAGCACAGGAAGACGGAAGTGAGATAAGTGTGTGTGTCTGCTTTCGTGGATGTGTGTATGTTGAGGGGTGGTGTTTGGAGTGAGTGGGGAGGGGGCTGGGGAGAATGGGTGTCTGTATTGGTGTATGTGTTACTGGCAGGAGGGCTTAGGGGCAGCTATGGGGGAGATGGTGCAGGAATAATGGATGGGCTCGGGTGAAACTCTCCGATTTAACAAGTGAGGGTGAGCGGGGGTGGTTGAAAAGTGATATAGGGTGAATATTAAAGGCTGCACCAAATCGACTGAAAAGTGTTGGGTTTTTGTGTGTGCAGCCTTTAATAATTGACAATATCACATAGAACCCCACGCCTCACCTTGTGACAGCCCTGCACCCCCACAGAGTCTGTGAATGTAGCCACCATATGAAAAGTTAACCACCTCAAGGTTTGTGTCTAGTTGCGCCCCACCTCCAGTCCCTGAGTTCCCCCAACCAAGCTCTGTTTTGTAATGGAACCATGGCGTGTTTACTATTGGCCAGGGTTTCATGTTCTTGTCAGTTGGAAGGGGATTTGCGGCTGGTCGGTCAGGGTTCCGTTTTCTGACCAATTAACTTTGTTGTTTCACGTACTTGCCTTCTCCAAACATGCTACACTTTGCTTGAGGGGGCAGCCCACTAGAGATCCAGGAGCACCTCTCGGCATTCAGGGCCAGACATGACTGGCGGCAGAAATTGTTTCCGTAGCCTAGGATGACTGGGTCCGGTCATCACTGTGCCCTACCACTGACTGACTCACTGTCAGAAAACACTGCACATTTCACTCTAAAGACTTTGTACAGGTTTGGACTTTTGATTGACACTTGCGCAAACGGGATATTACGGAAACAAAGGATAGGCACAATGACAGACAGTATAAACTTGTATGGATAATAATATGTAACAGTTTGGTAAGGTATGCAATCTCAGTGAAATGGCACAGAAACATTCCCAGTGCTGATGCCATAATATTCTAAGAGGGCCTTTGGAACTCTCACATAATGTCTGCATGTTGACCTTATCAGAAAAAGTGGAGGTGAGTCGAAGGCTACCCCTCCCTAACAGCGCTAGGCGTTAGTTGACAAAGTTCAAGAGGCCTAGTGTAACAAAATTAGATTACACCAGTAGGGCACATTAAGTCAAATAAAAACAAATGTATTCAAAAATATATATATATATATATATATATATGCATGGTGCAGACATTTAGACAACAAAATACGCATATGAATGTGTAGTTATTAAAAGACCACAATGTATACTCTACACAATTCAAGAGGGTTGTGACATAACACAAAAGTCGAGAGATTAACATTAGAAATTGCAGTGCTGAAACAATCCAAGTGTGGTTTAGAAGCTGTTGTTCAATATGTTGCTTCTATCAAGGTTCGCATGTTGACCTTGCCAGCCAAGAGCGAGAGCACCGACCGGCCAGTACAGGGCCGGAGGTACTCTCACACTATTAGCCCTTACACTCCCACCTACTGGAGAACACCAGTAGAAGTACTTCTCCATACACACCGTAACTCTGGAGCAGTGGTCTTCAAACTTTTAAGCCTGGTCTCCCCGCCCCGAGCCAAATGTGGGCAGGCAGGGCCCCACCTAAAATACCAAATGGACAGTAAGTCCAAATGGCTATCAACTATTGTGCCGTCACCGCACCCTACACCCAGTATAGCCCCTGGGCTCCCTCACCTGCTCCCATCAGGGTCTCGGGCCTCCCTCATCCCACTCCAAGCCCAGTCCCTGTGCTCTCCCCACCCCAGCACAGACCCTGGGCTCCTCAAACCCTGCTCCCACCAATATCCCACGACTCCACCCATCCTGTGCCCAACACAGTCCCTGGTCTCCCCCACCCTGCTCCCAGCACAGTTCCAGTGCCAGTGGTGGCGGCTGATATTTTCAAGTGGAGCGGCATGAGTATTTCCACCAGATATGCCATATCGACCGTTTGGACAGTTTTACGCTCAAGTAATCACCAGTTTTTCTCAGTTTGCACAGCAGTTCTATACTTCTCCTTATAGAAGACCGCCAAGGATTATCTCCCCGCGCCAGCCGTAGAAAGAATCTACTTTTAATAGGGGCGGAATGAAGCCAAACTTGTATCCTGTCTTCACACTGCCAGTAGGAACATGCAGTGTTGATTATTACTTAGCAACTTGACACAGCGTGTCTACTGTGTAGGGCGGAAAGGTTTTCGCTTTGCAGTAAATATACCATAGCAGTAGCAGTAGGGATTTGGTGGAGGGCTCCTCAACGCTAGCCTCAGAAAGCCCCAATGTAATCTCTATCAGTTAATCCTCCGCCTCTTTTAAGCACACAGGGGTTGAGTAGTAAGCCCGGGGGCAGTTCCAAAGGCAATGTTTGCGTACCCTCCGTTACATTCAGAATCAAGTACAGTAGCATAGTAGCAGAGACTCACTGTGGTCAGAGGAGGCCGGTGTGCAAGCGTTCCGGATGATCCAGCAAGACGAGTGTTAACCGTCAGGAGGAAAACGACTTGGCCCACCCCCACAAGGGACCCAATTCATAAAGAAGTCCACAGAACACAAAATACTCGACACACTCTGCAGTGCTCCGCTTGGGTACGGAGTGTTTATCGAGTTAGCCCCTCCTCCAGCAGTTTGCAGCCTCGGAAAACAGACCCTCCAGCAGTCTGTAATGCACAAAACACTTGACACACTCCACTCTACTCCACTGCTTGGCTTTTTACCCATATTTTTAAAAGTATGATCTAAAATGCAACATTTTGACACATTATTTTAAAAAAAAATCATGGGAGAAAACCCCCTTTGATTGGTTCGGGCTCCCTCAGCTGGAAAAAGCTGCTGAGGGAGTGCCACATGTTTCAATGGGCTTGGTGAGGCGGGGCACTGGGTGGACGCCTCCTCACCCATTATGGATGAGCTGCCAGCTTGGACTGGCCTATAGGACAATAGGGCAATGCCCGTACCAAAAATAGTGTGGGCCAGTCAAAATGGGCCACTTTTATGGCCAATGTGAGCCAGTTTGATGAGTTACTTCACTATGAAGCTAGTATTTTTAATCTTTGTAGCTGAATGAATATTCTTTAAAGATAAAAATGTGTGTACATTTTATCAAAAACATCCCCTTGGGTACTCTTCCAACACTCTGTGACTAAAGGAAAGAATATCCATTTGCAACTGCGGGCCACTTTTTCATTGGTGCCTGAGACAATTTTAGGCTCTGGTCCGAATATGTGTGATGCCCAGCCCATTTCCTCCAATCTAAAAGAAAAAGAAAATAATATTTTTTTCTTTTACATTTCATGCTGGCCCCTCATCACCCTCCACCCTCACCAGTGATTATTTTGAAGCAGAAAGGGTCAACGCGATTGCTACAGCTGAATGCATGTATCAATCTGAAGCTACATTTGTGTAGTCGCTTTTAGGTGTGGACCACAGGGCTGAGTTTGGTGGTGACATGACAATGGCGGGTTTGTGAGTTAATTGAGGTGTAAACTGATCTGGCCTGGTATCCAAACTTTGGCTTAAAGAATACCAGCAAAGAAAACAAACACAATAATGCTGCACAAAAGGGAAGACACTTCAATTTATCAAGCAGCATGGAAGCAAAAAATGCTCTTGAACGGAACTGTGAGGAATTCGACAATTCACATGGAGAGCGTGTGCTCGCCTGGGCTTTTTGAAATTTTTAATTAAATGGAATGATGGTAGAGAAACCTCAGGAAAATGTGTGGGGCTAATGGTGACGAATCAACTTCCAGGGCACTAGTGATCCAGGGATGAATATTCGTTTCTAAACCATCCATCAGTGACACACCTCTAGTACACCAGAAGGGATCTGAACAGATTGGAAACACAAACAAATTATTTTGTCCACTTTTGGTAATGTGGACGGAATGGCAGGCTTATCTCCGAAAGTTCATGGATCGTTGGCTAGATGCAACACAGCGAAAATACAATTATTACCCAATGATGAAAGGGGATGTCCAGTCAAGGTTGTACACAAATATCCACTTTATTATTATCACAACAGACAGTTCTAGCAACACTAGGAAATACAACCCACCCTGTAAAGGAATGCAGAGGACCGAAGGAAATGGGATGCACTCTGGATACCGACAGAAGGGTAGCCACTATAGTAAATAATCGCAACAGTTCAAGGATACTTGGTTTGAGCACAATGGAAGCATTATGTCACAAAATGTCACTAGGGGCCTTCGGACAAGGACCAGGGGTACAGAACCACAATGTACCTTGTGCTTGTAGGTGTTCTAGGTGCTCGACTGGGTTGATTCGGTTTCAGGGTGCTTTGCAGCTTCTGTGACAGGGAGACAGCTGTGGGTATCAGGCAGCAACCAGCTTGGCGGGCGAGGCTGGACAGGTGGCTGCAGGATGGCCTACACAGCGGCTCGAGTCAGGAATCATTGTCTCAGTGCTGGTCGGCAGTTCTGAAGCACTGGTCGAGGCATTTCTGATGGTGTTAGTGACTGCAGCATAACAACAGTCAGCAGTGCAGTTGGTTGTAGCTCGAGGGGTTCGACTGGCTCAAAAATTCCCTTTAAGGCAGACGTTGGTAGATGCGTGTTGATACACTTCTCCTAGCTTCTTCACTGGGCTTGTGTCATCCTTGAAGGTGGACAACCCAAACAACATTGCATACTAATCAGAAAGTAATTCAAAAAGGCCCACATGGGTTTTGGCTCCAGAGGCTAGAAAAGGAGACAGGATACCCCAACAACCCTTTCATGTGCACTGTGTCAGCTTGATGCCAGCTCCCGCCCTCAGTATCGATTGACAGTGAAATGTCATGTCTGGAACTATGTGTTGACATTAGTCATCCCCGCATGAAGACCCCATTCAGAAGGTACGAGTATGTGGTTTGATGGAGCCAGAAAGTCTGGTCTCGCTGCATCTTCAAGGAAGACCTGCTGCTTTAATCAGGAACCACAGAGAGCTCCATTAACCAGAGAGACCCTTTGATCCAAAACAGACAGGAAGTTGGGTGGGACTTAGTATTACATGTTTTCACCCCTTTACCTTTTCTGTTGCAAAGCACTCTGGTTATGACCTCATGCATGCAGCAGATTGTTGGTAGATACACAGGATTGGTTAATTAAGGAAGGCATAGCCTACACCAATCACTGTGGCCCACTTGGATTTTAAGGAGGGCTGAGCACCTGAAGACTTCACTTGAAGTAACAAAGAAGAACTCAACCTTGGACCCTGGCTGGAGGTACAGTCTGCCTTGCATCTTCCCCCAGTGAAGGAAGGAAGCCAGGATTTCCAAAGAGGGAAGCAAGATCCCTCCCCTAAACATCTCCCATGGAACAGAGGGAAATAAAGAAGTCAGAGGACCCTCCAGCCGCTCCAGAACCAGTACCCATCCAGCAAACAGTGTGCCCTGCTAGACTTTTCAGCAAGCTTCATGGATAGGAAGTGCCCGAAGGACTCTGAACCTACAACCAAGGACAAGGCAGCTGTCTGCAACACACTCCTCAGCTTCGGGCTTTCTGACCTAAAGGACGGCACAAGCCCATTTAAGAAGCTGGGAAAAGTGCCTCACCGGGCACCTACCAACGTCCGTTTTAGAGGACATTTTCAAGCAGTCGCTTATAGAAATCCAAGATGTCTCGACCAGTGCTTCAGATCCGCCGAACAGCACTGAGACAACGATTCATGAGCCCAAGCCACTGTGTAGGCCAGCCTGCAGCCGTTCATCCAGCTTCGCTTGCCGAACCATCCTGCACCTGATAACAGCAGTTGATTCCCATCATGAACTCTATCACAGAAGCATGCAAAGTACCTTGGAGCTGACTCAACCCTGTCAAGCAACAAGAACACCTACAGCAAGAGGTACATTGTGGTTCTGGCCCCCTGGTCCTTCCCTGAAGGCCCCTAGAGACATATTAAGACTCATTACTCACTTTGTGCTGAAACCGAGGAACCTTAAACTGTTGTAATCATAAACCATACCGACTACCCTCCTGCCTGTATCGAGAGTGCATCCCGTTACCTTCTTTTTGTCTTCTGCATTTCTTTACAGGCTGGTTGTATTTTGTAGTGTTCGAAGAACTGTCTGTTGTGATATAAGTAATGTAGATATTTTGAATACAAGCTTGACTGGACGGTTCCTTTTATCATTGGGTAATAATTGTATTTTCACTGTGCTTCAACTAACCAACGATCCACCACCTTTCATAGATAAGCTTGCCATTCCATCGACATTACCAAAATTGGACAAGGGGGTTTATAATTTGTTTGTTATTCCAATCTAATCAGACCATTTCTGGTGTACTAGAGGTGTGGGGCTGATTGATGGTTTAGAAACCAATATTCACCCCAGGACCACTGGTGCCCCAGAAGTTGATTTGTCACAGAAACATTCAGCAAATCTCTCGCCAACTTGGACCACTTCATTTGTTCCTTCAAAATAGCTGCTGGTGTAGCAGAGCTTTCTCTGGGATGCATTTGGTAAGCATGATGAAGCAGCTGACTCTAATACGTATCTGCGTGGGTTATATGTCATTATTTTGATTTTTGTATGTCGCCTAACCAAACGACTGCTTTTTTTCGCCCGATTTTAGGCTGCCTATAAAAATCTAAATAAGGACATTTTTTCACCACCCAACCCCTCTTCCCAGATTTAGTTCAAATCGGGGGGTTTCACCCCCGAAACCCCTTGTCCATGGACTCTGCCATCTCCCTCCCCTTCTAACACCCCCCCACCAAAAGGCACACAAACACACACACGAACACCCAACACACACACACACACAAACACACACATAGACACACACATAGCCCCTTATCCGTTCTCCCTCCGGGCCGCTTCCGGGTCCTGGCGTGCCTGTCAACCCCTGCGCGCACTTTTGTGCATCGCAGGAACTGACAGTTCGATTTAGAAAGACCGCTCTGTGCGGTCACAGAGCAGTCTTTCTAAATTGTTTATTTTTTTGTATCTTTTTAAAAGGGTCTCTTTACCTAACACCCCATGAGCTCTGGCAGGATCAATTCTAATCTTAGCCAGACCTAAAAAGGCTGAAATGCCAATTGAGAGGGTAAGAGAGGGGGATGGGTGGCAAAGATAAAATAGCAAAAAAGATAGGCACCATGCGGGGAGAGGCCAAGTGGCCATGAGCCACTTGCATAGCTGACCAACTGCTCTTCTCTCACAATCAAACATTACTGTGAAGAAAAAGAGAAAGCATTTGAATAGCGCCATTGAATCACCGCCGATGATCAGACTTTAAAATAAAAGTTATCGTTCTTGGCCTGAGGACCTACTGGCATCTATGCTTGACGCAAGCACAGCGGGTCAAGTAAGGCCTGCCTGTAATGTGCTTATCCTGCCAATAACAAAGCCTAATAATAAAAAACATTAAGAAAATCAATATATTGCTTTATCTTATCTACAGTTAGTCTATGATGCGCTGTACAAAGCAGCATTTGCAAATCACACCCTGCGCCTTGACCACTCAGTGATAGGCCTAATGTCTGACGACACACCTGTGGCTTCACAGCCAAGAGGATTCCTGGAAGATCCAAGTAATAACCTCAGTGCAATTAAGGTGTCTACTAGTTAACCAAGCATGCGCCTGACCTCGCGTTGGCTCTCAGATCTAGGACATGCATAATTCTAAGGGACAGGGAGCTTGGTAATGATGAGAGTCTATGGGCCTGATTTACAAAAAGGTTTTCAATGGGACTTTCCCATGTTAAAACATGTTTCTCAAGCCCTTTTGTGTAACCTTGTATTTCATTTACTCTACAGGTCGCTATCACTGAAATGTTGAGCTCCCGCTGCGTTTGTCCACTAGACCCGATGAGAATGGAATACTTTCCCCCATTTGCATAAGGATGATGCTACTGAGGCCAGGAATACGCTCTTTTTATAGACTACTCTTTGTCGGATGCCTTACACTGCTCTGGTGCCGGCCAGTTTAGCGCCAGTGCCCGTTAATTTAATGCTGGTGGTTGCACATATCAAAATGTTGTGTTTGCTTTAATCACTTGCTGTAAGTGCCATTTTTGCACTGGTTGTTGAGTTAGTTCACTTTTATTTTCTTTCTTTATTTATTTAATGAATATTACTGGGAAAACAATGCATTTTACTTAACACTGGGCGAGAGGATGTGGATATAAAACAAGATGAGGCAGGGGAGATAGAAACTTGAACTGGGGACAAGGACAGTAGAGCATGATATAGGAGCAGGATAGTGGAGGAAGTGTTTAGTTTAGGATGAAGGGTTGAGCGATGGGTGCAGAAGGTTTTTTTAGAGAGGTAGGTGGAGGGGGATGTGGTGGCATGGAATTCTGTGAAAGTGGTTCTTCAGAAAGGTGGGGAGCTTTGAAGATGATGAAAATGAGTTCATACTTTGCCCTCTGTCTCGTAGATAGCCAGCCTAACTGACGACGAGCTGGGCAGATGGAAGTGAAGCAGGGAAGGTTTAAGAGTGTACGGTCAACAAAGTTGAGGACTTTGTCGGGAGGTGAAAAAGCATTGTTGGGAAGGCCAAGTAGTCAGTTCGAGAGAGTACTAAAGAGAAGATTAGGTGCTTAGCAGTGTTGAAGGGAAGAAGATGTCTTATTTTTCTGAAGTTGAGAGATTAAGTCTGCCTGCATTGGCAGATTTGGAGATGAGAAGCTATGAGATGGGCCGAAGATGACACCAAGGTTGCGAACACAAGCAGAGTTGGGAAGTTAGCCAGGAGATAAAAATAGAAGACAGGGAGAGGAAGAGATAGCCTGTTTGGATCAGAAGTAGCGAACTTCAGTCTTATTGGAGTTGAGCATGAGTGATTGAGATGGCGGAGGGACAGTTAGACATTTGTGATTATGGCTTGTGTCACAATATATTATGTAGCCCAAACAAGTCAGTGATCTCTTTCCCTTGCAAATGAATGAGGCACACAATAAAACCGCTTTTTATTCTTACAATCCCAATTTCTTTAAGGTTGCCTCCAACCCGTCTCGCACACAACCTCCACCAGCACCCCATGTCACAATAGACCAGGAACCAGACCGGTGTGTTATCAATGAATTTTTTATTTATTTATGATTTTAATGGGAGATTTAATAAACAGTTGCAATGACCACCAGGGAGCGGCAACACAAACTTCAGAGTATTCTTAGCCAAATGCCACACTAAGACAACTCAAACATGGATGGCACACAGATTTACTTTATGGGTTTTACCACTGCAATCAACAATTCATAACATGAAATGAATGCAACCCACCGGAAAGTGTATGCACACATAAAAGATTCTTGAGTCCCAGCAAACCCCACCACCTGTAGACCTCCACTAGGCTTGTCAGCTTGGGAGGGAAGACAGAAGCAAGGACTGAGAAAAACAGGTTAAAATCGGATTTTGAATGGGGTTTTCAGAAACACTGTTCAGAAACACTGTGAAACCAGCAATGAATGGAACAATTCGTTTTCTGCACCAGGTAAATGGGTTTTGACTTTATTAGGACAATTGCTATGGGACAGCACACAAGGGCACTACGTGCTGCTTGCTATTAGGAGACAAATATGGCTTCAACACAGACTAGCTAGCACACAATAGGAAACTCAATTTGAATACATGCAACACATGAAAAAATAAAAAGGGAATGCAATTGTAAATCTGTTATCAAACTATGTTAGGGGAAGAGGGACAGATTAGGAAAAATGGTTTTAGACAGGTTAAGCGAAATTTCCCGAAAAATGAAAATGCAATTGACACTCGTTTTTACTATGGATGCAAATGACAGACACACTTTAAGCAATGGGGCACTCACATAGGAAAATCGGTTTTCTGCTGAAATGACAGAGGCACATATCAGGCAGGTACTGGGCAAAGGGATTACTCACAATAGGAAAAACGGTTTGGGTTTGAAATGACAGATACAAGTAGAAATTCGTTTTGGGAAAACCACCTTTTAAACACACTGACAAATTAGTTTTTATCGTGCAATGAATTTGATTCTTTGGGGAAACCCTTTAAGACTTTAATGACTCACAAGGTACTGGGAAGGAATAGTTAGTTTCGAATGCCAACAATTCCAATCCTGTGAAATAATGTGGGACTTAATTGATTTACTGAAACAAAATATACTAGGGATCTGCACAAGCAACTGAAATTCTTTCAATGGGAAATTCCTGAAATGCACAGACATAGAAAGGATTCTTCAACAGGAAAAATACTTAAATATCCAGGCAAACAAAGGTCTTTCAATGGGAACAATTACCACAATGCACAAACAAGTGAAATACTTTTCAATGGGAAAGTGACTGAATTAGAAGCAAAGAAATTGCGAAAATATCGTAGAGATACGTATGATTATTTAAACGATGAGGTGTATACTTGGATGAATAAATACAATCGGAGACCAGTTCCAAGAAATTCGTCAAGTTCATCAGATCCAGATACTAGTGGACCAGAGACATCGGGTGCAGAGCGACAAGAGGCAGGTGAAGGAACAAGTACTGGCGATAAACGCCCCACAGGAAGAGGAACTAATTTCAGGGGTACTTTTTTAGACAGAGGCCAACGCGGAAGAGGACAAGGAGGGGACGCAGACAGAAATCAACAGCGTCCACATACACGATTGAACCCCAGGAAAACTTAGTGATTAATTTGTCAGAATACCATTTGTCTAAAGAAGAGAACAACCTATTACAAAAAGGACTTAACTTTGTTCCAACATATCACTCTACTTTATTTGAGAAGAAAGTAGAACTATTCAAATTTTCAAGAAAACTTAGATTAAAGGCTTTTTTTGCTACAATTGAGGAAGAAAACATAGAGTATCCAACACCAGAAATTGAGTACAAAGAATTTAAACCCAAGAGTACTTTCATACCTCCTATAAATTATCCTATAATTGACTTGTTTCAAAGAATGGTCACCACCGATTTGAAAAAACTTTCATATAAATCACCGCGACATGGTAACTTTAGTAAACATGATTTAAGTACCATTCGTAGACTATTTTCGAACAAGAACATCACATTTAAACCTGCAGATAAAGGGGGAGCCATGGTAATTCAAAATACTGCAGATTACCATCAAGAATGCATGCAACAACTGATGGACAGATCAGTATGTCAACCCATAGATAAGGACCCTATCGATGACATTCAAGAAAATTTGGAATACATACTCGATTTGGCGGAGAATAACAAGTGGATTACAGAAAAGACCCGACGTTTCCTAACCACTACAAATCCGAGAACACCTGTCTTCTACACTATTCCGAAAATTCATAAAACATTAGAAAAACCACCAGGCAGACCTATTGTATCAGCCACTAACAGCATTTTACAACCTCTAGGTACATATTTGGATTATTTTTTGCAACCTATAATACAAAATACTAACACGTACATTAAGGATACCACTCATTTTTTGAATATTCTCACGAACATTACTATGAATGAGAACAGTATTTTATTTACCGCAGATGTACGTAGTTTGTATACCTCAATTCCTCATAATCAAGGACAAGAAGCGGTGGAATGGTTGTTACTAAATACTAGAGGGGTAGAAGCATCTAAGGAATTTTTAATGATTCTCTTGGATTTCATTTCACAAAATTCATACTTTAGATACCAACAACAGTACTATTTACAGACGAGTGGAACTTCTATGGGAGCCACAATGGCACCCAGTTACGCCAATAGTTTTATGTATAAATTCGAAATAGAGAATATACTGAATCATGACATTTGGAAACATCATCTCCAATACTGGGGAAGATACATCGACGATGTATTCGGAATTTGGCAAGGAAGTGAAGAACAGTTCGTACAATTTACAAGATTCCTGAACACAATCGACACACATATACAATTCACAACAACTTATAGTAAAAAAGAAGTTAACTTTCTGGATGTCACTGTGTCAAATCAGGATCTCAAACTTACCACTACCTTGTACCGAAAATCGAGCGATCGTAATAATCTGCTGCATCGTTTAAGTTTTCACCCTCAAAATACTCTTAGAAGTCTCCCTTACAGCCAGATGTTAAGGGTTAAGAAAATAGTGCAAGATGAAGTGGAATGTGGTAAGCAAATACAAGATATGGCAAAGAGATTTTTACAAAGAGGTTATCCTATACAAGAGATCAATGATTCTATTTCCAAAGTGATAACCATGGATAGACAAGAGGTATTAACCAAATCTACGTCAGTTAAAGAAACACCATTTATCTATGTGACTAAATATTCTACAGAGAGTAATAAAGTTAAGAAAATTGTTTTGAAACATTGGCATTTTCTATCAGAGGACAGAATACTGGGACACCTCTATACCACTCCTCCAATGTTTGCCTACACCAGAAGCAGGAATATTAAAGATATGTTGATAAGGAGTGACATTCAAACACAAAAAACAAGAACAACAAGAAAGGGAACATTTCCATGTTTGAACTGCTCAAATTGTAACATGGTTCAGAAAGGGGACGTTGTGTTCCACCCAAACACAGGTCGCAAAATCTACTTGACGAAATTCGCAACATGTGACACTATGAATGTTATATACAGTATCAAGTGCCCATGTGGCAAGTACTACGTGGGACAAACCGCCCGTAAAGCGAAAACAAGATGGAACGAACATCGTTCAAATATTTGTACAGGAAACATCAAATCTCCAGTAGCAAGACATTTTAGAGAAGCTAATCATCAAATAGCGCAAATTAAATTTCAAATTTTGGATGTATTGGAAGTTACTCAAGGACAGAGAGTTGACATTAACAGACTTCTAAATCAGAAGGAAACCTACTGGATTGAAAAACTCAACTCTATGCATCCGGATGGCCTCAATGAGGAATGTAACTTTGCATGTTTTCTTTAAAGTAAATTTAATGAAATGAAATTACGTTGAAATTAGGTACCAACACATGAATGTGAGTATGCTGTTAATTATTAAATGTCCAAAATATGTATACAAAGTTGAAGTATATAGCAACCAGGAGCATATCAGTAAATAACTGGTTCGTATCATTGGGTGTTCATATTAAGTAAGTTAAAGTGTTGATAGTCGCGTTACATGTACCTGAAACAACATATACAGAACTTCATGTGGAATTACAACAGCAATAATTCATATGAGAAAATAACTAATACTATAACAATTTATGTGTGGCAATTATACCATAATATGGAACATGTGAATTGTAGCTGGTTTTACTTTGTTCAGGAATATAGAGTTAATACTCTAAGAAACCAATTATGTGTGAAACTAAAAAAGATCTAATACCCCAGAAGTTAAACACATCATAAGTTTGTATATGTACATTGGTACACACAAAGGAACAGTCGACATCCAATTGAAGTTTTTTTTTTTTTTTTTTTTTTTTTTACATTTCAAAATGGCCGCCGGCACGCGATGACGTCATCACGTTGATGACGTCATCACGTTGCGCGCCGGAGCCATTTTCTGCACTATAAAAGCAGCCCGAGCAACAAGCAACGCGTTTTCACGCGAGCAAGGTGCCCGGCTGCTTCTACATCTGTTTACTACAGGTAAGACTCTTTTTGAGAACAAGTGAAACTCTGGTTGATAGAACCATTTGTGACTAGATATTTGCTGAAATTTAAAGTATACATTGGTTATCATTTAGATTATCAAGAACAGAAGCAAGCTGCACAAAGGGCATATAACAAAATATAAACAAGCATGTTTGAGTGAAGCAGAGTTGGATAATTCTCCAATAAGGAATTGAATACAAACAGGCCTAAGATTAGAAGCATCGTTTAATACAGGTACATTTTGGAGCAAACTTTAAGTACAATGTAAAATGTTGTATTAGATTAAATGAAAATGTATACTGTTATTAACATATTAGATAACATGATCTTTATTTTTTATTCGTTATCTTTTGATCACTAATAGTCCCTGAAGAAGGTCTAGCACAGACCGAAATGCATTGGACAATATAATGCTTGATAAAGGCCTCAGACAAATGCAGATTTCTAAATAAAAGATTTTTTGGTTACAACTAATTGAACTTATTATTATTTTTGAAGAATTCTTGGAAAATTTTGAACATTTACTTAAAGCAAATTAGTGAGATATTCACAAAGGTCCTTCCAGCAGACTGGTGCAATTTAACCAGTCGACAGCGTAACATTATTTCATACCTCCCTTTGCAACGGGGAGGAATCTGGGGACAGGACCAAATACTTTACTAAGTTTAAATTACTGAATTAACTTACAACGTAGTGCCCACTCTATTCTTTCTTTGGACAAAGTGACTGAATTACACAAACAAAGAAAATAGGGGATTTTTCCATGGGGGAATCTCTATGGCAAAGCTGAATAATATGTGTCTAATGTAATCTATTGCTTGGGGTGTATATACTTACAGAGGAGGGCTAGATAGACATCAAGGGGGCACCAGAGCCTCACAGCTTGGACAATCAAGGGGTCAGTCAAGGCCTCTCTCTGTCATCCAAAAAGGTCCCATTCCAGCTCCTGGCTTCAATCAAAGACTTAGGCCCGACTCTGCAAAGATGGTTCCAAATTTGGTCAGCAGCACACCTTGAGATCTGGTAGGGAGAGTCCTGATTTGAGGCAGAGGGACCTATTTATAAGGCAAATGACATCACAATTTGTCATAGTTCTCACAGAATTGATAGGTCAGTGGGCAAGGATTCCCTCCCATCTGTGGGATGATAGGTCCAGTGAATGTGGGCATGTTTTGGGAAGCCTAGGGAGGATACCCCATCCATCATCTAATTTAGACAAGGGGCTGGGGCAGGTGTGTACACGTGAAAATCTCACTGCATGACAAATGCCCTTTCACATCATATTGTGCCACGTATGTCAGCATTTTTTAATGTTTCAGGGAATCGCATAAACCTTGTTTGATGTCTGTGAAACCTACTGGTGTGAAGCTACAGTATTTTCTTGTTTATGCCAGAACTATATTAATGAGAAATCTGGCACTCGGTGGGCGGAATACTAATAGTAATCTACACATTTTCTCAAACTTGTATGGTTCTCACACTTATACAGAGACCACAATCACATTTTTCCTCCAAACCTTTGGTATGTTGGTGCCATCAAAAACTTGTTTAGCTCACCAGAAGCAGCTTGCTGTCAGCTTTTCAGAAATCATAACATGAATCGTGTGCGACAAATATTTCCCAAGTTATCCCCTAAACAACATATCTCATATTCTGTGCAATGGGTGTGAAACTTCTCCTTAACTCTGCCCCCACCCATAGAAGAGATGTGGTTGTAGCTCTGACATCAAGAGGAAGGCTGTTGTTTAAACCAGTCCAAGACTTCAAGGGCAAATGGCCAGTTTTATGACGGCCTGAGTGGTTTTAGTCATAAAATTTGAGGAAGCAGGAGAATTCCTCATCTCCTCCCCCTAACAAAGGGGCCTTTGGAATTTATTTTCAAACTTGAAGAACCCACAGCAGAAATTAAACTAGGACTGTGGCCTAGCTTGGCTGCAAGCATTTTACATTTAAATCATACCCTTTCACAGTGGTTACCTCCAAAACAGTGATTACTGAAGGGCAACATAATTTATATTTGTCAAGACTTTAGCTGTACCTTTCAATGTTTAAAATGTTAATGTTATAGGCACAATTACAATGTTACTGGGGAAAGTTCCAGCTGTGAAACCTTTCATTCTGTTGCAATTTCACATTTCCTTGTAGATTCTTGTAACTTAAAGGATTCTTCTGTTATGTGCTACTTATGAACAGAACTCATTTGTTGCACATCTTGCACACATGTATAAGAAGCATTTCTTTAGCTGAAAGGGAAAAACAGATTTTTACATATAGAAATTATTTCTGTCACAGTGAAAGCTCCTTTCTGCTGTGCATGTATATTTACATGCTGGATGCTGCTGTTTCTGACAACAGGACTTCAGCCGTTTGAAACTTTTTGCAAAGGTAGTCTCCTGTCTTTCCCTTCCATGAGGCAATGAACATATTTAGGCATCTCCAAGTCTTGACGCCTAAATTCCCTCCTTTTTGCTTTGGAATTGCATGGCCTTATTTCCATGTTAATTTGAACAGGCCTTTCATTCTGGGGAGCCCTCATACTGACTCCGGCCTTTACTTATGTCGTTCAGGGCTATTTCACCCCACAATTGTCACATAAGGAGTGAAAGACGTTGATAGGAGAAGCCATAGGAGGAGATCAAGGTGCTAAGAGCAGAGGTACAGTGAGTGAAGACAAGTGGACCCAAGACTGACCCCTGGGGAACACCAACAGTAAGGGGGCTGAGTGGGAAGGTAAGGCTGTTCCAGGACTCCTGGAATTGTCTGGGGGTGAGATATGAAGCAAACCAAGCAAAGACCCTGGTGCCTATGAGAGATAGTTTTGAGAGAAGGTCAGAATGGTTGACGATATCGAAGTCAGCAGAGAGGTCGAGAAAAATAAGATTAGATGAATTGTTAGCATGACAAGCGGAAGAGATGTAGTTACTGTCATTAAGGAGAGCTTACTCAGTAGAGTGCAGAGGTTGGAAGCCAGATTGAAGAGAATCCTGGAGGTTTTGTGAGTCAAGGAACTCAGTGAGTCAGTTGAAAACTACACACTCAAGAAGTTGAGGACAAAAGTTGGCTGGATAGTTAGGATCTCGGCCAGGTTTCTTAATGATAGGGATGACAGTAGTAGAATTGTAGGATGATGGACAAGTGGCACTGTCAAGAGAGGAGTTGAAGAGGAAAGTAAGATATGGAGCAACACTGGGTGCTATGAGTTTGTGTCAGGATGAAGGGTTGACTTTTTGCACCGCTTGACTAGTGCAAATGTTGGTGTGATGTTCTGTGAACTGGGAAACATTTCCTGTCACTGTTGCACTCACGGTCGACAAATATTTCTATAGCAACAATAATTACTACACTAATACATGACTCTCAAAGAAACACATTTCCTCATTATTTACCCATTCAATGATAACCATTGTACAAATCCTAAAGGAGTGATAGTATTTAATGGCAGTGATATTCAGATTACAACTGCAGTTTCATTAACCCACTGAGCTACCTTACCCATTTATCAAGGTTGATAGGCAAATTACTAGTCAGCTTCTCTGATATCCCATGGCTACCATGTTACTGATTCTGCTCAGTAATAGCAGCATGGTGATCCCACTACCAGGCCTATCTTTAGTGACCCTTTGTCTTAGAACTATTATGATTAGCAAATAGGCCACTGCTGCAAGAGCCCATTAAAGCCTGTTTGGTCCAGTTAGGGGATCCTTGGGGCTGATAATCACCTGCTTATGAATCTCTATCCCTCACTTATCCACTGTTTATAAAGCTGTTTTCAACTAAAGCAGTCTTTATATGAACTGTGTGTTAGAGGCTTTGGTACCGGGTCCCAATGATGACACGGAGCCCGGCTTCTCTATTACCTTCTTCATTCTTCCCTTACACAATCTAACTTCCCTTTCCCCCTCCCTCCCTTTCCTCTCCGCTCCCAAGTGCCCTCCCTTATCATGTGTTCTTCTCTGTAAAGGTACCACTCATCTTTCCACTACACTCCACATCATCTCCCGCTGCTTATCATGAAGCGTATCAGGCTCCCATTTGTCCAATCAGCCGGGAGGGTTTTCGACTGACCTGGTGGGTTCGCCCAGGGGATTTGCAAGTCTCCCCGATCCCTCTTCATCGGTTTCTGTCAGGTCCTCTACAGGTTGTTCAGCTGGTCCCACCTCTGGCACTCTGTCTCTTGTCTTCATCTGTTCTTTGTCTCCTCTTTGTGGCTTTATAGTTTTGGTGTCCTGTGTGTGCAGTCGGCGGAAGAAGGGGGTGTTTCGAATTATGTCACGTCGGTCCCCTGCTGCCATAATCATGGACACTTTGACTTCTGTCACTTGAAATGGGTCGGGTTGTACCGAGTGTCGGTCTACCTCTGCTGCCTCTGATAGACCATAACTTGTTCTCACATAGGCAGCTGTGGTTCCCTCACTCCTCTTCGCTGGTCAGCTCATACCTTTGCTTTCCTTTTCCTCTCAGCATCTCTTTCTCAGATTTCCGCATCCTGTTCCTTAGTGTAGTCTGCGAATTACAAAAGGTGGATTTGGGGTTTGTATCAAATCATTATTTCCATTGGCGTCTTCCCTGGTAGCCTCGTGAGGTGTATTCCTGTAGCTTCTCAGCTTTCTGCCGGGTTCGCATGATGGTGGACATACATCGTTCCACCATCCATTGGCGTGGGGCCAGAGTGGTGTGATCTTCTAGAGATGGAAGCCGAGATGGGCTGCAAACTTCCAGAATTCTTGACCATGGAATGGGGGTCCATTGTCTGTTTTCATGATGTTAGGTAAATCCCACTCACTGAAGAGTTCAGCTATAGCCCCAACCACGCTGTGGAATACCATGGACAGTACTAGCGCCACCACTGGGAACCATGAATATTCATACATGACTACTAGTAAGTGTCCCCCTTCTTCCAGGGGCTCGTAGAAATCTATTGCCACTCGCTGCCAGGGACCTTTGGGCAGTGGCACAATCAGCAGGGGACAAGGGGCCGTGTTCGCTGCTGCCCTCTGACAGGCCTGGTAGTGCATCAGTATGACATCCACTACTGCATTCATGTAGGGGAACCATACTTGATTGCGCAGTATCTTTTTGTGTTCGCCAGTCCCTTTGGCCCTCATGTGCCAGGTTGATGCTTGTCTTTCTCAGGGCTTTGGGTAGTACCAGATGACTCCCTCTCAGTAGAATCCCATGCTCGGTGGTGGCTAGCTCCCCTTGTACCTTGGCCATCCTTTGTATCTCCTTCATGCCCACCTCTGAAACTCCTTTCAATGGTTTTTCCACTTGTGTGTGATGGTGGGATTGTGCCTACTCTTGTTAGCGAACATTGCCAGGGTGAGCGTTGGGGGGATTGCGTTCTCTGATATGTATTGGATGTAGTGCTCAGCCTCTCTCTTGAACGTGTCCTTCACTTGTCCTTCAGTGTCTCTGGATAGGTAGTCCGCCAGAATTTCCCCCCCCCCCGGTTTGTGGACAATACGGATGTCATACTCCGGGAGCCTGATGCCCCATCTCTTGATGTACGGGGGCATCCTGGTCTTTGGGTTCACAAACAGGGATATCAGCGCCTGATGATCCGTGACAACGGTGAAACGCTGCCCAATGACAAAATGGTGGAACTTTTCACAGGCCCCTACTGCCGCCAAACTCTCCCTCTTAGCCTGTGAGTATGCCCTCTCAGTGGTTGATAGGGCTCTACTGTCGTAGGCAACTATGCATTGTCCGGGCTGTTGCCTAGAGTCACTCTGGGCCAGGATTGCTCCCAGCCCTACAGGGCTTGTGTCCACTGTTATTTCTGTGTCCCTCTTGGGGTCGAAGTATGCCAGTCTGCGGCTGGTGACATCTTTCATGGTTTGAAATGCTTCTCTGTATTTATGGTTTGAAATGCTTCTCTGTATTCGTCATCCCGTTCAAAAATTACTTCCATTTTTAGCAGCTTCCGTAGGGGGTCTGTAAGCATTGCTTAGTTGGAGAGGTACCGAGCACAGTACCCTGCCATGCTCAGGAAGGACCTGAGCAATGACAAGCCTGTTGGTGGGTTAGGTTCACGATTTCACTTATATTGTCTGGGCCGGCCGTCATGCCTTGGTCTGAAAGATGTGAAAAGATGGGTATCCGGTCATTTTTTCGAAAATGTATTCTCGAATTTTGTGGAAAACATTTTGCCTAAATATTTTTTGCCGAATGTATTTTTTTTATTTCATATATTTTTTTGGGGTTTGTAAGTAAAAAAAAGTTTTTTAAAAAAAGGGGGGTTTAGGGAGGAGCCCCCCATTTAAAAAATAAAAAAGAAAAAAAGAAACATTCGAAAAAAAAAAAATTCGGCAAAATTGTCTTGAGAAAATGGCATTCCAAAATATGCCATTTGAACAAATCACTATAAACCAAAAAGATGTGCCCAAAGAATTCCAAGCTGGGCCTGTTAATGTCATATTTGTCCCTATAGAGGGTTAGATCTGCCTTGTGTAGGATTTCACATACCTGTAGTAGTGCTTTGTCGTCGTGACCCTGGGATATGATATGATATGATATGATATGATATGAAAGGTTATTTATAACACGCTTAATACCCAGTACCCAAAGGTTTCTAAGCGCGGACCCGGGGATCGAACCTGTGTTGCTCCATGTCATCTTGCTTCCAAGGTGAGCACGTTGCCACGATGATATTGCAGTGTTTGGTATGCGCATGTCAATGCAGTTGTCTGTTATCTTTCGGCACTACCACCAGCGGCGACACTCATGGCATTGGACCACTTACTCTCTCTATTATGTCATTGTCGAGAAGTAGCTGCAGCTCTCGGGACACCTGCACTTGCAGGTGAAACCCTACTCTGCGTGGGTGTTGGGGCACCAGGGTCACCACTGGATCTATATGGAGAGTGATGGCTGAGTCTTTGAGCATGTCCACTCCCTCATGCAGTGCTGGGAATGTCATTTTAATTCTCTGGAGAGTCATCTCCTTGTCTGTCACCATGTTTACCTCCCTTCCTCCTGCCGGGAGCCCCTGTACCAACTCAGATTGGTCGTACTGGATGCGATGAGAGCCAGGACCCATACAGTATGGTAGCTCAGTAGGCATCTGCCTGTCGTAGGACTCCGTATGACGTGGATTGTTGCAGATACAAACCAACCTTTATAGTTTAGGTCACTTTGGAACTGTCCTGTTGACTGGAGCGGGTGCTCTGCGCCCCACTGGAATATTCTTGCATAGGAGGGGGCAGCAGGTAGAGGTCCCTTATCATCTGGTAGCGGTTTGCATTTATCACATTGATGGTGGCCCCTGTGTCAACAATAAATTGGTTATTCAACCCTCCTATTTGAACGGTCACTCTTGGGGCTGTGCCATCATCGGCCTCTGCACTGATCAGTCGCACATACTCCTTACTGAACCGGTTATTTTGAGTTTAGTTCTCCGGAACGTATGTGGGTGGGTTCTCGTACAGGTCTCTCATGTGGCTGGTCTCAGACATTTACGGGTGGCATGCATAGAGTTATGCTGGGTTTGGCAAGTATTTGTGCTCCTCATGGTACTGTAGCAGCGTTTGGAGGGTGGGATCCTCCATCCCTCTGATGAATCTGGTCTGGGGTTGAAATGGTGCTACGCACCTCCTTTGAGGTAGTCTCTGAAAGTTCTGCTCTGGGTACATCCTGGTGTTGATCTCCCAGGGCGGGTCTTGGAGCCCTGCTGATCCTGTGGGCATTGAGGGTTTATAACTTGGGAGGGATGGGTCCTTCTCCTAGCACATCACGTGAAAGTAATTTTCTCAGCCACACTGCATGCCATCTGCCCTAGGGCTGGGTATTGTCCTTGATGGGGAAATTCAATCTGCATCTGTAGAACTGTTTTTGCCCTTGGGTCTCTGGCACAGGCTACCTTGTCATGCCCTGAATGGATTTCCTGGGTTACTGAATCCTGTTGTCAGCATGTTCTGTATTGCAGCTATGCTGTCCGATTTCCTGGGATTCTCTATGGCTGCAGCTTGCACGTCTACCCTCTCGTACACCCTGGGCAAGTGCAAGATTTCTGGTAGCAATAACTTTTTCTTCAGTAGGTGTTTCCGAAACACAGACGAAGTGCACCCTTCTGTCAGATCGCCTCATCATCTGAGAAATTTGCAAAGTCACAGTAAGTTATTTTCCTTTGGAGTCAGAAAATAAACTCCCATATTGTCTCGTGGGGCATCTGGGAACACTGACTGAATGAGAACCTCTCATAATCTTGGTTGGGCAGCACGATCAGTGTCCTGTTCACTGCAGCAATCGTTATTGTGTATTTGGTTTTCTCTTGCGGTGGGATTGTCTTTATGATGCCTTTTGTTTCTTTTCCTGCCAGGTTGGTGAATATATCCGACATGTTATGTGAGTTCTGGTCACCCACTGCCCTTATATAGTCAATGAATTCTGCCAACCATTCTCCCCACCTCTGGCCTTGGTCATGTTGAGGTTGTAGGGAAAACGGTCTTGCTCTCGATGACATGCCTGCCATGATGCCTGCTAGTGCCCCCACCCCCACCTGAGCTCCTGGGTCAGCAGCTGCTTGTGCGTTGTCCACCATCTCCTCCTGTGGGCTGGTTCCTGCTTCTGACCATTTTATCGGTAGTAAAGCCTTTTCCTTCTACCTGTGGCTGTGCCTGTCCTTTGCGGACTGCTATGGTCCCTCTTTGAGGTGGGGCCTCACTGCCGTACTTTTTTATCTCCTCTGTCGGCCATTTTCTTTCAGAGTGTTTCACCTGGTGCACTGACAGTGCCTCTTTGGGTCAGTGTGGTCGACGGTACCCAATCTTGTCTTGATCTTGGTGTCTGCTGATGTGGGCACTGGAGCCCCCCTGTAAGCCACGCAATACAGAGGTGCGGCGAGTTGGGTGTGTCACACACGTCACTTTCGCCTTCTGAAATAGGTTGCCACGGAGAGCTGGGCCCCTAGTCAGCCTAAATAGTATGCATATGAGGTTGGGCAATGGTTTTCAGCGTTGTGACCACTGTGTTTAAATGCCGATGGCACAATAATGTCGATCGTTTTATGTTTATTACCTCTCCGGTGAGTGCCATGCACTGTCCTGGTTCTTCCTTCTGTCTTTCTGTTTTGTCTTCCTTTTTTGGTGTCCCTCTATACATGGCTGCAGTATGGTTGTCTTATTTTTCTTTTCCCTTTACCTCTTCCTTTATATTTCTTCTTTTTATTTTACTCACCTCCTATGCCTGTAGGGTCCCTGCTCTGCCCCTCCCATAGTGTCTCTGTGCCCCTCCTAGGCTTTTGAGCAGCTTATCCCTGCTCATGATGAATGTTCCGTGTGAACGGAAAATCTCCTTTCCGCAGGGCCGTCACGAAGGGAGTTACAGGGGGGGGGCAAACTGCCCCGGGCATCGCACTTGCGGGGGGCCTCGCGACCCCCTCTCCTAAGTGGAAGGCAGCACAGTCTCCCGTGTCCTTTATTCACACGGGGGACTGTGCTGTCAGCTCTCTGCCACTTCGCAACACACAGCAAAATAATGGGAGACAGCAGGGCTCAGAAGTGGGCTCTGCTGCCTCCCATCATTCAGCTGAAAACGTGGACATGCTGAATGACAAGAAAGGACTCCTCTCCTGTCAGTCAATGTGTTCACATTGCTCAGCATGACCACACTGACGGACAGGAGAGGAGTTCTCTCTTGTCAGTCAGTGTGTTCACGTTGCTCAGAATGGCCACACTGACTGACAGGCAGGAGAGGAGTTATCTCTTGTCAGTCATTGTGTTCATGTTGTCAGTGTGATCACGCTAACTGATGGGGGAGGAGTTCTCTCTTGTCAGTGTGTTCACGTTGTTCAGCGTGACCACGCTGACTGATGAGACAGGAGTTCTCTCTTGTCAGTCAGTGTGTTCATGTTACTCACAATGACCACGCTGACTGATGGGAGAGGAGTTCTCTCTTGTCAGTCAGTGTGTTCATGTTGCTCAGCATGACCACACTGACTGACAGGAGATGAGTTCTCTCTTGTCAGTCAGTGTGTTCGTGTTGTCAGCGTGATCACGCTGACTGACAGGAGAGGAGTTCTCTCTTGCAGTCAGTGTGTTCACGTTGCTCAGCATGACCATGCTGACTGACAGGAGAGGAGTTCTCTCTTGTCAGTCAGTGTGTTCATCTTGTCAGCGTGATCATGCTAACTGCTGGGAGAGGAGTTCTCTCTTGTCAGTCAGTGTGTTCACGTTGCTCAGCGTGACCACACTGACTGATGGGAGAGGAGTTCTCTCTTGTCAGTCAGTGTGATCTCGTTGCTCAGCATGACCACGCTGACTGACAGGAGAGGAGTTCTCTCTTGTCAGTCAGTGTGTTCATGTTGTCAGCGTGATCACGCTGACTGATGGGAGAGGAGTTCTCCCTTGTCAGTCAGTGTGTTCACGTTGCTCAGCATGACCACGCTGACTGATATGAGAGGACTCCTCTCCTGTCGTCCAGTGTGTTCATGTTGTCAGCGTGTTCACGCTGACTGATGGGAGAGGAGTTCTCTCTTGTCAGACAGCATGTCTACGTGTCGGCTGCGTGGATGCTTTTTAAGGGTGTATGGAGGTACGGTAAGTGTTTTTTTATTTTAAATTAAAAGTTTACATGTGTATTTAAATTAAATTAGTATATATATGTGTATGTATGAATGCATGCATGCATGTTGGTGTTTGTGTCAATGCTGCATTTGGTTTTATGTATACATGCATGTATGGAGTTGTGTAACTGGTGGATGAATGCATGGGTGAAAGTGTTTTTTGTGAGTGTGTGTTCAGCACCTCCCCTACTGTAGCCGCCCAGGGGGCCACTTCATTAAGGGTTGGGTTCATGGCATTAGAGGTGCACCTAGGCTAAACTGTCAGGGGGGAAAGAGGACTAACACTTCAAATGTTGGGAGAGGTGCTAATGTAAGAGGCTGCAAGGAAGGGCCAAACTTCCTTGTGTGGTGGCACCTAACATCTTTCCACATTTCGAATTAGACTATTCTGGTGAAGCTTCAATGTTACAAGCAGCTACCTCTTGCCTTCATTTCTGAAACGTCACAGTTAAGGAGTGCTGTGAGAATGAGATGTCTCATGTCACCACTTCCCTTCTAATCACTCTCCTAGCATGCAAGTGCTAACCCCACATCACGATTTCAATTACCTAAAAATGTATGGATATGATACAGGTGCTAAAAGTTAAATGACTTCTCATGGCCATGCTAATTCCTATGGCAATTCTCACCCAGTTCCTGCCCTCCCCACCCAAAACACCTCCTCACTGGAACTCTTTGAGCTAGCTTTAAACAAGCCGTGCCATCAAACTTTGCCCTCAATGTGCCTGCAAGTGTTTCCTCAAAGGAGACTTCTGAGAATTCATGACTTCATTGGAGCTGTAAACATGTAACTGGTGTAATAAAAAAGTCTTAATCAGGTCTGCCTTTGACCACTCCATTTAAAAACATCCTGCGTGTCTTTCGTGAAGTTCTTTTAAAAATAATCATTGGCAAAGCCAACAGTTTTGGCTTGTGTATAAGTATTAGGCATTTACTAGGCACTGCTATTAGCTGCTCAGGTACTCAAACCATTTTGCACTGGCACTATCAATGGCCAGCTAATACCAATACAGAAGTGCCTTTCCCATGCCTACATGAATGCCCAAACAGCATTGCCATTGCTCTTTTTGCTTTACCCTTGATGCACAGGACTATGCATCAAGGTTAAAGCAAACATACTACTTGGCTACATTGGCCCACATTGAATGTAGGCCAATCTAGGCAGTAATAACACTTATGGTACACAGTCAGTCTGGATATACTTTCTGTGGCATGGCATTTTTACTGGCTGGGAGTCCGTACATGGCAATAATGGCATATATTGATGCAGCCTGCATCGACATAATTAGAACAACCAGCATGAATATATTTTTATACTAGCATATCTCGTGTGGAAATGCGGCATAAAATGTATTGGAAAATGTTCCTATGCACAATTTGTGATTTGCAACTATTGGGAATTTACATGTGCTTCCATACAAAACCAATTGCAAACGGTATGGATTTCTACCCAATTTTGAAAAGAAAGTGCTGTAAAATGCATACTTTTAACCCAATGTTTCAAACATTTTCTTGGGAGTGAGAACCCCCCTCAAGCAACCCTTGTTTGGTTTGGGCTCCCTCACTGTGCTCTGTTGATCCTGCCTAATTGGCACAAACATTTAAGCCTCTTAAATTCAGAAATGTACCAGCCTCACTGTACATCATTTGGATGTGTGTTTTAATGTGCACACAGGGGCAGGGTGCTCCTTTATGATATGATATGGCATTTATAACGTGCCTGTACACAAGTTTTTCTAGGCGTGATAAGGCAGGAGGGAGAAACAAAATAGTAGGATAAAACACAGATCTTAGTAGGCATTGTGTCATTCAGATTGCGCAAGAGCAGGGAAGGGGGGGGAGGGGAGAAGTGCCGAGGGTGGGGTAGGATGCAGAAGTGCAGTGACAAAGGAGAAACAAGAGTGCAGCCAACGGGTGGCAAGTGTGGGTACTCATAAGTGCAGCCAACGGGTGAAGAATAAGAGCAAGAGTGCGGACTGTAGGATTACAGGTACAGACACAAGTGCAGGGGAGCCAAGAGGCAGTGCAGGATCGCAACAGGAGAGGCAGGGTCCTGGGCCCGAATTCAGAGCTTGACCAGTTGACCAGTGCATGGATCAGGCAGGTGATCAGCAAGGGAGAGGAAGAGAGATGGCAGAAGCAAAGGGACAGGTCTTGAGGTGCTTCCGGAGCCGGAGATGGTTCTCCTCAAGTTTCAGCGAAGCAGGGAGACTGTTTCCAGAGGGAGGCCCCAGCCGAAGAAAGAGATCTGCCCTCAAACTCTTTGCTTGGAAAAGTGACTGACCCTCAGAGAATTGGAGGTGGCGCAGTGGAGAGATCATGCCATTTTATATATATTTATTCATATGATAAACAAGTTAGGCTGGCATGAACCTTTCTTCAGTAGAGAAATCTAACTTTGCTGTAGTTGATTTGGAGTTGTAGTAATAAACCATATTTGGGATCCTGCACACAAACTCAAGGGTAGATTTCTCGAGTCTCCTGTTTGTGGATGTGCCGCCGCTGGCTGAGTGCAAAAAATTGTAAGGGGGCCTCACCAAATGTTTTGCCCGGGCCTTACCACATCTTCTGACAGCCCTGCCTTTCCGGCAGCGTGCAAGTGCGTCTTTCTTTTCAAAAGCAGTTTCCTCGTGTGCTCTTTCTGCACGGTGATGCTTGCTGCACCGCTCCAATGGCCTTGCCGGCTCTGGTGCCATGGAACACCTCAGCCCGCAGTTGATGTGAGAACCCGGCGCTCGCACCGCCTTCTTCCTCTGCTGCTTCCCACTTCTCAAACGTGGGACGCCTCATCGCCAGTTGTTAGAGGCTATGGTACAGAGTCCCAAAGGATCCCACGGAGCCCGGCTTCTCTATTACCTTCTTTATTCTTCCCTTACACAATCTAACTTCCCTTTCCAGCCTCCCTCCCCTTCCTCCCTGCTCCCATGCGCCCTCCCTCATCACTTGTTCTTCTCCTTAAAGGTACCGCTCATGGTTCCACTCCACAAAACTCAGTAGCCGGAGCGATCAAGCTGCAAACTTTATGAACTTTGATAATTTCAAACCTGAGGGGGCAGGAGGCTTGTATCAAGGATTTCCTCTTCGCTTTCTCTCTCACTTGTATGCATGTGCAGCTGCGGTGTTTGACTTGAGTATGGGTTCTGCTGCTGCCGGTGGACTCTGTTCACAGTCTTGGAATCTATGCAGCCCATTGCTTTCTTGGCTATACACTTGTGCTGTCTTGACTTCAGTCCATCACCTGCACCAGTCTCCCCTAGGATGTGGGAGAAGGAGAGACGTTGGATGAGCAGATGGTAAAAGCATTTGATTGGAAATAATGACGTGATTTGCTAGATGATATTTTCTCAAAGGTTCAATTTAACCGCACCTAAGAACGGGCAACATCCATGATACGGGTTTGGTAGGCATGAAAGTGTTGGTCAAACTAAGAGTTACACAAGTTATAAAAGCCACAGGTGCTTATTTTGCCTTCCTTGGTATGTTGTCTTGCAGGCTGAGAGCCATATAAACCCTCACTCTAACCTCTGTACTGTTCTGAGTGGGGCTTTCTGGGATATTTTCCCTTCAAGGCAAAGCAAGTTGCACAAGAAATAGTGTTTTTCAGGCATTCAATAGGGGCCAGAATTCCTGGGTGCTTCTCCATGACGTCTATCTAATTTTCTTAAAGTATGCTGCCCATGCGTGGGTGTTGGCCAGGCTGAGTGCATTTTGTTGGATGGTGATATGTTCAAGCTTATGAGAGTTGGGTTTGACTCTCACCTCCTCCAATGCCTCTTTGAATTTGACTTTTTTAACTTTTATTTGATTTTACTTTGATTTGACTGCTTTTATTTAACAATTGACAAAAACATAGCTAAACAATAGGTGGTTGAAGTGTATTACACACAGGGCCGTTATTAGTCTCACAGCGTGGCGGACAAGGGAATCTGCTACAGCCTGTGCCCTCCCTCGGTAGCTGCCTGCCGTCCTGGCACCGATCTGAATGCAAAGGTTCAGAAGCTCTTTAATATCCGATGACAAGTTTTCGTTACCTTTACAAACAGTCACTCTTTTCCATTGTTGCAGAATTTAATAAAACATGCTGCTTTATTGAAATGGGTATTTCTGTTTGGACCGGCTTTTTTTCATTTTTATTTTTTTTATTTTTTGAGTTGGTTTGCTGTTGGGTCATGGTAATTCCCTTACACATTTCCTAGCACAATGTAATTATTCCATACTGTCTTGTGCCAAAACTTGGTTTGTGTGAAAAGCTCAGAATAGTTTTCAAATATATACCGTACATATTCAAACTAATTCCTTAGCAGGTTGAAATAATTGGATTTTTACATTTTTACAATGTCTTTAGCTGTTGCATCCCTTTACATCTTGCATGTTTGACTCCTGAGTTATCTCTCTGTCTCTCTATGTGTACTCTTCATAACTTTCTAATGGTGTCAATTTATTGAATTGTACCACCTTTTTTAGTTTCTCTCATTGAAATGCTAGTTGGTGTAGGGTGAGGACGCCCAGTTGATATGACGATGTTACCCGCCTGAAGAGTGCCTGAAACTGCTTTTGGCCCTTTGGATGGTGTTCGCACCTCTTCACATGGGCAATTTCTGTCTGTCTGGGATGGAAGATGTCAATGGGTCAAGGGTTGATGTCTGTACTCAATACTTCTGAAACAATTCAACTCCAGACATGTATGTACATTATGTACCCCGCCTTCTCACGTTGTATCCTATTTAAAGGAACCCATTTTGGGGGTGACCATGCAGTTATTTGTTCGGCAATGTATCTTGTGAGCGGCTGTACTTGCTGTACTCTCGGTTCTTTGTGATTTGACGGAAATGATTTTATCGATGTACATTTCATTGAATTATTCTTTTTTTTACTGGTTGATTCTGTCGCAAATATATGCTGGGGGAGACGCCCACAGCACCCCTACATTCATTATTAACCTCAACTCACCCCCACATATATCTGGGGCAAAATCCACTGAAAAAAAAACAAATGAATTCTACTTCAATGGAATCTGCTTCAGCCAAAACTCGCTATCTTGTACTCTCTACCGTTCTTTTACAGAAAAATGCCTCAAATCATTGGTCCAGCAATGAGGGCCAGGATGAGGGCGCGTTATGATGCTGGGAGCTCTAATACAGAAAATATCAATGGTTCGTAATTGTCAGGATTTCCTGCAAGCCATCTGCTACCACACCAGTGGAAAAACACAACCACAGAAGAGGAGAAGTGTGCAAGAGGACGAGTACGTGTTATATTATATAAGAGGTAGCAGACATAGACACTGCCTTCATTGCATCCTGACACCTCTGGAGTCTCTAGATCTAAATCCGATTTAAATGCTGTTGGCGTTCCTGAGGGGAGTTCCCAATCATGAACAAAGCTGAGCTAATAAATGGCATCAATAGGTTTTAGTTAGAAGTACTTTCAAAAGATGTTCGCAGCAGGACAATTGCCCAGGGTAAACACCTTATACCTGTGGCCATTGAAAGGTATGGGGTAGGGGGAAACATGATGTGTTTATTTTGTATGTGTTTGAATACATGTTGTATTAATTTGATTATATTTTTGGCCTGCAGTGTGCTGAATTTAAAACCAATGTGTTATCCTGTATCAACATATGGTATGCCGCAAAGCACTTTCAAGGAAAACATTTTTCAGAGTTACCACTTGTTTGCATTATTCTGATTTCTGGTAAACATTTCACTTTCTGCCTTTCTACATAATCCTTCCCAGATTGGTTCCGTTTTTATTTTCCCATTTCTAGGGCCAATCGGTGTAAAAAGAGCTGTTGTACAGCCGCATTTACTTTGATCATATATTGATTTCCTTGTAGGAACATTTTCCTTAATACAAAAACACATGTAAAAATGTCTTTCATTCAGTAATTTCGCATAGTTACTAGTTACTAGTGTGCCTTCATCACGTGGGAGTAGTTTTCAACAAAGTTTATAACGTAAATGACCATATGGGAGCATGTGGACCAATATTCTTCATTTATCAATTATTGCACATCTGGAGTTTACACCAAGGAAATATAAGATTGTTCCTCGCATGTGTTTCTGAACATTGTGGAAGTATTATCTTGTATAAGCACATGTTGCCTCATGTTGCAATTCCCACTTCAAATATAAAAACATGTCTTACCTGTGCTTTGGCCTTTTCAAACCCATATCTACACTTCTTAAACAACTTTCCTGGGGATACAAACATTACACAAACCAAGGAATTAGTCCTTCTACTTTCCTACTTTTCTTCGATGCTGTTGGAAATAGTACCTCTTCTAAAAAAAGGAAAATAAAATGCTATTGTCCCTTTCTTCTCTTCTCAGTACCCCTATGTCTCTTCTGGTAGACTCTGCTGTATTCTTGAACACTGCTTTTCCTCCCAACACTCTTAGTCATATCTCCTCCAGCACTTAATTCTGCTCCCTAGCTTGCCACCTTCCTGCACAGCATGTTCATTCTTTCTCCCCAGCCATTTTAATCTGACATCACTTCATTAAGTACTGGACTAGATTCTATTGTGCAACGTGTACGTCAATTGTGGTATAGTACTACACATGCCAGGGCCAAACCGTCAATCAAAAATTAGCATATTCTATGTCAGTATGACTTTAGAACCTTTTTGGGGGGAAGGGCATGGTGCTGAGGGATGGTTCAGGGGGCATGGCGTGGCCTTTTACCATGAAATGATCTCCTTGGCTGTCATGGTGGCAATGGCAAGGGAAGAGGAAAGGGTAGAACAGGGGAAAGATACCTCTAAAAGCTGCAGGAGTGGACCTCTCCCAATAAATAAGCCCTGGGTAAGCATAGATAGAGAGACTGGCTCTATTAAAAGACGCACATTGTTTCTTAGGTGGTGTAGTTGCTCCGCAGTCCATTGAAAAATGATCCTGATGAATGTTGTGTGGATGGAGCACTGCTGGTATCAGACTCTTTTGTGGGCTTCAGTAACTCCCTGTGGCTGAGATCTTGGCATTAGAGAAAACAAGCACACAGGATGTTTGTGTCATAGATCGAAGCAAATTGGAAGTCACAAGAGCACAATGCAAAGTACTTTCACGCCATATCAAACTCTTGCGTGGCCCATATTTTGGAAAAGAGATGGGGCATGTACTACTGTCACTAATATACTGTAATGGTCGCAGAGAGAGACGCGCCCAGAGCGTACCCGCCATATGCATATATTTTAATACATGAAGCATTGCTAGAATAACTCTCCCGGGAGTTGTGGGGGTGGGATGAGGGCATATTTCTCTACAAATGTCTTTGTCTGGAAAAACACAAACAGAAAGACAGCCTCTGTTAAAATGGGTACATTGTTTCTTAGCATACCCAAAGGTTGGTCCACAGGAGTGGGGAAAACGCAAAATAACCTTGATGGGTGTCCTGAAAACTACTCGGCCGGCAGCGGGCAGGGGGATTAAGTAGCTTGAGGTGTGGACTCATCTATGACGGAAGGGTTCTTTGTGGGTTGGCGGTTAGGTGACCATTAATCCCAGATAATATTGTCAGTGGCTCCTCCTGATCTTTCTGCAGCTTGCAATGAAGTCAAAATCCTATATTCTCTTAATTAGGATCAGTTTATCTAAGAGGCAGCCCTTACATGGGAATATCCTTCCTTACAGAAGCACCAGTCAGGTGAAGCTGGACGCCTCCTTTTTCCCAGCCATCAGCATCATGTGTGATCTTTGCCAAGGCTTGGCCTCACAGCGCATCGGGTTCAACATACATCTGGCTTGCCAGACACAAACCATCAGCTAATGCTTGACAGGTTACCATTTATTTGGTGAGGACACTCAACTTCACCTCAAGCTAGAAGACTAAACTGAGGACGGTCAAGCACAAGCTGATTTCAATCCAGGCCTGGATGAGCTACAACCCACCTAATTCCGAGGTCCTGTTGGTTATCCAAGTGGGTCCAGCCCTGCACTAAAGCAATACGTCTACAACGTTTGCATTACCTTCATGCCAGCCTCTCATTCGTACCACAAGTAAACGTGATCGCCTACCTTACAATCTTGCACCTACAACTTCAGCGGGCTATCATTACAGTACTACAGCACCTCTGTAGAATCTCATTTATTTAAGAATTTGTCATGCGCCGATGTTACAATTGCAAAGGAATGTACAACAAGCCCCCTTAAAAAGTCCCCAAAACTGTCTCACTTGCATTTCTATCCCTGAAAGAGTGATAGGAATGCTATATTATATTTTATTTGAGTTTTAGCATTTCAAAATGACAGACCCTTTAAGGGCCCATCACTGTGAAATGTGCTCCCAACACCCACAGGGATGATGTGAAGCCTGTCATACATCAGTATGGAGATCACGCCTGTGACACTAATGTACTCAAGGGGGCTGGTCAGCTCAACATTTGTGTATTGGCACACCCCGCCACGACATGTTCAGATTACCTTTGTGAGGTGACATGCACATTTCCTCAAATGGGCATCTAAATAAAAGTGTATTTTTATAGTAAAGAAGACTCAGCCACACAGTGCATCCGTGGAAAGTCACACTGTATGTGACCTGCAATGGGGGAAGAGCGACCAACAGCATTCAGTGAGCATCAGAAGTCGAATTCAAGAACCCTGCAGGGGAATTCGGCCAACGTTCAATGCCACGCTGCAAGCCCCCGTGATGACATCCATCTCCTGCATTCCTCAGCATTGAGTACATACAAACCCATCACATCCTTCAGTAATCCTGCAGGCAGAGGCTAGACATTATGCATCCAACACCACCCAGAACTAGCTATTTCAATAGTCAAATGTTTCTTTTCATTTACCTTGCCATGCCTTGCAGGATAGTTGCAAAATAAGTCAGCATAGTCTTAGAAGTCAAACAGGATACAAAAAGCCTTATTCTAGCACATACCCAAATATTATTCCAGTACAAAGTGCATTGAGGCCATACAAATGGGGAAAGAGTGCTATATAAATAACCGAATACAATACATCACCACATGACTTTTCTTATTTCACTTGCAATCCATTCTTTTACTAGAGCGTTAATTTTTGTTATTATCTGCTGCGCTGTGTCCCTCGCTTACCCTCTAACTTGTATCACTATGACTGCAGTTTGGAAATATTGTCTGAAGCACCCAGGGAGAGTCCACGTCTGGACAGAGGGTATCTCCAAGAATGGCCCATGCCCTGTAGTCATCGTTTCTATATGATTACAACGAAAACAATTAGTCAAATACAATTTTGTCGCATTTTTTTCGTTAATTCATATTGGCAGCAGGTTATATCTGGGGGGAGAGCCCCGCACCCCACACTTCCCCCTATCCTAATTATCACTTTTACCCACCCGCCATATATTTTTGACCAAATTCGATAAAAGAAATTAGTCAAATTCCTATTTGACGAATTCTTCCAGATGTAACCTCCCTGTCCCATGGTCGTCTTTCAAAGCATAATGGACATTGGGCGTCATTACGGCCCCAGCGTTAGCCGTGATGGTAAAAACGGCACGGCTGCTGCCAGAGTCGTGTTTTTTCTGGGGCCTGGCAATGGTGAATTACTGGGGCATTAAAGCCCCGGCGGTCCTGGTAATTCCCTATAGCCAGGCGTCGGGAAAAATGACTTCCCAATCCCATTCGAGTCCCATAGGACTCAATGGGAATGGGGAGGACGGAAGCACCGGCAACGTTGATAACGGTGCCGGTGCTTCCGTCAAAGTCTGCGAGCGGGTGCCGTTCCGCCCGGCAGGTCACACCTGACGGGAGGAGCGGCACCCGCCTGCAGAACTCAGAGTGTGCCGGTCCGGTAACAAGGGTGACGGTAGCTTACCGGCACCATTGTTACCAGACCGGCATACTCATAATGAGGCCCATAGCCTTTTTAATGGAGCACGTTGTTTGTAAGGCACTGGTCCCACGTGTATAAATGTTTTGTCCTCAGGACACTGGAAAACTAAGAATACTACTGAGCAATCATCCAATACATTTGTTGGCTGCAGGATGTCTAAAGAGGTAAGCTCTTTGTTGGATTGGCATCTCAAACTTAAATCTGATTGACATGATGTGGCTGCTTGATAGACCTGCATACATATACTATGAATCTGATTCCTTCTTTGGCCTGCAACATTGATGAAATAAAACAGACACGTGATCCTGTATCAGCATACTCTATGGCATTCTTTATTTGGAGCTATTTTGGGGGGAAGGTAAAAGTGCAAAGGTGGATGGCGAAGGGGGCTTGTTGGGTCTTTTATGGAAAGATGTCCTTGACCATCATGGCGGCAGGGAGGATGGTGGGGGTATGAAAGCGCTGGTGTAGCAGCAGTTGAGCTCCCCCTAAAATATGTCTGTGGAAAAACATAGAGAGACAGACTTGTGTAAAAGGCACACATTGTTTTTAGAGTTTCTCAGATGCATTGAAAATTATCCTTGTGTGTTGAGGATGGGTGCTGCACTATTTTGTGGGCACCAATAAGGTCTTGTGTCCAACATCTTGGCATAAAAAAAGAAAACATACTGTATCTTACAGGGCCTGCAGGAAAAAGGATGAAAAAGGATGTCTGTGATAGAAAGGGAGACGCAGATATACCTTTTAATACATACATCATTGATCAAATATAATTACTCGGGGGATAGGGTAAGTATTGGCTCGACAAATGAGTTTGTGTGGAACAACATAGACCGTTTCATTTAAAGGATGCAGGGTGCAGGGCAGGACAAAGAAGCTTCTATGTGATTTTACCAAAGATTTGTCATTCAAGGTATTTTTTACCGAAAAATGTTTACCGAAAAATACAGAATTTTGGGGAGGTTTCGCCCACCCAAACTCCCTGTTTCCCCATGTTTTTAACTTTTAACTTCCCACCTGTTTAACCCCTTACCCCACCATATATATATATATATATATATATATATATATATTTTTTTTTTTTTATAATTTTTTTTTTTTATCGGAATTTTTTCGGTAAAAAATACCTCGAATAAAACATCCTCGGTAAAATCACTGGATACCGACAAAGAACGCTTGATGCATGGCCTAACGCATGTATAGCTCTCGGTTGGTGTGGAAAATCCGGAGCGGGGAGGATGAAGAAGTTTAAGGTATGCTCTGAACTGCGTAGGAGGGGGTCCACGGAGAATGGCGGCGTCTATGGGAATGAATGTGGCGCTGTACCATGCAGCCCCCGCTCCTAGAAGCTTTGCCTAAAATGCAGATTTTACAGTGACACTAGAAATCGAGCAGCCAGCTTCTCACCGCAGGATTCAGCAGAGTGCGCGGAACATGTGCTACAGTAACTTATTCTTTACTGGATCTTGTAATGCACTCTCTGGAACAGGGGCCACAGCAGTTCACTGCAGGAATCCGCCAGCGCACCTCAACTACCAAAGCCAATCAGCAGCCCTTATTTTACGCACATGTATAGAATGGAGCTCTGTGTTTTATATGTATGAACACAGTGTTTTACAAATAAATGTTTGCCATGCCTTTCCTATAGAAAGGGTAATAGTGGCAATACATGCAGGGATTATTGAGGGTCCCCACATATGTGTTCTATGCACATGACTGGGAGGAGGGGTGCTTGAATGCCTGTGCACTTGAGTGCTTGTATGTCTATGTGGCAGGTTTCGATAGCTTTGATGTTAAATGCGCTGTTTACTGGACGCATTCACTGGGAACCAGTGCTTATGTCCTATTAGATTGCAAGAGTAGAGTTCCCCCCAAATCCCCTAGATTTTCATAAAGGCACACAGTGAAATACCATTTGGTATGGCTTTATACACGTAGGCCCGCAGCAAATGAACATAAGCAATAATTAAGCCAGGATGAACACTGAATGCATTCACTGGATTCTCATGCTTGTTTCCAGTTAGGGTGCAGAAGGTGGTGCCCCAAATAAAGCAGGGAATACATCAAATACCGTAATACGAAAAATAACAAATAACATAGTACAGTTTTCTCAGTAGTTTCCACTGTATACAGCAACATCAGGGACGTCATTTCACCAAAATGTCAGGGGTAGCAGAAGTGACATCACACGACCCTTGACCCCCTGATGACTTCACAGGAAGTGATGTCATTTGACCCCACCCCGAAGTGATATTGCGGGAAGCGATGGAACACAACCTTTCACCTGTTGACAAACCAGGAAGTGCCATCACATAGCATTGTACACTACGAAAAATATGGTTACGATATCACTATAATGTGATGTACATTTCATACAAGAATTGATCGCCATATGTATCATTAAGATCAGTGTGTATAGGCCCATATTACCAAATTACTGTGAATGCAAGCAGATGTCCATGACCAAATGATAATGATGTGTTATTATATAGCACTTACGCTTAAGCGCTTTATATAGAAAAAATATACACCCAATATCATCCAACCTGTCTTAGTACGCATTTATCGACCTCAGGAGGATGAAAGGCTGAGTTGAGGCATTTAAGAACAGACTAAATCAATGCCTCACCCCCTGACGTGTGCCTGAAATAACCCTTTCATGAGTCTAGCAATTATTGTATAGAATTCCAGAAAGACACATTATTTGATATTCCTATTTTCCTATACTTTCTTATTTAGGGACAGTGCTGAAAGTGCTAGACTTGTGGCACTCCTGTTCTTATTTTTCTTCTTTTTTAAGGGGCCTAAACACTAAAGCCAGCCACTCCACAAGCAAATAGCCACATGGTACTGGCCACAGCCCAGGAGCTTGCTTTACAAAAAAAAACGTTTTTTTTTTCTTTTTTTAGAGGTCGCAAGGGTGACCACAGAGGTCGCAAGGGAGACCTCAGAGGTCGCAGTTGCAAACTCTAGCGACCCCTAAATGACGTCCCTGAGCAACATTATATTGGAGTAATGGATAGAAACTTGGGGCCCAGTGTTATCAAGGGGTGCACCCAATTGATGAGGGGGTAATCATGCCCATCCTCTGTTTCCCAATCTGTTATGAGTAGGTGAGACAGGCACTCACCCTCATTTCTACCGATATTACAGGAATCACATGTATCAGAACACACTCTCATACCCTTCGCAGTGTGGTTGCGGCCAGGGTCGGCACATGAAGGCAGGGCCGGATCCAACACTACTGAGGCCCCTAGGCAGTCGAAATGGTGGGACACCCCCCTCGCAAATTATCTCCTAATACGGTTTTAATTTTCTGCACCACTTTATTTTGATCCGTTGTCACAGGGCCCCTAAAAGATGTGGGACCCATAGGTCAGTGCCTAGTTGGCCTAATGGATAATCCGGCACTACATGCAGGCCCTTGGGCATCGGCCTAAATTGAATAACAAGGGCCACCTAGTGGAGAAATGGTAAACAGCAGTTGAGAATGCTGTGTCTGCCATGGATCATACGGGGATGTCGTTTGGGGCGCCAGGGGTCGCAGCTGTGAGCCCTGAGGTCTCCCTTGCTACCCCTGTAGTCTCCCTTGCAGCCCCTAAAAAGTTTTTCTTTTTTTAAATGTAAACTCCTGGGCTGTGTCCACTGCCATGTGGCTCTTTGTTTCTGGTGTGGCTGGCTTTTTTGTTCAGGCCTCTTAAAAAAAGAGGAGGTTCTACAAGTGTAACACTTTGAGCAGTGACCCTAAATAAGAAAGAATAGTAATAACCAAAAATGTGTCTTTCTCGAATTCTATACAATAGTTGCTAGACTCATTAAAGGTTTATTTCAGGCACACTTCCAGGGGCAAGTCACTGATTTAGGGGGTCATTCCGAGTTTGGAGGCAGCCATGGTGCTTTTAGCACCATGGCTGCATCCAATACCGGGTCCGGTCTGGCTGAATGGGGACTTACCGGGTCATTCCGACCCTGGAGGACCCGGTAAGTCCCCATTCAGTAAACCATTCCCCATTCCCATTTGAGCCCCCATAGGGCTCAATGGGAATGGGGAAGGCGCTTATAACGGGCCCGCAAATTGCAGGCCCGTTATTAGCTCCAAGGTCCCTTAACGGGAACCGCAGAGAACGGGTGGTCAGACCACCCGCTCCTGCTGGGACCCGCTAAGGGACCTCGGAATTTGGGGGTAAGGTTTTACCGGCACCAGCATCCTTACCGGTGCCCGTAAACCCTCTACCGCCCAACTCAGAATGACCCCCTTAGTCTTTGCTTTAATCCTTCTAAGGTAGATAAATGAGTACCAGCACAGGCTGGGTGTATATTTGTTGTATATAAAGCAATTAAGCGTAAGTGCTATATAATAACACAGCATTGTCATTTGGCCTTGGACGTCTGCTTGCATTCACAGTCATTTGGTAATATGGCCCTATACACACTGATATTAACGATACATATGGTGATCCATTCTTGTTTGACATGTATATCACAGTACATTGATATCATAACCATATTTTCTTAAGTGTACTTAGGAACAATGCTATGTGATGCCAATTCCGGTTTTGTCAAGGCGTGAAAGGTCGTGTTCCATCGCTTTCCTTGATGCCACTTTGGGGTGGGGTCAAATGAAATCCCTTCCTGTGATGTCATCAGAGTTCAAGCGTCGTTTGATGCAAATTCCCCTACCCATGGCATTTTGGTGAAATGACGTCCCTGGGATCAGAGATAAAATAAAAAGTGGTGAAATATGTTGGGGAGAAGGCTGTCTCGACTGATTGAAAAAAAAAAAGCTATATGTATCTGCTTTCAGGTGCAGTATTGTGCACACATGTGCCCTAGCCCCTAGCGTAAAGCATTAGTGTTGTCAAGTGAAAAACAGAGGCCGAAAACATCAAATTTTTTGTGCCGAATTTTTGGGGGATTTTCATGCCTTTTTTTAAACAAATGGTGAGTTGGGTAAGGGTATACAGAAAGGGTGCGGGGATGTGGGGAAGAAAAAAGTTTCAAAAAAGAAAACATGTTTGGGTAATTCGACCAAATAAAATGTGTTGTTTTCAGGCTCCGTTTTTGTTGTTGTCTTTTTTCTGGATATTTTAACGTAGATCCGAAAAATTGAGAATGCATGCATTGCATGGGCATTCACAATAAAAATGATAATGCATTTCAACTCTTGCATGAAAGTGCTGCACACAGGATCCCAGATGCCAAGTCTATTTAGTGGATCCGCTTTTCGCCGCTTCTGTCTTATACAATAAACACACCAGCAATTCGATTTGCACCTGGAGATGTCTGTAATGTTTTGCTGCTGCAGCCAGTGATAGCCTTGGGAGCATCTCGGATTGCTGCAGATAATGTGCTGACGGCTGTGGAAACGCAATGAGTCAGGTGCACTCTGAATGGCTGCGCCGGGCGCGTGATATCATCGGGATCCCGCCGTCCGTTAATGGAGCAGCATTGCGTTTCCCCCGTGGCGGCATCGCAGTGCGAATCGATGCTAGACACCGATCCAGGATTGCTTTCACAAATATCCAAAGTGTGCCTAATTGATTGTGAGGGAAGCTTCTTGAGTGCCATTGATTGGACCACCTGAAATATTCAGATGACGATGATGTAACCGGCTTGCCTCAGACTACTGAAAGGAACCTGCGCGAGAAGGCGTCGCCGCGTAGGACACGCATGCAGGGATTGCTTTCATTGAGCGGCATCCATTTTTTGTTGGAGGTCAAAATGGATGTTCTGACCTCGGTGTTGGGAAACATTGGGGTGCGTCACAGTGTCCCACTGCTGTTCCCTACGCAGGAGATCTTGGGGAACAGCATTTGCCATGTCTGGAGAACTCCAGCCACCACCCCCGCCCCCCCTTATCGATCAGCAGCTGCCAGGAACTTTAATCCGATTGGAAGCAGTAAAACCAGCAGCCTCTATCACTGGCGCCCGACTCAGGTTGCCGAGCAAGGGAAAAAGTATGACATCAGCCCCTGCTTGTATCTGCGGTGGGCAGCTAATGAAATTATGCAATGGCCTGAAGACCATTAAAGTCAATGTTGATCCGTATTATTATTAAGAGCACTTTCAAATTTACTGCGCCACAGGGCAGCCTTGAGAGGCTCATTTTTCAAAGGTACGTACGTTGCATCGGACTGCAGGAAACGGCGCTAGCGGGTAAAGGGACGACTGCCTGCGCACGAGCAAATCGATGTTGCATTTCTCATTTGTAGAGGGCAAGCTCCTTTACACGCTTAAAATACCACAGGAATCAAAAATAGTTCAGGGCCTTGTAGCAGCTCGGCTGTGAGGTCTCTTAGGGCGAAACCCCAAATGCGTGTGTTATGTGCCATGATGGCGTTCCAATAGATGCACACATGAAGGTGCTAAATGTGGACTAAATAAAGAAATGCATTAACTGTGCTGAATAGTGTATGTATTGCTGAAATACCCGTATAAAAGCCTATAACTAATAATCATTTTACAGGCTCGACGTGACATCACTACTGATCTTTAATAAGAAAATGACACCACTGCATCTCTGTAATCAATGATTAAAGTTCATTGTGACATCACAAGGGCTGCTGCTTGAGCCACCACAGAACATAATTGTCACTGCAGCACTTAATATGGCGTTAACCACCCTTTCCAGCCCTTGGTTAACACTATTATCACCCGTCCCATGGGCTGGTACAGGGCTATTTGAAAGACTGTTCAAAGATGGCCGCCATGGAATGGGAAGGTGGGGCTCCATACGGAGCCCCCCCTTCCATTTCCATGGCAGCCATCAGGGGCAGAGTGGAAGGAGCAGCAGCAACTGCAGCGGCACACATGCCACGCCGCAATGAGGTATGCGGGGATCGAGGAAATGTTTTTTTTTAAAAAGGAACAGAGAGCGGTGGTGGGCGGGCGAACTGGCCATCAGACAGCTTGGAATGCGGGCTGAGATTGCCAGTTTCAGTCCGCGTTCCTAACCTTGTGATTGGCTGACTCCCCCCAAGCAGGGTGCTAATTTACGGCGTAACAAGCTTTTCAAATTCCTTTCTTGTAAAATCACTTCCTGTGACACTTGACATACATTAATTGATAAGGAAATGTTTATGGTAGAATGTTTGTCCTGTGCACTGCAGGAGTTAGCACTTGAGAGCCAGAATTTATCTGCATGTTATTATTTATTTTAAAAGAAATCCATGTAGATGGGAATCCATGTAGATGGGAAGGTTAAGTGAAGTACTTCGTAGGGAGACATGCAATATCTGTCATGCACTATCCTACCAACTACCAGACTGTTGACACAGCAAACATTAAGTGTCCGCCCAACCCTGATGAATGTGGCCCCTACCTTGTCTGTGCCACTGAAACCGGTAGGCTCTTTGTGGCTTTGTTACCAGGAAAAAATCCAGACAAGCAGACACTTTCTCTGAAACTCGTCGGATCTTTTTCCACTTTTTTGACTCCCGCCGAGAATAAAGATGGAAAGCAGTAATATTTTGCTCTGGATTTGAAAGAATAAAAAAGAATATAAAGACCAGAATAGAAGAGATAACATGGGAGATTTATATTTATATTTTTAAGAGATTTTGGAAACATCCGGATACCACTCTTCCAAAGAAAAACAAACACAAGTATCCGACAGAAATACATATATATGTATGTGTTCCTACATCCTGTGGATAGAGAAATTTAATAAAAAATTCTTTTTTCATCTATGAAGCAGTTTTTAATAAAAAGAAGCAATCCAAAGTATCTCACAAGAGGGCGAATTTAAATCCAAATAAAATCTTGGATCACAATATCCCCTACAATCGATCAACCTGAATCTTCTAATGTGGTAATATATAAGGGTACACTCAGGCATGAGACCCTCCCCATCTTGTGGTCCCTTTTGTGTCAAATAACGCTCACCTGGTATCCACGGGGATGCCCTTATGCCCTGGTTGCCGGATTCACCCTGGACCTTCCCGATTCTGGACGATGCCTTCTATGGTGGTGGGGCCTGAAAACACAGGAGGACTGGACTTAGGAACAGATTTCGTTTCCTCCCACAAGCCCCCTGGACTCGACCTGATGGCCCACACCTCACCTTGTTATGATGTCTGACGTGCTCTCCGTCGTGCCTTCTGTGTAGGGGCGTGTAGTTTTCTGCAGGTTGAAGCGACCGAGTTAACTTCACTGGTGCTAACCCATTCAAATGTCTTTAAGGAGGTAAGTCTGGTTATAGCACTCTTAAAATGTCCTTGCTTTCCTTTCTTGCTATTAATGTCTTTTCTTTGTTTGTTTCCCCTTAGGTGCACAGAGGTTTGGTGGGTGCGCTACTTGGATCAAGCTCCTGCAAGGATGATGGACGCAGGAGCGTATGATGGATGGTAGGTTAAGCCCGAAGTGCGGCACGGTAATGTCTTTTCTTGCTAACCTGTATTCTTTATTCCTTTTCAGATCGCGATGGTCTTTCTGGTCGTGTGAAGATTTCCGGAGCGGAACGGGTCAAGAAATGCCCAGACAGGTGAGGATTTTGTGATTACTGCCGTGAATGCAATGAGTAACCTGTTTTAACGTTGTCCTTCTTTCTCTCTCCCTCCAGGTGCTTCATTCCAGTGCGTGCGTGGTGTCCTGATGATGCTGCCGACTGGATGGAAGACCGCAACCAGCAGGAATCGACGGATGGAAAGTTGCAGGTAAGCAGAAACTGCCAATGATGTTCTTTTGTCTCCTCTGCAGGTCTGCTATTCAAGGATCACTGGGTGCTGGTCTCTGAACACGATGAGCGTCACGCTGCTGGCTGCAGAATAACGCGAAGCACATTCTGTAGCTTGGGTATGGTTTATAATGCCCTCTGTAAAGTAGTCCAGGTAAAGTAGTCCGGGCTACCACACCCTAAAACACTGCACCGCACAGTCTGGTTCTTAGGGAATAGACTGTGTGGGTGCCTCCATGTTGGCTGCAGGCCTTCACAGAAAAAGTAGTCCCTTCAAGACAATGTCCCAATCTGAACATGAGCCAAAGGCTGACTCCAGGAGAGTCTATGATGATAACACAAGGCCCTAGGGCCCCCAAGTGAACCCTGAGTCCTAACCCTACCTGGCATGTGACCATGCCAGTTGGGTTTTGGGTCACGGGTCGTGACACGTCATCAATGAAAGGTGTCCAGGGCATGCTCGGCTTTGCGAACCTTTATCGCCGATTCATCCCGGGTTTCTCCCAGATTGTACACCTGATCACTTCTCTAATACGAAAAAACAACAAACAGTTCCAATGGACAGAAGAGGTGGAAAAGGCCTTTCAGGAACTCAAGAAAAGGTTTACCTCAGCCCCGGTGCTGTGACATCCCCTTCCAGACCTCCCGAATGTAGTGGAAATGGATGCCTCCAGCATGGCAATGGGGGCTGTTCTTTCCCAAAGAGATCCCGAAACCGGCCAGTTACATCCCGTGGCCTTTTGGTCACGTAAGTTTTCTACACCCAAACTTAACTATGCTATAACAGATAAGGAACTCCTTGCGATTAAAGCAGCCTTTAAGGCTTGGCAACATTACCTCTTAGTGGCCAGACATACCATCACAGTAATCATCAATCATCGCTACCTACAATACCTCAAGACGGCAAAGGCGCAATCATCCCGTCAACTCCGATGGGCCTTATTCTTCGCAGAATATGATTACATAATCATGTACCGACCTGGAGTCCAGAACGGAAAGGCCAATGCCCTATCCCGCATGGGTAGTGATGAGAATCCATATTCAAACCCAGACCTTATAGCCATTATTCCGGGAGAAAGACTACTAGGGCTTACAACAAAGTTATCTCTCTGCAAACTCCAAAAAGAAATTCAGCTCCTAATGAACACCGAGGCCTTACAAGAATGGACCACTCAAAGTGAACATCACACAACAAAGGACCAACTCCCATATTTCAGAGGGCGTTTATATCTACTGAGTAAGGCGTTACAAGAACAAGTCATTTCTGGTTATCACGACTCCCTGATAGAAGGACATCCAGGAATTGCCAAGACCCTAGCTAAGGTGAAAAGGAGTTATTGGTGGCCGACCTGGCGAAAAGACATTACACAGTTTGTGCTGTCATGTGGCATTTGTGCACAGAATAAATTCTAGAAACAAAGACTTGCAGGCCTTCTTCAACCCCTGGAAATTCCGCCTGCACCTTGGCATACACTCTCCCTCGATTTCATCACAGATCTACCTCCCTGTCAAGGATTCAACACTATCTTGGTGGTAGTTAACCTATTCTCTAAAATGGCCATATTTCATTGCGCTTAAGGGTCTACCAAACGCTTCCAGTCTGGCAAAGGCATTTTTAGAGCAAATAGTATGATTACATGGTTTCCCCTCCATCCTGATTTTAGACTGAGGTAGTCAGTTTGTGTCTAACCTCTGGAAGAAAAGTTGTGCAATTGCCCAAATCGATATCCGTCTATCTACTAGTCACCATCCCCACACTGATGGCCAAACAGAGTGTTTGAATCAGACACTAGAGCAATACCTAAGGTGCATACTACATCAAGTGAAAGGAAGTTGGAAGGATTTGCTATGGATAGCCTAATATGCCTACAACAACCTGCTACACACCAGCACCAGACAGAGTCCATTTTATACCTTGTATGGAAGGCATCCACATACTTCCAATTTGGATTCCCCCATGGCCTTGGAGATGCCCGTGGTAAAGACCTTACATACAACCATCACTCAGGCCTTCAAAAGGGCAGCAGAACACTTGGTCCAAGACAAAGAAAGACAGAAAGGATTATCTGACCAACACAGAAGGAAAGGCATCTCGGCATGTGCCCATAAGAGGAACTCACACATTTCGTCCCAGGTACCTAGGACCATATACCATCAAGGCTATTAGAAACCCGGTGGCAGTAAAACTAGCTTTACCACCAAACATGCAGATCCATCCCGTATTCCACGTATCACTCCTAAAACCTATTCAGCCTGGAACTCGGGTCAAGACACCACCACATCCGGTACTGGTTAAAGGAGAACCCGAATTTGAAGTCACAGACATCCTAGATTCAAAACTCACCAGGTCCAAGTTATATTATTTAGTGGAATGGAAGGGATACGGCCCTCAGGTCAGGAAATGGGAGACTAGTGAGCACATCCATGTGCCACATTTTCATCTGAACCATCCGACCAAACCAGGGCCAGACAGAGGAAACACCATGAGAGGGGCCATAGTGGGGAGTGCTGTCATGATCCACGCAACTGACCCCCTCAGGTATAACAGCCCCCTGGTCCACAACTTCCTCTCGTATGCTCCATGACAGAGGAAGGGCCCAGACCTTCCTCCTGCATGCTCCATGACAGCCGTAGGGTCCAGACGGTTCTCCTGCATGCTCCATGACATAGGTATGGTCTACACCTTCCTACGTCATGCTCCATGGCAGAGGTAGGGCCCAGACCTTCCTGCTGTATGCTACATGAAAGAGGTAAGGTTCAGACCTTCCTCATGGTTGCTCCATGACAGGCATAGCGTCCAGACCTTCCTCCTGTACAGTTCATGACAGAGGTAGGGTCCAGACCTTCCTCAAGCATGCTTCATGACAGAGGTAGGGGCCAGACTGTCTCCATGTATGCTACATGAGAATGGTATGGTCTACACCTTCTTACTTCATGCTCAATAACAGAGGTGGGGTCCATACCTTCCTCAAGCATGATCCATGAGAGACTGGGGTCCAGCCCCTCTTCCTGTATGTTCCAAGACAGAGCTAACTTTATTCAGCCGTTGTGCCATCAAAGTACAACAATAATTTACAACATATGAGCAATTACTCTTCTCTAAATTGCCAACAGTATTTCATGTGGGTGTGCGAGCAATGTCCATGGCCCCACGACCTTAGTTGCCATTGGCTCCCCATGCCTCAGATAGTTCTAATTGGTTCGCCTGAGAGTCATATTTTCTCATCCATGGGCAGTGTCCCAAACTCTTTCCCCCAGTGGAATTGCATTAGGTCCAGATAGCAATGAGTATTGTGGCCTGGCTCCCAGGGGGTAGACATTGTTATCATAGGGGGATGCATTGATAGCAACCAGGCTGCCCGTTGGTGTGCCGTGTCTCTTTCCAATTCCCAGGATTCCACTGGCCAATCTTTTTTCCCTCAAATGAATTCATATGGTATCGAATGCGCTTCTCTCTGGCATTGCAATCATGTGCAATCAACAATATCCTCTCGGAGTAGAGTTGCATAGCCATACACCACTCTGAGCCAATGCTTTCACTTGTTAGTTAGCGATTCTTGGATTTGCAAGGAGACAGTATCTATGTTGGGTGCTCTATGCAAAAAAACGATTCTCCTTTAGTGGGACCTTTTGTTTTTCCAAATTCTACCCTTTGCCCAAACTGCGGTCTCTGCCCCCAATAGTTGGGTTCACGGGGGACTGGTTTGGATTCAGCGTGGGCTACACTTTTATTTTGCTTGCCATACAGCTGTGTAGTCTTATCCCCCTCATCTAACTGCCCACAAATTGACAACTCTATTGGTGGAGCAATTTTATTCTGGGGGCTCAGGGTTTGAGGATGGGCGCCTGGATTACCTTTCATTAGGGGCCCCATCTCAGGCTGAATGTTTATATGAGCATCATTCACACCTATTTTATTGGGCAAATTGGGGTGGAACATCAGGCTACTGTGGCTTTCTCCACTAGGCGACATGGTCAGTGGAGTTCTCAAGGCTTTTGTGACAAGGTCAAGGACTGGGACAAGAATAGGAACAGGGACACAAGACATTGGCTTATTACCTCCTAGACATTTCATGTCCTGAAAGGTCATGTCCTCGGTCGTGGCACTGCAGGCAAGAGGTACTCTAGCCCTCTATTAGCGTAGCTATGGCGAACTGGGCAATGAGCAGACACTGCAGTCTGTGATGTAATTGTTGTTGTGAATAGGGAATCTCCTTCTTTGTTGCTTGTGATGTTTCCCGCCACAGGGTTCAGATCTCCCTCAAGGAACTGCTTAATTTCCTTGATCAGTTTATTGGCTTCACCAGTCAGACTGATAGGGCTACGGGGAGGCACTTTTGCACTGCCCAAATCGCTGTGCCTGGTGCAGGGGGGATTTTGCGTCGTCCTTTCAAGATCTTGTGCTTTAGCTGATTGGATGTCAGAAACCTATTTACATTTTTTTAATAGTGTTTTATAGAATAGATAAGTGTATTTGCCACAATTGAGGTGACAATTAGATGTGATTTGTGATTAGTTTGAAAGACAAACACTTCATCTTAATTGCATCACTGGAGGGCCTTGTGATCTTTGCCAAAACTGTTCTGGGAATGCGGGCTAATTAACAGTGACTTTCTTGAAAAATTGAAACATCAATAATGAATATTTGTAGTGATGGGGCAAATATAAGTATCTGGATTTAGAAGTAACCAAATTGTAAACACTTGTATATCAGTGCATGATTTACCGTCAGTCAGACCCACCAACAACTTGTGTGCCTGACTCCAAAGCACTTAAATTGTTTTTCTTGGAGATGTGACACAAAGGCTATACACTTCTTGGCTGTGAAATCCGCCAACTTTAGGGGATCACAGGAGCTATGTCACTAGTAGAAGGAGGCCTCAGTAAAGCCATTGTATGGAGATGAAAGGCTCACTTTGCATGTAAAAGAGGTATCAGGTAATAATGTCCCCATACATAATGTCCTACATAATGTTCACATACATAATGTCACCAGGAAAAGCTATTGGAGAAATTATATATGGTGACATTAAGTATGGGGATGGAGGCGGGGATGTCCCCTGCTCCCCTTGTCAAAAATAAAATAAAAATCAGGGGTTGCGCGGGTGTCCCCCGCATGTTCAATGTAATAATGTCTCCGCAAAAAACTGCAACTTTTTTGTCAGGAGACATTTTTGCAGGGACATTATTACATGGAACTTTAAAAGAGTAATCACTTTATTAAGTGATGCCCTTTTTCCTCAGATTGTCCTGCTTGTGGGTTTTCGGACATGTTTGTGATGTCAAGGGTTTTCTGTTTTCTTTTGGGTTCAAAACCGTGAGTCGCGTGTCAGTTGACAGCTTTGGTTATTACCTGGCTAGACTTCCCTACATTGAAATTAGGCCAGTATAGCCACATTATAATACTTGACTTTGCTTTACCCTTGATGCACAGTTACTGTGCATCTGAACTGTGCATCAAGGGTAAAGCAAGCATGGCAAGTGTGGCCACTAGATTACGTTCAGTGTAGGCCAGTATAACCAGCTGCATATACTTTCTTTCTCTATTATGGCATGTGTTTTACAGGCTGTGAGCCATTATGTGGTAATACTAGCATATACTGGTGCAGCATGCATGGGCATGTATGGGTACAGTCAACGTGAAAATATGTTATATACTAGCATATGATGTGGGCAAAAGCATAATAAAAATGCATTATAAAACGGTCATGGGCACTGTTGGTAACTTGCATCTATTGTTTATTTTTTCATGTGCTACCATGCAAAATTGCTTGCAAACTGTGTGGCTTTTTATCAAATTTTTCACAGAAAGTGCTGTAAAATGCACCATTTTGACATATTATTCCGTGATTTTCCCTGGTTTGGGCTACCTCACTGCACTCGGATGCTCATGCATATTAGGAACATACATTTACACCCTACCAGTTAAACAATTCACCAGCCACCTATGCAGTTAGATTTGTTTTCATGGACTGTCTTGGGATTTCGAGGCCATGTGCAACAAAAGACATGCAGATCCCTTAATTTGGATATTTATTGACATCATTAGGAGTGACATAATGGACAATTATATCACAAGAAGTGTCATGAGTCTTTAGAGACGCCAGGGAATGATTGGTAGTGACATTAAGGGGCCGATTCATGGAACAAACGTGCGCCGAAAATCTACGCGCAAGTAGGCGCAAGCAGGCGCAAGCGGAAAAAAACAGGCGCACGCGCACGCGTGCGATTCATGGAAGTCCCTGCGCGTGTTCACCGCGCGATGTGCGCCAAACCCGTGCATGGCGCACAAGTCACTGCAACATCGCGAAAGGCGTGCGCGACGGTGCGCGACGCGCACAGTGAAAGCGCACAACCTCAGCGCACACAGCAGAAAGTGGGCGGGACATGGGGCGTAACGCGCGGAATGGGGAACAACACGCGAAAATAAGGGCGTAACTGGGGATGCACTGCACGGAAGCAGAGGTAACGCCCACACGCACACGAACCACACGTATCCATGGAATGGAATAGGGCAAACCCACGCACAGCCAAAGCCGCGCACAAGCTGAAACACGTCCGCCACACGAAGGCAGGCGGTAGAGTCCCAGCGCATCAAAAAAGTGGCGCCGCGGGAAGTAAAATACGCGATTGAGCGGGGTACGTCTATTTCGGGGGTGCGCGGGAAGTACCACACGCGATTCGGCCTGGTACGTGGATATCAGGGGTGCGCGGGAAGTTCCACACGCGATTGAGCGGGGTACGTGTATTTCGGGGGTGCGCGGGAAGTTCCACACGCGATTCGGCCTGGTACGTGGATATCAGGGGTGCGCGGGAAGTTCCACACGCGATTTGGCCGGGTACGTGGATTTCAGGGGTGCGCGGGAAGTTCCACACGCGATTGAGCGGGGTACGTGTATTCCGGGGGTGCGCGGGAAGTTCCACACGCGATTTGGCCGGGTACGTGGATATCAGGGGTGCGCGGGAAGTTCCACACGCGATTGAGCGGGGTACGTGTATTTCGGGGGTGCGCGGGAAGTTCCACACGCGATTCGGCCTGGTACGTGGATATCAGGGGTGCGCGGGAAGTTCCACACGCGATTGAGCGGGGTACGTGTATTTCGGGGGTGCGCGGGAAGTTCCACACGCGATTCGGCCTGGTACGTGGATATCAGGGGTGCGCGGGAAGTTCCACACGCGATTTGGCCGGGTACGTGGATTTCAGGGGTGCGCGGGAAGTTCCACACGCGATTGAGCGGGGTACGTGTATTTCGGGGGTGCGCGGGAAGTACCACACGCGATTCGGCCTGGTACGTGGATATCAGGGGTGCGCGGGAAGTTCCACACGCGATTGAGCGGGGTACGTGTATTTCGGGGGTGCGCGGGAAGTACCACACGCGATTCGGCCTGGTACGTGGATATCAGGGGTGCGCGGGAAGTTCCACACGCGATTGAGCGGGGTACGTGTATTTCGGGGGTGCGCGGGAAGTTCCACACGCGATTCGGCCTGGTACGTGGATTTCAGGGGTGCGCGGGAAGTTCCACACGCGATTGAGCGGGGTACGTGTATTCCGGGGGTGCGCGGGAAGTTCCACACGCGATTTGGCCGGGTACGTGGATATCAGGGGTGCGCGGGAAGTTCCACACGCGATTGAGCGGGGTACGTGTATTTCGGGGGTGCGCGGGAAGTTCCACACGCGATTCGGCCTGGTACGTGGATATCAGGGGTGCGCGGGAAGTTCCACACGCGATTTGGCCGGGTACGTGGATTTCAGGGGTGCGCGGGAAGTTCCACACGCGATTGAGCGGGGTACGTGTATTTCGGGGGTGCGCGGGAAGTTCCACACGCGATTCGGCCTGGTACGTGGATATCAGGGGTGCGCGGGAAGTTCCACACGCGATTTGGCCGGGTACGTGGATTTCAGGGGTGCGCGGGAAGTTCCACACGCGATTGAGCGGGGTACGTGTATTTCGGGGGTGCGCGGGAAGTTCCACACGCGATTCGGCCTGGTACGTGGATATCAGGGGTGCGCGGGAAGTTCCACACGCGATTTGGCCGGGTACGTGGATTTCAGGGGTGCGCGGGAAGTTCCACACGCGATTGAGCGGGGTACGTGTATTCCGGGGGTGCGCGGGAAGTTCCACACGCGATTTGGCCGGGTACGTGGATTTCAGGGGTGCGCGGGAAGTTCCACACGCGATTGAGCGGGGTACGTGTATTTCGGGGGTGCGCGGGGAGCAGCACACATGAATTGCACGTGTGGGTCCTCCCAGGTGTACCCTCTACACCCTCCACGGCCCCTGCAGGTGGCTCACACCACAGGGGCCTACCCAGCACATGTCCTGCAGGCACCCCATCCACCATGGCCATGCCCACCAGCCAACCCACATATCAACTAGCACTACTGCCCACCAACGCATGTCCCCCTGCACCCCCACCCCCCAGCAGTGCAGGGGCAGCCTCAAACAGGCCCCCACTCATGTCCCCCTGCACCCCCACCCCCTAGCATCCAGGGGCACCCTCCACCAGGCCCCCACTCATGTCCCCCTGCACCCCCACCCCCTAGCATCCAGGGGCACCCTCCACCAGGCCCCCACTCATGTCTCCCACCCCCCAGCACTGTGGGGCACCTGCCAGCAGGCCCCCACCCATGTCTCCCACCCCCCAGCACTGTGGGGCACCTGCCAGCAGGCCCCCACCCATGTCTCCCACCACCCCCACCCCCCCAGCATCCAGGGGCACCCTCCACCAGGCCCCCACACATGTCTCCCACCACCCCCACCCCCTAGCATCCAGGGGCACCCTCCACCAGGCCCCCACTCATGTCCCCCTGCACCCCCACCCCCTAGCATCCAGGGGCACCCTCCACCAGGCCCCCACTCATGTCTCCCACCCCCCAGCACTGTGGGGCACCTGCCAGCAGGCCCCCACCCATGTCTCCCACCACCCCCACCCCCCCAGCATCCAGGGGCACCCTCCACCAGGCCCCCACACATGTCTCCCACCACCCCCACCCCCCAGCATCCAGGGGCACCCTCCACCAGGCCCCCACCCATGTCTCCCATCCCCCAGCACTGTGGGGCACCTGCCAGCAGGCCCCCACACATGTCTCCCACCACCCCCACCCCCCAGCATCCAGGGGCACCCTCCACCAGGCCCCCACTCATGTCTCCCACCCCCCAGCACTGTGGGGCACCTGCCAGCAGGCCCCCACCCATGTCCAACTCATGTTCCCCACCCAACATGTCATCACAGTCCAGATCCCTGGTCTCTATGGTCAGCCCCCAAATGCAAAACACCCACCCGAGTATTGCATCCACCCACTCATATTCTGCAATTACATCACAGAACACCAATTGCAAGTTCCAAAACAAACACATGTCCCTCACATACACCCAATGGGTGTCAGTGAATCTCAAAACACATAACATGAAATGCATGAAAACAATGAGACACCACACATTGAAGTGCAACAAATAAATAATGTATTAAAGGAAAGATGAATAGAAACAAAAATGAAGAAACTGAAATGTGAATGGAAAAAATGAAAAGAAGCATGTCCGTCCAAAAAAAAGAAAAAATCAAAGAATATAGAAATCCAAAGTAATGTACTACAAAGTCAATGTCCACCAAACAAAATCCAATGTGAAAAAAAAACATAAGCCATTGATCCATGGATAATGTTAAAAAATAAAGTATGTACAAGTCCACAACTATGTACAAAGCAAGAAGCCAGGGTCCATCATCCCAACAAAATAAAGGAAACCTAACTAACTACACTAACCAATAAAAAAAACTATATACAAAAATGTGGCCAATGTCCAAAAGGTCCAAATGAAATAAAAACAAAAATGAAACTTAACACTACCTACATAACTATGTACAAGGGCAGCGGGCTAGTTCCACGGCTCACTTCTGGATGTGCCGGGCCAGGGCATCATCGAACTCCTCCTCTATGTCCCGGAGGCGGTCCTCCTCCATGGCCCCGAGGGTCCGCAGGGCCGTCGACGTGTCCACCTCCAAAGCCCTGCGGATTGCCTCGAGGCACTCGACCCGCCTCAGGGCCCTCTGCATGGAGTTCTCCGCCCTGACCATTGAGAGCCGTGCCTCTTCCGCCCGCTGCCGCTCCGCATCTATGGCGTGGCCCAACCGCTGCCACACGGAAGACACTTTTTGTCCTGGGTCCTCCTGCCCTCCGGCCGATGCCTGCCCCTCCGATGTCGAAGGCCCCGAGCCTTCATGGCTCCCACCATGGAGCTGCTGCTGCTGTGCCTCTGCCCCTGCACTGCCTCCTGCTGCCTGCACATCCTCCGCCGGCTGGGGTGCAGTCGTTGACGTGGCCACCCCTGCTGGACGTCCGACTCCCGACTGTGGCAGGGATGCCTCCTCCACCAGCCTGGCCGCACCGTCAGAGGCAGCTCCACAGGGCACCCAGGTGACTGATGGGTGGGAAGATGGCACAGAGGACGACTGGCGCGTAGGGGGTCCAGCTGAGGAGGGGGTCGTGGCAAGCCCCATCAGACGGAGGAATCCGGCCTGGGTGACCTGTCCCAGCAGGCTGACGTGGTCAACGAGCCATTCGAGATGACCTGCAGTCTCTTCATGAAAAGACTGCAGGTCGCCTCGCATGGCCCGTTGACGCAACGCCACTCCAGCCAGGACAGGCTCAACCCGGGCCTGGATAGCCACGTCCGCAGGCAGGGGAAGGCCAGTTGACGTCAGCTCATCCCCTGCCTGAAAACTGGTCTGGACATGGGCATCCCTGCTGGTGCAAGATGATGCAGGGACAGGATCAGGGACAGGATTGCACACAGGCACCTCCGCGGCGGCCTGTGCTGCCTCCTGTCCCTGGTCCTGCACTGCACCACTAGCACCAGTGGGATCCCCACCCCCAGACCCCGTCTCCGGTGCTTGCACGGCCTCCTCCTCCACCAAACCCCCCACCAACCTGGATGACTCTGTGCCATCTTCCCCCGTTGGGCCCTGTGGGGTCCCAGCTGCCCCTTCTGCTGCCGAGGAGTCCAACTGCAACCTCCGCCTCTTGGACCTCCCCCCGGCAGCTGCGGCCTGGGACGCGGCACCGGACTCCTCACTCCCCGACGAGATGACAACCTGGGAGGGGAGCCGGGCCTTGCGTCTCCGGCTGGCGGTGGGATCCCCGCCGCTGTGCTCCACAGCACCTTCTCCGCCCTCTTCATCAGTTGACGCTGCAGACAGGGAGAAACAAAACACAGGCATCAGGGCACTGTACAATGTACACATACACACATGAAAGTTGTACATGAGTGGCATTGGCAAACCTCTGACATGTCATCACAATCCCCAACACACATGTCATTACAACTTGCACACACGAGCCATACCACAGCCATGTTGTAACTGCCAACACCATCCATACACATACAACAGCATCAGCAGGCAAAGGTGAGCCAGACATCACATGCAACACAGGAAGTGCACCACACATGTACACACACCACCACACTTGCATGCATGTGTACACCTCTGCTAAGTGTCGCAGTGTTCAGACGGGCATCCATGTCACATCTGCCAATCAGGCTTCCACATACCGCTGTCACATGCATCCATGTTGCATCACTGTTGCACCCTTGTCAAATACACACACATGCACATGTACACAGCGCTGATACAATCAGCTGAAAACAACATACATGCGTGACATCACGGACATGTCTACTCACATACACATTCATACAGACTTGTGTGCCCACACAACTGCATTTGGCATGCAAGCCCACACACACAGGCACCATCCATGTCTCACACATTACAGCCCTCGCATGTGTCAGCCCCACGGCCCTGTACACCCGCACCCATACTCGACCCCATACAAACAGATGTGCAACCTGCACACTACTGAACAATCACCACACGCACTGCTCACAATCAGGATGCATGTACACTCACCGCTCGACTCCAGACGGGTCTGCCTCTCAAGGACCTGGACGTGGAGCGCTGGGGATATGTGTTCCAGGACCCTCATCTGTTCTTCCGACAAGTGGCCCCGGCGCCCCTTGGCATCCGCTGCCTTCAAGAGGCGCCGGGCCTTGGTCAGGGTCCTGGACCTGAAGTCCTCCCAGCGCTTCTTGACATGTTGGAAGTCGCGGACTGCCACCCCCTCCGCGTTGATGGCAGTCACGATGTCAGTCCAGATCCGAGTCCGTCCTTCCTTGTCGGCGCGGCAACTTCCGAAGAGGGCATCATACTGGCCCAGGACTTGCCCCACCAGGACACCAACTTCGGTGGCACTGAAGCTGGTGCCCCTCTGCCTCTCTGGCCGGGGGTTGTCAGTGGTCACAGATGGAGTTGGCCCCGACATGACAACCCCAGAGGCAGGAGTGGGTGGGCAACTGGGTCCTGGGGCTGGGCTGTGGAGCGATGGAATCCCAGTCGGGAGTCTTTGGTTCCAGCAGGGGTGGTCACACCAACAGCACCCCTGGCTGATGTGCAGGCAGCAAATGGCAGGGCACGTGGGCAGCAGGCAGTCAGGCAGCAGCAGATGGCAGGTGGGAGCGTGCTCGGGGCTCTGGGGGGCAGTAGTTCGGCCTTCTGGGCAGGAGCGTGGTCTTCCGTGTGCTTACGCGTGGCCAGCTTGATACGGAGTGATTAGGCACGTGAAAATTCTGCACGTCAGCGTGTAATTCGAGGAAAGGCCCTTAGCGCGTAAGCGCGTCTGCACGCATACGCATTTTCATTGGACCAAAGGCCCTCAGCGCGTGAGCGCGTCTGTGACGTGACGTGCGAGGGAGTATCCCTCATTGCACGTGATGACAGTACACACGTGGATCCCAACCAATCGCGTGTGAAAGTTCACGGGACCCCGAAACACACGTACCCCGGCCAATCGCGTGTGGAACTTCCCGCGCACCCCGAAACACACGTACCCAGGCCAATCGCGTGTGGAACTTCCCGCGCACCCCGAAACACACGTACCCAGGCCAATCGCATGTACGCTCGCTGCCCTCCGATCACACGCGATGACACCAGAATACGGGAAACCAACGAGTCCGCCCACACGGAGGCGTCCCGCGCCCGCGCCCAGCATAAAAGTGCGCGCAAACAACAAACGCGTATATACAGCGACGATGAATGCCCCATTTGTTGCTGCAGTGATTGTGGGACACCGCAGGAGGAGGAGAATAGCCAGGGCACGCATTTTTGCACCACGGACAGGCCTTTTTGGGATGCCTGACGACCAGGTCTACGGCAGGTATAGGTTTCCACCCCATATCATCCTAGACCTGGTCAGGGAGTGGGAAGATGACCTCACATCCCCCACCCTTTGCTCCCAAGCATTGAGCCCCTTGGAGAAGCTGCTCAATGTCTTGCATTTCTTGGCCACTGGGTCGTTTCAGCGGACCACTGCCATAGTGGGGGGGGTCTCACAGGCCACGCAGTCACGCTGCCTACACCAGGTACTGGCAATCATGACAGCGCGCCCCTCAGTCCGCAGGCACATATACATGCCCAGAACACCCGCAGAAAGGCAGGCCGTTGTCCTGGATTTTTTCAGGGTGGCACACTTCCCCAAAGTGCTCGGTGCCATAGATTGCACCCATGTGGCCCTACGTCCACCTAGGGCCACTGAGCACATCTACCGAAACCGCAAGCACTGGCATTCCATCAATGTACAGGTGGTATGCGATGCAAAGGGAATCATCACCTCTGTGTATGCAAACTACCCTGGCTCCACCCATGACAGTTTCATATACAGAATGTCCGCCCTGAGCCGGGCCCTGGAAGCTGGGCAGCATGGTGACACATGGCTCCTAGGTGAGTACAAATGCCCTTGCACATGCATGCAAGTCACACACAGACAAATATACCAACCCCATTAATCTGAACAATTATCACCTCCCCAGGGGACAGTGCCTACCCTCTGAGCAACCACATGATGACGCCAATCCGGAACCCCACCACACCACCCCAGGTAAGATACAACGCTGCCCATATTGCAACCAGGGGCATAGTGGAGCGCACATTCGGAGTGCTCAAGTCACGTTTCCGCTCCCTTGACCGCTCTGGTGGGCAACTACTCTATGCACCAGCAGTTGTGTGCAGGATCATTGTGGCAGCATGTGTCCTGCACAATGTTGCAACACGGCAGGGCGTCCCGGTGGACATGGTGGTGCCCCCACATCCCCAACCACAGGCACAGGCGCTGCCCATGGGAGGGGACAGGGCACGTGGCGAGGTAGCCCGGACCCAGCTTGTGGCCACATTTTTCACCTAAACTCCCACCCCTGCGGAGTGCACACAGGCCTGGCACATACCAGGTGACAATCGATGATGACAAAGTGACAGTCAACTGTCACAACCCTACCACCCTGAGATAGTTGCCATGGAAGTGCCACATTGTCTGCATCCCTAGCTACTTAAACACAAGCTATCCTGTGCAACCAAAATGCACACATATGACATGTGACATGACATGAGCCATACACAAGTATTACAAGGCACAATGAGGCAGGGGGGGGGAACAAGGGAACACAGAGAATGGTACTACTAGGCCAGGTGTCATTGTGATTGTGCAAGTGCAGGGGTAGGGGGAAGGGAAAAGTGCAAGGGGGGGGTGGAGTCCAGTACAGGGGAAGTAGGCCAAACAATAATACATAGGTCGCCTGGTGGCAACTGCTAAGGTAAGTGCAGACGAGTGCTGGGAAGGGAGGGCTGTAGGGATAGAGAGACAGTACTGCAGTGCAGGGGTTGCCAGGGTGGCAGTGCAAGTGGACAGTGGCTGGGCCAGGGACCGAGGTTGGTGAGAGTGGCCCAGTTGCAGCTCCTGTGCAGTTCCAGTGAAGAATTCTGCAAGGGAGAGGCAGAGAGTAAGCAGAAGCAAAGAGGAAGGTCTTGAGGTGCTTCCTGAACTGGAGATGGTTCCCCTCAAGGTCAAGTCAGGAAGTCGGTTTGAGGGGGAGGGCCCTGCTGCGGAGAGAAACCTACCCCCAGCTAGTTGCTCTGAGAAGCGGATGACCTGGACATGCAAGGTGTGCATCACACACACCTGCAAAACAGGCCATGGCCATCACTGTCATGACAGTCAAACCCTCCCAAACATCAACATGACATGGCAAGCAATACCCATACACCGACCCAGTAACGATAAGGTACACATTTCCATGTCCTAAATGTACAGTGGCATCGGACAATGATGCCTGACCCGGAATCCGATGAAATGACAGACCAACAAAATGTCCCACCAAAAATAAGTCGATTCCTAATGCATTACAACTGTCGTAGACGTAACATCACAATGAATGCCTGGCTATATGCACATGATGCATTGCAAAATGAACACTGCAGCTCATGTGTGCAATGTCCTACTCCTGCATCACACTGCTCAGCGCACAGCACAGTGAACAGCCATTGCGTGTGATGCACACCCTGAGCATCACATCTAAGTGACAGACTACATCAAACATCAAATTAGGCATGTACTCGAACCATAATCGGTCACAGAACATGTGCTGGCGGGACACAGTGGCCACCAGAAGGCAAACAGTGTACACGTGGATATGCAAGGGTGGGAGCACATGGAGTGCATCCGAGTGCAAGTGTGTGGTTCTGCAAGGACATGCACTCCACATATGCATGTGCACTCAAGTGACCATCAGTGTTCCCTACACATCACATGTGAACATCCACCATGTGTACACCCCAGCATGTCAAACCACTACTATCCCCTCGCACCTGAAAGGAAAACACAACACATGAACAGGCATTGATCAGCAGAACACAACATGTACATAGGACAACAACATTACAATGTCAGAGTTCCCATCACACTGCAGGGCAACGCAACTATCAACAACAACCCCCCCCCTCGCAAATGACCATGACCCACTGAACAACTGCACCTGGGTCATGGAGCCTCCAACCCTCATTCCCACCTGGCCACAGGATCACCTTTACCCTTCGTGTCCATCTCCCACCTTGTGTGTAAAGAGATGCCTGAACCCTCAGAATTCACACTCATTTCCAAATTCACATAATCCAAGCCATGAAAAGGAACCCAAACACCCTCCAGTAGATGACTTGACATAGCAGTACGTCTCAAAGGCCAAGTACTACCACAATGATGCAACAACCAAGGTAGCACAGCAAAACAATGTCACGACTGGATGTGAGACATGTGTGGTACATGACATAGGATGATGCACCATGAATGGATGTGTACTGTCACAGATCCCCTGTACAGGCGCTGGAGTCTCATGAAACAACCACCCACACCATGTCCCGGGTGCCTGCAAGGTCAAACTCACACAGGCCCCTGAGATCCTGGTGGGGAAAGAGGTTCAGGGATATGCAGTCTGGACAGGTGTAGACACACTGGATGACTGGAATGCGTGGCAGGTGAGGGGAGCAGGAATGACACATGAAACCAGGGAATGCACGAAAATGTACAACCTGCATGAACACATGCACAATCCAAACAAACTTGGACATCATTGTCATGGCCTTCTGTAGTCCAGGCTCAGGAGTGGTACGAACCAACCACCCCCTCTAGGGTTTTGGCGCCTGCAAGTTCGGGGCTTACACAGGCATCCGCAACCCCAGTGGGGAAAGAGGGTCAGGGAACATTGCTTGGATAGGCATGGGAAGCAGGAACACCGGGTAGAGGGTACAGGTTTCGAAATTGCATAGGATCAAGGGTGATTAGGGTAAAAAACATACCAAATAGGACCACACATACATCCATGCATCTGTACACTCCCCAGCAAGCCTATGCAGGGCAGTTTGTAAGAAAATACAACAAGACACTTAGCTCTGGTTTTGAGTGCTGGCCTCCTGCCTGCGCACTCTCAGGTCCGGTTACAGGAGCACTGCAATGCTGCAAAGAGAGACACAGTCAGCAACCAGTACATGCCAATTACCCAAAAACACAACACAAAACATGCCCCATAACAACATACACCTCTACAAACAGAAAATCTGTGCTCCATGCTTCGTACCCATATATAACATCAACCCTGTGACGGGTCATTCACAGTCAATGCAGTAAGTCAGCCGCTGGTGGGTGCGTGGCAAATGGAACACCAATGTGTCACAATTCACACAACATGCAATGTTCCCTGGGTAAGCAGACAGACCCATATGGCAAGCCATGACTACAGATCAAGTTGCGTACCACCATGACCAAAACAAAGTTGCCAGTGCATTTATCATGAAGTACGTGGAATAGACATGCACTGCACCCGAGTATGTCCCTTGCTGTATGTCCCTGTGAGCTGCCCCTTTCCATGTCTTGGAAGGCTACATGGTTGATACAAGTGCCTCAAAGAACCTTGGTGTACCGCAGGGTATGTGCCACTGCCCCCGCATGTGTCCCAGACAACCCTACTATCAACAGCCATCAGTCCACAAACACATCTGAGCTGCATTCTGTGCTTCAACACCAATATTTGTCTAAGCTCACCCTCAGTGCTGTGACTAAGCCTGCACGTGCAACTCGCCTGGTGCAAGCTTTGCTGTCTCGTGGCCCCCCTGTGATGCTCACCTTGCCTGGAGTTGCTTGGAACATGTCAGCAGTTCTAGGATGTGGGTCTGCAATCACTGTAGCTCTGCTTGTGCACACATGTGCATGTGGGCACCAACAAACGGGTCAGGAATTAGGTCGTCCAATGGGCCATGTCTGCTGGCAAAGGTGCTCTGATGCCTCATCCCCCTGCAGAAAGTGCATGAAACACATGATTAATGCATCAAAGTGATCTGTGTGTGTCTCATCAGGCATCTCATTACTTGACCATGTCAGAGAGTCACATCACAAATCACACCATCAGTCCGTCTTTCACCTCCAAAGTGTGGAACACTATCTACAGCATGACTTGCAACAAGCACGTGTACAGGAAAGATATGAAACATAATACACAATGCATAGCAATCAATGTCCACATTAATCATGACACGCCTCATCTAGCAAAAGCTGAACAGTGGACAATTACACCTAAATCATCCCCACTAGGGGTGTCAACACAAGTCAAAAAGCACCAGACATGCCACAGATATGACAGTCCAAAGCCCTTGTGTAAAAATCTGTTACACCGAACCATCCTTGCGAGCCCATGGATAAGGGAGGCAGGAGTGGCATATGTGAGTCAAGGTACCCAAGCAGCAAACACATACACAAGACAACCATGAAGGGCCCAGCTGGAACAGACAGTGGATGCCTTCAAAAACCACAAGGCACCGCACTGTCACATGTAAGCACAATAGACTACAAATTTTAAACTAACTCAACTATTAACTAATTACACTAACTAAGGAAAACCTACATTACCTATTTAAACTAACTATCAAACAGAAACTTAACTAACTAAACTAAAAGAAAAATCAAAAATGGCCACATACGACCCGGGGGGGAGGGGAGGCACCCAGGAGGGGGGAGGTACAGGGTGCTGCTCAACATCCACATGCGATGATGCTGAGCCAAAAAAAAATACCTCCATGGGCTCAACGCCTTCACAGCACGACCTATGTGGGAGATAGATGGTCGTCCGAGTCTGGCTCATCCTGGAAAGGAGGACGTGGCACAGTAGCCTGGCCACGCCTAGCCGCAGCTTGCCCCTCGTCGGCAGCAAGTCTGCCGGACAGGTGAGCCTGGTTCTGTGTGGCGATGTTACATAGGTCTGCATGCAGGACCTCACGTGATACACGTGCTTCCTCTTGCAAGGTAGCACGTGTAACACGGAGTTCCTCCTGCAAGGCCTGGCTGGACAACCGCTGCACCTCCCGGCAAGCCTGTAGCTCAGCCGAGATGGTGCGCTCAAGCTGTGCAAACCTCTCCTCTGCCTGCTGCCTCTGGGACATCATAAGGACACCCAGAGTGGATCTGAGGGAGGCATACTCCTCCCTCAGGGCATCCATGTGCGCCTCTGCGTGAGCAGCAATTGCTTGACGCAGAGACGACATTTCAGCCTGGCGTGCCCTGTCTGAGGCCGCCATGCCCAGCCTGAGTGAGCGGGCCGTGGACCGTGCCGCCTGCTGCTGGAGTAGCACCTGCCTAGCAGGGGGGAGCACAGATCGGGCCACACGCTCCATGCTGTCAGCGATGTTCTCCATTGCTGCCCCCTGCCGTTCTGAATTGGCAGTCATGTCTTGCTCCCACTCAGTATACAGCGGTTGCGCGCGGCGACCGCGTTGCCGGGCTTGACCCCTGCGGGACCCAAGGACCGGGGGTCCTCGCTGTGTTGGCACCGCCTGCGGCTGCACGACTACATGCCCCCGTCGACGTGATGTCCCAGGCACATCAGTGACTGGTGTGGAGGGTGACCCTGCGTCCCGATCCACCACGGGCGGAGGAACCAAGACTGTCTGATCCCTCAGTGCAGGGGTCGCAGACAGAGGAGTGTCCACATCAGAATCACTCACCCCTGACACATGGACTTGATGGTCATCCAACTCAACATGGACGTCAGAGTCGTCATCAAGGCTGGACTCATAGACAGCCAGAGACAGGATGGACTGCAGCACTTGGGGGTTTTCGTGGCCTACCACCCCACGACCCCCACTAGTGCCGGGTTGATGTGGTCTTACCAACCCTGTGTCTGGCATGACAACACCATCCTCTGCATCCATTGCGTCATCACCTGAAAAATAGAGAGGAAAGGGTCAGTACACATGTCAGAAGCACACAACACACACACACACACCGACAGCAAAGGCATCTGGCAGACATGTGACACACAACATATGACCTTGCATGCATGCTGGGTCTACTTAGAATAGCTTCTGTGATCAGACCTGTTGAAAGGTGGCAGTTTGCATGGAAGTGGGTCTATGCAGTGCAGAAAATGTGTACGCCACTCACTACCTACATGTACAAGCACTCCATGGTGTGTGCCAGGAAATGTGAAGGCAGTGCAATGTCAAAATCAGACATCACGTGCATTGTGTATTCAATGTGTACCATGTCTAGAAGGCAAGCACCCCTCCACCCCAGTACCAAAGCAGGGATGCCTGGCATGGTATCAAAAGGCTGACCATACACCTGTGTATTGACAAGCAGTGTTGACTGGCATCAACAGCTTAATGTGATTTCAATTACAACACTGCAAATGATGCTGGGACAGTGGGCAGGACACATGATGGAAGATCCGGAGGCCGGCCACGTGTGTAGAAGACACGACAGGAGTTGGACAGAGTCATTGGCCATTGAACAGGCTGAGGCCTGTGAGCCACACAGATTGTCAGAGCCTAAACATGTGTGCAACGCAGGACTGAGCCACAGTTGACATGGGGAGGCCGATAATATGGCAGCCAATGTATGTAACCAAGGACTCATATTACAGTGATCATCCAGTCAAGGACACATAGGGGCATGTGTGCAATGCACATGGAGCATGAATGGGCACTCATGTCCCTGCGGGACATCTGACCCATGCACAGTACAAGTGGGATGCCCTGCATCGAGTACTAAGGCTGTACCACACGGCATATGTCTGGCAGTTTCTAAGCTGGAAGTTAGCATCTACACAGGACACATGAACATGAAACTACACATTGGCAAGAATGTAGCAGACCAGTGCAAAGGTGGAACTGGGGTGCAGAGTGGCGGAGGAGGGGCAAGGGAGCATGGCCACATGGAGTCCCGCATGCAGGCAGAGGAGACATGCATGACGGTGGCATTGCATTACTTACACATCAGAACCATGTACAGGTCACATGTAGCAGCAATCATGCACAACACATCCCACATGTGAAACACACACGTCCTCAACAACTACGCATCAACACTCACTGGACTGGGCATCAAAGTCCAGCATCTCTCCCACACCTTCGACCAATTCTGGTGGTATGAACTCCGCAACGAGAGCCTCATGCGGAGTGAGTTCTTCCTCCTCTGGTGCAGGCCCACCGCCAGTCACCAGAGTCAAGTTGTAATTTGAGGCACGCTTGGCCTTAGTGCTGCGCTTGATGTCATTCCAGCGCTTTTTGCACTCCTGCGCCGTGCGCACCTCATGGCCGAATGAACTGACATGTTCCGCCACATGCTTCCAGTGGGTGTCACGTTGGGCAGCCGTAGTCTGACTATTGGCACCCACTAGCATGTCACGGCTGTGTCCCCGCACGTAGTCCACGAGGAAGTCCAGTTCCTGCTTACAGAAAGGCTTCTTCCTCGACGTGCAGGAGGTCGTGGCTGTGTGTGGGGTCCCAGCCTGTGCTGCAGATGCAACCTTCCTCCTCTTGGACTGTGGCGCAGACCCTGGCTGGCTAATGCCGCCCTGACCAGTATGGCCAGTGGGTTGGGTGGATTGAGCCGAGGGAGTGGCAGGTGGAGGGATGACCAAAGGCCTGACTTGTGTCAGTGGCAGCTGGGTGCCCACTAATGGACCCTGCGCAGCAACATCAGCTGTGGCAGGGTCATTGACCGCAACGGTCCTGGTTGGCAGACTCACAACCGGGGTGCTGTTGGGTGCATCTGCCCCTGCACTTGCCAACACCCGGCTGTTCGGGGCAGCAGATGACATGACTGCCCCAGGGACACGTGTCTTGGTCTGAGCAGCCCGGCCTGCCCCAATGGTTTCCCCCCTGGCCTGTTGGAGATCTACCAAGGGCTCTTCAAGTGCCAACGCAGCCTGCGCTGGCAGACCCTGAGCCTGGGTGGCGGTGTCCACAACTGCACCTGCAGCTACCGCTACCCTTGGGCCCGTGGCAGTCGATGGAACGGACTGCCGGGTCATATGGGTGCCAGTGCCAGATGCAGGAGCTGCATCCCCCTGAACCACAGGGGGTGGTGGCATGGCTGCACCGACACATGGCACAACATTGTGCTCAAGTGGCGCACCCCTGCCTCTTCCCCCTCTGTGGCTGCCCTGGACACCCTGGAGTCCCCCTACTCCCTGTCACCACGGCCACGTCCCCGACCACGCCCGCCACGAGGAGGACGCCCAGCTGAGGCGCCCCTCACCTTTGGTAGCCTCCCTACCATGGCACAGATGTTATAGTGCTGGCACAGATGGAGTGGTGCCAATGGGAGGTGTACAGCACAATTGACCTGGGCAATTGGGGTGAAGGGGGTGGGAAGCAAGATGTTAACAGCCCCCCTGCACCTGCAAGGCTGTATGTGACCCCGGTGATGTGTTGACGGGTCACGCAACGCTCAGGCACCCCAAAACTGCAATAAAACCGTGCACGCAACCCTGCAGCCTACGTGCGTGGATTAAACCTCCCGCAGTACGCGGTGGCACCCAGTAACACGTATAACGCGTACGCGTGGGACACGCAGGCTACGATGACATCGAAAATGGGTGCGATACACAGGGGCACCCGCAGTGGGAAAAGGAGCGTTTGCGACTCACCGTCTGACTAGCGCGATGCAGAAAAACACGCGTAGCCAATACCCCCGCCAAAAGAAGAGATACGTCCTTGAGAGCTGTGAAGTAGATGGCGCGCGAAACAACTGGAAGCAGCAACACACGTCGGTCTCCACGAAAGGCACGTACAGCGAACTGCTGGGCCCGCTCACCTTTAACCCGTGCTGAGGGAAAACGCACGCGCGCGTCAAGTCACATGCGGACGTGCACTTTTTCACGTTTGATTACGCGCATTACACGCGGACGTGCAGTTTTTCACGCGCGCACGCTTATGCATGGGCCCTTTCCTCCTATTACACGCGGACGTGCAGTTTTTCACGCGCGCTTACGCGCATTACACGCAGCGTGCAGATTTTTCACGTGCCTAATCACTCCGTATGAAGCTGGCTACGCGAAAACGCACGGAAGACCGCGCTCCTGCCCAGAAGGACACTTCACTGGCCCCCAGTGCCCCAAGCAGCCTCCCACATGCCATCTGCTGCTGCCTGCCTGCCTGCCTGCCTGCTGCCACCGTGCCCTGCCATTTGGTGCCTGCACATCAGCCATCTGCAGGGGTCCAGTTGCTGTGTCCACCCCTGCTGGTACAGAAGAGTCCCGACTCAAATGACATCGCTCCACAGCCCAGCCCCAGGACCCAGTTGGTCAGCCACTCCTGCCCCTGGGGTTGCCATGTGGAGCACATCCACATCTGACACCAGTTGCAACCCCCGGCCAGAGGGGCAGAGGGGCAGAGGGGCACCAGCTTCACTGCCACCGAAGTTGGTGTCCTGGTGGAGCAAGTCCTGGGGCAGTATGATGCCCTCTTCGGATCGTCCCGCGCCAAGAGGGAAGGACGGGAGAGGAGGCGGAGGGGGTGGCAACCCGCAACATCCAGAAGGTCAAGAAGCGCTGGGAGGACTTGAGGTCAAGGACCCTCATGAAGGCCCGGCGCCTTGTGGAGGGGGGCCGGGGCCGCATGAGTTCCATCCAGTTGAGGGTCCTGGAACGCATACACCCAGCGCTCCACGCCCAGGTCCTTGAGAGGGAGACCCGTCTGGAGTTGAGCGGTAAGTGGCCAAGCATTGCTGTGTGAGACAGGGCATGTTGCAGTGTGCTGGTTGTCTGATACCTGCCTGTATGTGTGACATAGGCCATGTACGCATGTATGTGTGCAGGGACATCATGGTAATGCATGTGCGACCTGTAATGTGTGAACCGCATGGTTGTTGCATGTGTTTGAATGTGACATGGGGAGCCCTGTGCAGATTGCACACATGACAGCATGGAAGTCTCTGTTCCTGGACATGGGTGGGGGCCTGGTGGAGGCTGCCCCTGGTGGCTGGGGGGTGGGGGTGGTGGGAGACATGTGTGGGTGCCAGGTGGAGGGTGCCCCTGGATGCTAGGGGGTGGGGGTGCAGGGGGACATATGTGTGGGGGCCTGGTGGAGGGTGCCCCTGGTGGCTGGGGGGGTGGGGGTGCTTGGAGACATGGGTGGGGGCCTGGTGGAGGCTGCCCCTGGTGGCTGGGGGGGTGGGGGTGCTTGGAGACATGGGTGGGGGCCTGGTGGAGGCTGCCCCTGGTGGCTGGGGGGTGGGGGTGGTGGGAGACATGTGTGGGTGCCAGGTGGAGGGTGCCCCTGGATGCTAGGGGGTGGGGGTGCAGGGGGACATATGTGTGGGGGCCTGGTGGAGGGTGCCCCTGGTGGCTGGGGGGGTGGGGGTGCTTGGAGACATGGGTGGGGGCCTGGTGGAGGCTGCCCCTGGTGGCTGGGGGGTGGTGGTGCTGGGAGACATGGGTGGGTGCCTGGTGGAGGCTGCCCCTGGTGGCTGGGGGGTGGGGGTGCTGGGAGACATGAGTCGGACATGGGTGGGGGCCTGGTGGAGGCTGCCCCTGGTGGCTGGTGACTGGGGGTGGTGGGAGACATGGGTGGGGGCCTGGTGGAGGCTGCCCCTGCACTGCTGGGGGGTGGGGGTGCAGGGGGACATGAGTGGGGGCCTGCTGGGGGGTGGGGGTGCAAGGGGACATGTGGCTTGGCTGGGGGGCATGCCCATGGTGGATGGGCTGCCTGCGGGACATGACCAGGGGTGCAGGGTAGTCCCCTGTGGTGTGGGCTGCCTGCAGAGGTCGTGGAGGGGGTAGAGGGGAGACCTGGGAGGACCCACACTGGCAATTCACCTCTTCAACTTCCCGCACACCTACGTAATACACTGCCCCACTCGCACAGGCCCAATCGCGTGTAGATTTTCTCGCGCACCCCTGAAATCCACGTACCCAGGCCAATCGCGTGTAGAATTTCTCGCGCACCCCTGAAATCCACGTACCCAGGCCAATCGCGTGTAGATTTTCTCACGCACCCCTGAAATCCACGTACCCAGGCCAATCGCGTGTAGAATTTCTCGCGCACCCCTGTAATCCACGTACCCAGCCCAATCGCGTGTAGATTTTCTCGCGCACCCCTGAAATCCACGTACCCAGGCCAATCGCGTGTAGAATTTCTCGCGCACCCCTGAAATCCACGTACCCAGGCCAATCGCGTGTAGAATTTCTCGCGCACCCCTGAAATCCACGTAGCCAGGCCAATCGCGTGTAGAATTTCTCGCGCAACCCTGAAATCCACGTACCCAGGCCAATCGCGTGTAGAATTTCTCGCGAACCCCTGAAATCCACGTACCCAGGCCAATCGCGTGTAGATTTTCTCGCGCACCCCTGAAATCCACGTACCCAGCACAATCGCGTGTAGAATTTCTCGCGCACCCCTGAAATCCACGTACCCAGGCCAATCGCGTGTAGAATTTCTCGCGCACCCCTGTAATCCACGTACCCAGGCCAATCGCGTGTAGAATTTCTCGCGCACCCCTGAAATCTACGTACCCAGCACAATCGCGTGTAGAATTTCTCGCGCACCCCTGTAATACACGTACCCAGGCTAATCGCGTGTAGAATTTCTCGCGCACCCCTGAAATCCACGTACCCAGGCCAATCGCGTGTAGAATTTCTCGCGCACCCCTGAAATCCACGTACCCAGCACAATCGCGTGTAGAATTTCTCGCGCACCCCTGTAATACACGTACCCAGGCTAATCGCGTGTAGAATTTCTCGCGCACCCCTGAAATCCAAGTACCCAGGCCAATCGCGTGTAGAATTTCTCGCGCACCCCTGAAATCCACGTACCCAGCACAATCGCGTGTAGAATTTCTCGCGCACCCCTGTAATACACGTACCCAGGCTAATCGCGTGTAGAATTTCTCGCGCACCCCTGAAATCCACGTACCCAGGCCAATCGCGTGTAGAATTTCTCGCGCACCCCTGTAATACACGTACCCAGGCTAATCGCGTGTAGAATTTCTCGCGCACCCCTGTAATACACGTACCCAGGCCTATCGCGTGTGGGGACACCCGCACACCCCTGAAATACACGCTCCCCGCACTGCGTTTGCTGCTGCCCTTTGCGCTGGATTGGGGATTTTGATGGCTTTTCCCTGCGCAAGGGGCGTTCTTGGGGGCGTAACTGACGCTGCTGCAGGGTCGCTGCGCCACTCTGCGCCACGGCTGGTTGTGGATGTTGGAATCCATGAATACGCTGTGCGCCTGAATGTGTTTCGGCGCACGCGGCTGGCGCAGCCTACCGCACGCGCACACTGTGCGCCAGCCGCGTGCGCCGCTTGTGCGCCGAATTCTATGAATTGGCCCCTAAAAGAGGTTTCCACGTGTAAGCAGAGACAGGTTTGTGATGTGTAATATATGCATGCTTGGTATTATTAATATATAACAGTGCTATAGTTTAGTAAACCATGAGGATGTTTTAATAGTAAAGCTGCAAATTAAATCACTTTAGGGTCTACCAATTTTGGCAGATCAGGCACAGTGAGATTAACTGATTTGCCCGGAATCACAAATGTTGGTTGCTTAAGTGGAGAAACCAGAATTTGGGCCCAGTCTGTGATTTAAGTACTTGGCCAGATATCGTCCCATCTATACTTCATGTAAGTATTTGTTCAGGTTTGTGGTTCAAGACAATAATTAATAATTCGTTTTATAGTAATGCCTTGAAATGTACAGGAAACACATAAGAAACTAGACTAAACGCTACCTTGTTATAGGCACATGTTATGCAAAAAGAATGATTATAGCTTTTACCCTGAACAGGGGCGTTGCTAGGGGGCGTTAAGAGGGCTATAGCCCCTGATCTTTTGGTTGTAGCCCCGGATAGAATCTCAGGAGCTGCAGCCAAAAGACTAGCTAGCCCCCAGTCCCAACAGTTCTGACATCGGCTTAGCCCCGGGTCTTTTCCAGACCTAGCAACTCCCCTGACCCTGAATGCAAGTTTACAGTAGCCGCTTGCAAGCGTATGGGAGCCTAAACTGACTTTGGGTTTTAAAACTGCGTTTGCGGTGAAAGAAAATGCATAGCAATAAGAGGCAATCTGATTGGGTTGTTACTCCCCAGAGCTGCAGCGTTATGCTCCCCTCCCATAAATATCACCCGCCCATAGGCCTTCCCTAGGCACCAATGTGACTGCCCCATGAACCTGTAATCTCATTGGAATGAAGGCCACAGCCCCTGGAATTGGGACAGTCCCACTTTTACCGGTGACAACCATTTTGAATTCCAGCAGGAGTGGTACTAAACCAAGACCCCAGCACCAGGAGTTCCCTCTTAATGTATGACATCCTCCGAGTTCTCAATGCTGCCCCATCACATCCGCAGGGTAGCTGCATGCGGGCCAATCAGAAAGGTCCAACCGACCGCCAGAAAGAGTGATAAACGGTGTGCCGGTAATTCATGGCAAGTGCTGGAGATATGTTTGATACCGGAGGAGCTGTTTTAATATTTAATATTTGATAATCCATCAGTTGACCACAGAGTTATTCTTCATTGTGGGTGAAAGTGAACAAAAACGGCACAAGTCGAAGGCAAGCACTGCAGAAAATACCAAAGGATTCCTCTGCATTTTTCTAAATCTTTAGCATATTTCTGTACCTTCTGAGACAAATACAGCTGAAACATTTCCGGGTAAGAAAGCAAATCTAAGATGACGATTTCTGACAGTATTCACAGTTCTATCGGCACACCCGTGAAATCCCGTGCTCCCTGCTGGCACGTGTCTGCCAGAGTATGTTTGGGGGGTTGGAAACAGATTCATTGTTAATGGTTTCGCCCAATTGTTTCTTTCCCGAGTGGCTTGCATGCGTGGCATAAATGACCTCCTTCTCTGCACTCATCTTGTTTAAACATTCTGCACCACTTCTGCACACTTCTTGCCCTACTTACACGCGAGCCCCTTGGGCGTGGAGTTAGATGTCGGTGTTTTGCGTACCCGCAAACATGTTAGTGAATACACGCAACCTTACTTCTTTGTGCAGGCTAATCTACCCTTGCATGCATTTCTCCAGGAGGCCCACCTGGCACGGCTCTTGGAACTGCCCCGTATCACATACTTTTAGATTTTGAATTCAAATTCCTTTTGCGTGGTCTTTTGTTAAACATAATGTACGTGCGAATCATCTCCCTAGCGTCTGGAATACGGTTTGCGAATCAGTCTCTGTTTCCTCAAGAATAAATTCACGTGAAAGAATAGATTTGTCAGGTGCACTTAGGAAGTCATTTTTAGAGTTGACCCCCTAAATATAGAGACTATAAATGTGGCTGGAAACTGCCAGGTATTCCTGGCTGACGGTGTCTGAAAGACATCCACACCCTTCTGGCAAGTTCGAAAGCCTGCTTGTAATCACTATGCGGGGAACTCTGTCTAGTATTTCAGGCTGCGCAGCACCTGTGAGCAGCTCACAGCCTGAGCCATGTGACATGGACCCCTTTGATATCACAGAGCTCAGCAAAAAGGACAAATGCGAGACTTGGGGGTTCCATTTTCTTCGTGATACTCTTTATTTCTGAAGTACCCGCTCGTGAAAGGACACTGACTGATGAATCGCTGATGGCCCCGGAGTCCATGTGTAACTGCTTCAGCTCTCCAGCAAACCTGCGCCTACCCATCCTCCTTCACACTAGGCTGAGTAGTGCGCCCCCCCAGGCTTCTGATTCCTACCTCCTATCTTGGAATAAATATACATACAACTTGGTGTGGACAAAATATTGGTCGTAGGCATTAATTTCTGTGTTGGGCCATGTTGCCATGACAACTGAGTGGGGGGGCGCCTCCTGGCTGCCCTCCCATTGTGTGTGTCCCTTCCTCTGCCCCCACCCTGTGCCTAACCCCCCATGCCCTCCATCGGCCCATACTTTGTACGGCCCGGGGCCTGTGGCCAATGCTCTGTTACTAGCCGCACATCATGGAAATAGAATAAATACGCGCAGTTATCTATTGGTATAGACCAAGAGACTGAACCACGTAAAGGGTTTAGATTTAGAAAACTTGTTTTTTTTAACGTACTGCTTTTTAGGTAGGAACCATCCATAAATGAAACTGACAAAGACCCCTGCAACCTATGGCCATAACGTATTCTAGATCAGAAGTGGCGGCTGGTGAATATTTTAACTGGAGTGTCGTAAATATTTCTCCCAGATTTACCATAGTGACTGAGCGTAGCAAGAGAGTCTGAACCAATCAAAGGGTGTTTGGGAGGTAAAGGGGGCTACTCCCCCAGAGATTTTATTTAAAATAATCGGTTAAATGGTACATTTTAGAGCACGGTTTTAAAAGAAATTGGGTAAAAAGCCAAACAGTTTGCAATTGGTTTTGTAGGGTAACCCACGAAAACATCCAATAGATGCAAGTCACCAACAGTGCACAGGAGCATTTATCCAACACATTTTCATGATGTCTTTTCCCACAATATGTGTCAGTATAAAACATTTTCACACTGGCTGTGCCCATACATTTGCATGCTGACTGTAACATTATACCCTAGTATTCCCATATAAGAACATCCTCATGTCTGCTTTATACACAATGCCAGTAATGATGCAATAAAAAGACATGTCCATGTTTGTTCTGCCAACATATGGCAGTATCCCCACATAAGAACATACTCCAGTTGGCTTTATCATTAAAAATGCATTCCACAGTATGACGACATGGAGAAATGGCTGCACTAAAATGCCAGTCGGGCTACATAATAACACTTATCATGCTTTCTTTATCAAAGATGACCAATAAAACACTTCATACCACAAGTAATGGCTAGACTGGTTGAATGAAAATGCCTGTCTTGCTTCTTAATACCACTAATCATGCTTGCTTTATCAAAGATGCCCAATACAAAATGTCATGAGACAGAAAGAATACTGCCACTGATCATGCTTGCTTTATTAAAGATTCCCAATACAAAATGTCATACCACAGTAAGAAATATCTGGAATGGTTGCATAAGCATGCCAGTCTCACTTCATAATACCACTTATCAAGCTTGCTTTACCAAAGATGTCCAATACAAAATGAATGTCATACCAGAATAAGCAATGTCTAGATTGGCTGCATTGAAATTAAACTCTACCTACATATTAACACTTTCATGCTTGCTTTATCAAAAATGTCCAATACAAAATGGCATGCCAGAGAAAGAATAATACCACCAATTATGCTTGGTTTATTGAAGATCCCCAATACAAAATGTCATGCCACAATAAGAAATGGCTAGGCTGGTTGTATAGCAATGCCAGTCCTGCTTCGTAATAACACTTATCATGCTTGCTTTACCAAAAACGCCTACTACAAAATGTCATACCACAATAAGAAATGACTAGACTGGCTTCATTGAAATGCCAGTCTAGCTACATATTAGCACTTAATCATACTTAATTTAACAAAGATGCAGAATACAAAATAGCATGTCACAGAAAGAATAATAACACTTACCATGCCTGCTTTACCAAAGATGCCCAATATAAAATGTCATACCACAATATGAAATGACTAGACTGGCTGCATAAAAATGCAAGTCTAGCATTGTAAATACACATATCATGCGTGCTTTCATGTCACAGAAAGAATAATGTCACTGATCATGCTTGCTTTATCAAAGATGCCCAATACAAAATGTCATGCACAGTAAGAAATGTCTAGACTGGATGCATACACATGTCAATCTAGCTTTGTAATAACACTTATTAATGTATTTATTTATTTATTTATTGTGCATTTTTAAGGCACTTATACATTAAGATCAAGGAATTGTGTTTCAAAGCACCCCCATAGCAAAGGGGAGGGAAAGAGGGAACAAAACAAGATAATAAATTCACAATGATGAGCCAAAGGTAGAGGCGGTCCTACTAGGGCTTGTGAACATTCGCAATGTGCAAGTGCAGAGAGAGAGAAGGGGCAGGGGAAGGGGGTAAGTGCTGGGGGTTCTACAGAGAGGGAAGTGCCAGAGAGCTAGTTGCAGGGCAACGGGTAAGTGCAAGGCAGTGTCCAATTGGTAAGAGAGTTTTTAGCTGCCAGTACAGTAAGTGCAGGCCTGTGAGACAACACAAGCCAGTGGGTGCCCAAAGGTAAGTGCAGGGGGAGGGCAGAGGATGAAGGTGATTTGACAGAAGCCCAGGACCCAGAAGGACAGATAAGGGCCCAGGCCACCAATCTCAGCGACTGTGGGGTTTAGCACAGGAGGGAGAGGGGGAAGGAGTAAGAGAAGATGAAAGTCTTGAGGCGCTTCCATAACTTAAGTTGATCTGGCTCAAGACAGAGAGGAAGGGGAGGCTGTTCCAGAGGAGGGAGCCATCTGAGGAAGGAGATCGGCCACCCACTCTCTGCTTAGAGAAGCACTTGAAAAGCAGAGAGTTGGAGCCAGAGGATCGCAGAGATCTGGAGGGAGAGTATTTGATCAGAGCAAGTTGTAGATAGCATGGTCCCAGGCCCCAGACAGCCTTATGGATGATGCAGAGGGATTTTATTTTGATCCTGCAGTGACCAGGAGCCAGTGGAGAGAATTTAGGGCTGGAGAGACACGGTCACTGGTCTTAAGGCCAAGGATAAATCTTGCAGCCCTATTCTAGATTAAATTGAGGGAGTGGAGAGAGGAAGAGGGTAGATTAAGGAAGAGGCTGTTCCAATAATCCAGCCTCAAGAGTACCAGAGCTCTAGAAACATTGAGCTTCTCAGGAAAAGTGAGGAAAGGGAGGATTCCTCTGAGGCGGTGGAGTTGGAAATGGGCCTTCTTGGCAAGGTCCAGAATGTGACGAAGGAAAGAGAGAGAGGAGTCGAAGATGACTCCAATGTTTCTGGCATCAGAGGAAGGGGAGTGGGGAGAGCCCATAGGCACTGTCCAGAGTGAAGGGAGGAAAGAAGGAACAGGAGTCCCAATAGGAATTATCTCAGTCTTGCTAGCATTGAAACAGAGATCATTAGAGGCGCACCAAGACTGGATAGCAGACAGGCAGTCAGGAATGGTAGAGGCAGTAAGAAGAGGTTCAGAGGGAAGTTTGAAAAATAGTTGGGTGTCATCTGCATACCACTGGAGGTGCGGGAAGAAAGTGGAGATAAGATAAGCAAGCGGAACAAGACAGATGTTAAAGAGGTAGGGCAAAAGGGTAGAGCCCTGGGGAACGCCAAAGGTGGAAATAGAGGTGGGAGAGGAGAAAAGAAAACAGGATAACCTGGGAGGGACGGTCAGTGAGGAAGGTCAGTCAGTCTAGTGCCCTATCTGAGATACCCAGAGTTTCATGTAGCCGCTTTCTGAAGATAGAGTGGTTGACCGTATCGAAAGCTGAGGAGAGATCGAAGTAGAATAAGAACAGCAGGTGAGTGAGAGTCAAGAGATGCAAGCAGTTCTTCACAGGTGCTCCTTAGAGCAGTTTCCGTGCCTCTGGATGCTCAGAATCCAGATTGTTCATTGTGTAGGCAACCACTGAGCTCAGTATGCTGTGTTAGTTTGGGGAAGGCCAAATTCTCCAGAGGTTTCCCAAAGAAGGGAGTGATAGAGATGGGATGGTAGTTAGCCAGACACAAGAGGTCGGTGGAAGACATTTTCAGGAGGGGTGCACAAAGGAGTGCTTCAGGGAAGAGGGGAAAGACCTGGTAGCGAGAGAATGATTTCAGAAATCAGCAAGTGCAGGGGCAAGGAAGCCAATGTTGTCCTTAATGGTTCTGCAAGAACAGGGAGAGACCTGTTTGGAAGAGACCTTCATAGAGAGGACAATTCTAGTGACCTCATCCAATGTGCTGTGAGAGAAGGAGGAGATAGTGGATGAGGGAGGATGAGAGGCAAAGGGCGGCTGGGTGATGGGAGGAGGGGAGGGGGAAAGGGATGAAAGAAAGAGCATTCAGTATATCCTGAGTTTTTGCAGTGAAAAGGGTGGCCAGTGCAGAGGGCCTTATCATGCTTGCTTTATCAATGCTGCCCAATACAAAATGTCCTACCACAATAAAAAAATGGCTAGACTGGCTGCATTAAAAAGCCAGTCTAGCTACATCACAGCACTTATCATGCTTGCTTTATCAACCATGCCCAATAAAAAAGGCAATGTCTGCCCCATTGTGTGCCAGTGCCTTGCACTACGGCATTATCACATTCATTATGAATATGATTATGTGTGGGTGTGAGGTGCAAGGGGGCGCAGGGGGAAGATGGGAGTCAGGTGGTGGGGTCCAGGTTACATCCATGGCATTGTTTTACTGGGCATCTATCATATATGCCCATTAGTAAATGGCATGCCTTCCGCCTGGGCCCTCCAGCACCTCAAATGCACAGATAATCTATTATCTATACATTTGAGGTGCTGGGGGGCTTAGGGGTCAGGCATGACATTACATGTGAGGAATCATCCCACCAGACTCGGCTGGCATTCTGTACGGGCATACCCTGTAAAGAATGCCATGCGTGCCCCTTGCACCCCAGTACCTCTTACGCACTTGATTAATATGATTGTGTGTATGTGAGACGCTGTGTTATACTAGTATAATGTGATCCTTTAGAACTAACCTGAATTGGTAACCGGAACTCAGATGAGAACGAGAAATTACCACGAAACCCTTAGCCCCCTTAAGTAAATCATCTAGGAGAGACAAGAGCCTCAGGGAAAAACTCTGGGGAAGAAAACCCTAAATCGCCTTCGTCAAAATGACGGTTGTAGGAGGATTCGGCTATTGCTTCGGTAGGTGTGGCTTGTCTGGAATGGCACCCGTATGGAGCTGTTATAGCATGATAGCTGTCTATTCCTGATGAATAGGAAAGGCGGAGATCACTTAGCATACATACACAGGGAAGCGCTGGGCATGTCAAGGTTGTCAGAGTTTTACAAAAAAAAATACCTTCGAGGGAGCAGGATTCCGGTTTCCGAGTTGCATAGTGCCTGAGGGTTTCTTCTCCGCTGTGCAATGGGGGACACGTCTCGGTAACTGTGCAGACTGCCGAATCCTACCGCTGAGAACAGGGAGCCAGAACAAAAGGGTTAGAGCAGAAAACAGATAGAACAGGACAAAGGTAGGCAAGGAAGGACAGGAACAAGAGTTGAAGGGAGCAAACTTACGGAGCATTGGGACAACAGTAGCAACGCACCATAGCCATGGGTCCCAAACTTTTTGTAGAGTTCCAGGAAGCTGTCCCGCCTGCATCCGCCTTCATGAGACACTAGTCCCATACCCGGCACAATGGGAGCCATGTTGAGGGTAGCGACCCTTGTAGGAAAACCATGCCACCAGCTGTGCCACATCGAGGGATACCGAGAATGGAATGTGGCACGCTGGGGGTAACAGGGGTCAGGCATGGTATTTTTTACTAGACATCTATGATGGATGTCCAGTAAAGAAATGCCATCCCTGTCTCCTGAGGCCCACAGAACCTAATACACAAACATTCAAAGTGATTATGTGTGTATGCAAGGTGCTAGGGTGTTTAGGGGGCAGGCATTGTATTTTTCAATAGACATCTATCATAGATGCTCAGGAAAAAATAATACCATCCCTGTCTCCTGGACCACACAGCGCCTCAGAAGGAGAGCTGATTGTGGCAGGTGGGAGGATGATTGTGCAACAAAGGCATTTTTAAAATGATCATTGACTTTCAACAATTGAGTATTGTCATGTCTGTCCACAGAACCCATTCGGAGAATGGGTACTTTTTTCTAGTAATAAATACATGATTTAAATACAAACACACACATTTACACAACATGCACACAGCAAGAACTCTCTCATTCACATGAGTACACACCATCATGCACTCACTCATAACACAAGTATACACGCACCCATACACATATTTAAATAATAAATAAATGATGAACATACAAGCACACACATTAACACAACATGTACATAAGCTTACCTTCTGCCGCCAGTACTGAACTTTCCTCCCCAGCGCTCCAGCCCCTTCTAGCGTTAACAGGAATCAGGAACCTTCCTGGTTCCTGCACATGCATTCAGGGACCTGAGCGTGGGTGATGACTAGCCCCACTCCAGCCTGCTCTGTCTGTATGTGTGAGGAGGCACAGGAGTGCCCCTCGCACCTACAGACATGCAGGTCCCCAGCCAGCATTTCCAATGAGCTATGCAAGGCTGGGGAAGCAAAACGCCCCGAGCGTTGCATGGCTGATTGAGCTTGTACTGCTGGGGAACAAAACTGTCAAAGGGAAACAATGTTTCCTTTTTACAGTCCAGCTAGAGCCATCCCAGTAGCGCTCCCTCAGCTGAAAAAAGCTGCTGAGGGAGCACTCAGTGTTTTGCTGGGCTGACTCCTCGGCCGTCAGCTCCTCTATAATGTGCGCAGGCTGCCAAGACCCAGTGGGTCAACGCCCCCTGGCCCTTTATGGATGAACCATCACTGTATCTCAGCGTGTCACCCATTGAGTTTTCCATGAATCCCTTTTTTTTGTTCAAAAACAAAAGAAATTAAACAAAAATAAAAACACAATATGCATGCAGCCCCTGTGCTGGAGCAGATTGGATGGAGCTTTTTCTACTGCTGCCACCCCTTCTGTTTCTTCGAAAAATAAACTGTGCTTTAAGGAGTTCAGTCACAGACTTTTTACTCCAGTTCCATGGGGGCAAAGTTTATGCAAAAGTGAATGTGCTTGTCAAACGGCAGGACAGGGCCACCCGGTGCCACTGTCAAGAGGGCATCAAGGGGGTTTCCATTAAGTGTTGGTTTGCAAGTCTTTGAGGGGTAACTTCCTCGCCACTCACGGTCTCTTCCTTGTTGGCCCAATGCATATTGTAGGGGGATGCTCCTTTGAGTAAATTGTGTTGTCATTTATGGTCCTTCTTGAAGATGACACTGCGTCATCACCTGCAGATGAAACTAAAATAGTACTTCATCCTTCAGGAGCAGATAGAGCGGGTAAAGCAGTCTAGCCCAGCCTTTCCCAGGAGAGTTCTGGATGGTCTCTACACTCCAGATAGCGTCATGAGCTTGGCCCGCCTCAACGCCATAGCACCTGCTTGTAGCTCCTTCAACTGCGGACTTGACCCCTTCAGATCATGCCCTTGTTCTTACCCCTGCCTCCCACATTGCTTGCCCTCTCCTCCTTCTTTCCTAGTCTGACTAGGGCGCAAAGCGCTTGATGTTCCTACTGTCACTGCCATTGTCCCTTATACCTCCTGCTGGCCTATTCTTCCTGCCAATACTTTCTTCTTTTCACCTGCCAGCTGATTGTGTTCTCCTGCTTCCACTACCTCTTCCTTTCCAACTTCCACGTTGCACTCCTCCATTCACCCCTTTCTTCTTCCTTGATGCCACCAGATGTTGCCCTTGGCATTCCAGCATGTCGTCTTCCCTCCTGCCACCCGATGTTGCCCTCTGCAGTCCAACATTCCCTTCATGCCTCTTTCCATCTGATGTAGTACTCCTCCTTCCATCTCTCCCTTCTTTCCTCCTACCACGTGCTGTTGCACTCCTCCTTCCACCCCTCCCTTCGTGCCTCCTGCCACCTGATATTGCACTCCTCCTCCTCCTTCCATTCCATTCTACTCTTGTTTATTTATTTATTTATTTATTTTAATGTATTTATAACGCACCGGGACAAAGCTCGAAGGCATAGAGGCGCGATGACAGACGAAGACAGGAAAATAAAAGCGCAATCTGGCAAGGAGGACAGTTTGGGGATCAGCATAAAGGAGGCTAAATTACTCAACCAAAAAGGTTTTCAGTCTACGCTTGAAGACAGCAATAGAGGAGCATGCCCTAAGGTCCAGAGGAAGGGCATTCCACAAACGAAGTGCCTGAGACCTTAGGGGTGGACAGCATGCAAGAGTTGTTCGATCTCAGGGCCCACCTATTAGGGAGCCATGAAAGCTGGTTTTAAGGTAGACAGGGCTTTCCCCATACAGGCAGGCATGTGTGAGACACAGAGACCTAAAAGGGATCTGCTTGCCAACAGGAAGCCAATGCAGGGAACGCCTAGCTGCTGAAGACGTGATCAGATTTTCACAAACCTTTGAGCACCCTAACAGCTTTGTTTTGCAGCTCCTGGAGATGATTAAGTTCCCCTTTTCCTATACCCAATAGCAGGGTAGAACAGTAATCAATACGAGAGCCAATAATGGTGCGGGCCAGGGTAGCACAATTAGGGGAATCAAGGAATGGTCTAATTCGGGACAGGAGTTTGATGTAGTAGGAAGTACTTGAGACCAAGATACTAATTTTGGTTTTCATGTTAAGTTCTTTGTCGAGCACTACTCCCAAGGTCTGAACTGTGAGGAAGGGTTGTCAGAGTACAGTCCGCAATTTGAAAGGAATGTATTTTAGGTGCAGTGCTTACAATCATAATTTTAGTTTTGGAGTTATTGAGAGCCAATCCATTACATATCATCAAGGAGTGTATGAGTTTATAGATGGAATTAATGGTCACCGAATCCTGGGAGTGATTGCCTGAAAGCAGAATAAGGCACTGTGTGTCATCTGCGTAGTTGGCATATATTATGCCTTCTGACTCCAACTGCTCAAAAAGGGGCAATGTGAAGATGTTATAAAGCATAGGGGACACACATGACCCCTGAGGGAACCCACACGATGGAAGATGGACCTCTGCTATGGCATCCTCATAGAGGACGCTAGTCTTCTGGTTAGTTAGGAATGATTGACACCAGGATGCAGCCTCACAGGAGAATGAGGAGTGGTCCTGCAGTCTGGCCAACAAGATAGAATGATCTGTCAGGTCGAAAGCTGCAGTTAGATCCAGAAGCATCACTAATGTAGTATTTGATGTTAAATTTCACATCCAGCAAAGTGAATTCAGTACTGTGAAAGCTTCAGAAAACTGACTGCGTGGATGTTGTGCAGGCTGAGGAATTCTTGAATTTGATCATGGGCAGTTTTGTCCAAGATTTTAGGAGAAAAGGTGTATTTGTGATTGGACAATAGTTTCCTGCTAACTTGGGATCCAATGAGTGTTTTTTCAAAAGAGGAGAGATCCAGGCCTGCTTTATCTCGAGTGGCACCTAGTTCTCATGGAAGGATGCATTAACAAATTTGGCAATGAGAGAAGCTATTAGTGTGGAGCAAGATTTAACAATAGCAGCTGAGCAAACATCTCCTTTACAGTTAGTTGGTTTTATCTTCTCTAAGTCATGTCAATTTCCGTGACAGACCTGAACTTGAACTGAGGAAGGGAGCCTGCCTCCTTCCATCTCTCCCTTCTTACCCACCGCAACTTGATGTTGCACTCCTCCTTCCATCTCTCCCTTCTTGCCCCCCACAATCTGATGATGCACTCCTCGCTCGTTCCATCTCTCCCTTCTTGCCTCCCACCACTTGATGTTACGCTCCTCCTTCCATCTCTCCTTTCTTTCCTCCTGCCACCTGATGTTGCTCTCCTCCTTCCATTTTTACCTTCTTTCCTCCTGCCACCTCATGTTGCGCTCCTCCTTCCATCTCTCCCTTCTCGCCTCCTGCCACCTGATGTTGCGCTCCTCCTTCCATTTCAACCTTCTTGCCTCCTGCCACCTGATGTTGCACTCCTCCGTCCATTCCTACCTTCTTGCCTCTTGCCACCTGATGTTGCGCTCCTCCTTCCATTCCTACCTTCTTGCCTCCTGCCACCTGATGTTGCGCTCTTCCTTCGATTCCTACCTTCTTGCCTCCTGCCACCTGACGTTATGCTCCTCCTTCCATTCCTACCTTCTTGCCTCCTGCCACCTGATGTTGCACTCTTCCTTCCATTCCTACCTTCTTGCCTCCTGCCACCTGATGTTGTGCTCCTCCTTCCATTTCTACCTTCGTGCCTCCTGCCACCTGATGTTGAGCTCCTCCTTCCATTCCTACCTTCTTGCCTCCTGCCACCTTATGTTGCGCTCATCCTTCCATTTCTACCTTATTGCCTCCTGCCACCTGATGTTGCGCTCCTCCTTCCATTACTACCTTCTTGCCTCCTGCCACCTGATGTTGCACTCCTCCTTCCATTTCTACCTTCTTGCCTCCTGCCACCTGATGTTGAGCTCCTCCTTCCATTCCTACCTTCTTGCCTCCTGCCACCTGATGTTGTGCTCCTCCTTCCATTCCTACCTTCTTGCCTCCTGCCACCTGATGTTGCGCGCCTCCTTCCATTTCTACCTTCTTGCCTTCTGCCACCTGATGTTGCGCTCCTCCTTCCATTCCTACCTTCTTGCATGTTGCGCTCTTCCTTCCATTTCTACCTTCTTGCCTCCTGCCCCCTGATGTTGCGCTCCTCCTTCCATTCCTACCTTCTTGCATGTTACGCTCTTCCTTCCATTTCTGCCTTCTTTCATCCTGCCAAAGCTTTACTCCCTGGTGTGAATGTCCGCATTACACAAGCTCTGCAAGGATTCGGACAGTGAGGACCATATCTCTTGTCCCGGGACAGGGATTGCATGTGGGTCTTGCTTCCATGAATTGGAAAATATATGCTAACATGTCTGCCTGCATATGGAAGCGCAACGTTCTGCTGGCACATGCAACTGTCTCCTGCCCAGTGGTGGGCACTAAATTGTGTTGTCCATGGGTCCTCTTCATACCACTCAAGTCCCTTCATCTGCTGGCTCGCCGTGGCACCTAGCTCCCCGAGTCACCTGGCTCCCCGAGTCACCTCACCAGAAGTCATAACAACGAGACAGGGGACTTCGTCACAATACATACATGCATTTGCTGGTCCAAGTATAAAGTAACAAAGCATGACATTAATAACAGTGCGCAGGTAAGACATTGGAAATGATACAAGAATGTGATGTGCTGAGGGCGAAATTACGCAGTGAATATTAAATGGACTGTAGAACTCCTTGTTCCCCACAGATGACCATGACCTCAGGTGAAGTTCCAGCAACTTCTTTATTTAGTTCCAGTACATTATGATGGTCATATAATGTCAGGTACATCTGGGTTCAGGGCAACATACACCTGCATCCTCCCAGGTAGGCTTACATCTCCCAACTGCCACATAGAACCCCAGTCACACATAAACATTCTAACCCTTAACACTCCATTGTCAATCAATACACTGACCAAAGGTTCCATTAGGATGCAGGATAATACCAAATCCCTACATATCTCCCTTCCTTAGGGACATAAAAACACAAGTAGATAACCATAATGGCTAATAACAACACGCACACAAACAACCCCACGTTCAATGCACTTGCCTCATCACTCCTAACTGAGAACATTCTGCTAGTCTCATTACATATTCCAAAATAGTCCACACAGCCGTGGGACACAATTACAATCAATGCCCCTTCCTCTTTCTACCAAGTGAGGAAAAGGCACCCAACTGCTCAAACATCCTTACTAAAACTTTTACAAATAGAGGCACCCATACCACTCTTCCTAAACTTGACTTCATTGTCCCACAAAAGAACACATACACATCTCCCTCACACCCAACAATGCAAACCGGTATGTACCTAAATACACACCACCTCCAACTAGACTGAGTATCCCAGATACCCGGGTAAATACTTCACTTCTTGTGACACCAATACCCCTAAATTGCCCATGTTGAAAGTATTCCTAAATACAATACAGCTCCTATTAGGGAAAACCACACTTCATTCACACCAGCATCATACCAACATCAATGACTCTACTATAGTCTTTGCTGTATCATCATGAAACTCTGAATGGTTTCTAAACCAAACAACCAAACAAAAAACTTTGTTTGACACTTAGCACTCTAAACTTTAGCATTAAATAAGGTCTTAATACATCTGCATTACTAAAGTCCCACCTGTGGAAATAAAACATTAGTGCACATAACTATACTTCATATTCCACATACCAAACTCTAGCAATGTTGTCAATGCAACCTATATTTCATTAAATGTCCATCTGTGGAAGGAAAAGCGTGTTAGTTAAACATGACCGTACCACAATTTTTTTCTTTGCATCATAACATTACCAAGTATTTGTTGACAGAGGTAACAGAGGCCACGGCTTTTACACACCCCCCCGTGCACACCTATCAAACATGCTTACTACCACTTGCAAGATACCTCTCATACCAATGTACCTACAACATAAATACCAAATAGCATTTCAGAAAACACTATTACTACGCATATCTCAATCTCTTTCTACTAATATGCAATTTTAACCTACTTAATAAAACCTCACATTAGGATCACTTAATCCCTTGGTTGACTAATTACAAACACCCTTGAGACCTAAATCCAATCTAAAAACTATAAACTTTGTTCTCTGCTCTTAAGCTTCAACAACTTCCATGAAGTACCCCTATTACAGGACAACCTATCCCACAAGAAACTACACCTGACAACATACAGGTTCACGCTCTCATGCACTCACGCTGTCCAAATGCCATTCAGGCCTCACATGACAACAGATTCTGAATCAATAACTAATTATAACTACTTAACCAATTAATTGAAGGCAAGACCAAATTGCTTCCTTTACTTATGCTCGTGAAAGCATCATCTCTTAACTTAAAAGTACCTCTGTTATTCATTCCGGCAATTAAGATCATTCACAACTTAAGCTTTTTGAAAAAAAAATCCAACGGGCGGAAATGCAGCCGCCCGCAACAGAAATGGATTTACCAATCCATCTGCCACACTTCCTTTTGTAAATATCACCTCCCGAAGCGTTCCTTTCCTGGTATGTTCATAATGCTGCTTTTCATTGCTGCCAGCCGCCTGCTATAAAAATTGTACTCCCTTTGCCTCCTACCGCATCTCTCAGTTCTTAAGTAGGCTCCAAGCCCCTCAAGAACTACTGACAACATGCCCTCAAAGATCCTCATCACCTCATATAAGTGATAGCTCCTACATGCACCTCCTTAGCGCTGCTGCAAATGGGCCCTTGCCCCTCCAGGCACTACACATGTTGTCTTGGGCAATATTCTTTCATCTCTGCACATGGGCTCTAAGCCCCTAAGGTGCAGCCACGGGCTACAAGTCTCTTAGGTGCAGGTATGGGCTCCAAGCCCCCTCAAACGCTGGAATGGCCCCCCAGGACCCTCCTCTGCTCCAGGCGCTTTTCACCTTCGCCACCAATCTTCTATTTAACATATAGGCGCAGCTTAGGTTCCCAACCTCTTCTATTGCTGCTGCCCCAACTCCAGGCCTCAAGCTGTACAACATCACTCCTCATTGTTTCTTTTCCCGGTGCAGCTTAGGCTCCAAGCCTCTCCTGTTGCTACTGCCTTGGGCTTATAGTCCTCAGTTGCACAGCATGCCTCCTCATTGCTTAATTTCCAGGCGCAGCTTAGGCTCCAAGCCTCTCCTGTTGCTACTGCCTTGGCTATATCCCTCAGCTGCCCAGCATGGCCTCCTCATAATTTCCAGGCGTAACTAGACCCCAGGCCTCTTCAAATTGCTACTGCCATGGGCACCAAGCCCTCCATGCTGCAGCCAGTGGTCCCAGACCCCTTAAGCCATCAGTCTCTGGGCCCTCAGCCCCTCCTCAGTCTCCTGCTTTCCTCTTTGTCTGACCTGTCTTGCTAGTGACAGGCCAGCTAGCCCCTGGCTCTGGCGCAGCCCCTTCCTTTCTGCCCCTGAGCTCCATGCGCTGGGCCCTTCTGCGCCTACAGCTTTAAGCGCTCGCCCTACCTGGGAGGTCTTCTTCTTGGGTTGGGGGGAGGTGTATGTGCCATCTTCAATGCTGTCCCCCCAGCACAGCCAGCATCCTCGTCGCCAATGTAGAACTCCTTGTTCCCCACAGATGACCATGACCTCAGGTGAAGTTCCAGTAACTTCTTTATTTAGTTCCAGTACATTATGATGGTCATATAATGTCAGGTACATCTGGGTTCAGGGCAACATACACCTGCATCCTCCCAGGTAGGCTTACATCTCCCAACTGACCACATAGAACCCCAGTCACACATAAACATTCTAACCCTTAACACTCCATTGTCAATCAATACACTGACCAAAGGTTCCATTAGGATGCAGGATAATACCAAATCCCTACATTGACCCAATACAACAAATTGGCAAAAGGTCTACAGTATACACGTAATCTCTGAAAAAGGTTAGATATAGGATCAGAGTTGAAATTATTTGAAAACAAAGAATTGTAGGTTCTATGTTGTTTCCCCTCCACTTTTCATAGCGGCCTGTTTGGTCATGGCAAATTCATCATTGCCATTTCATTGTTGTCTTCTTTCTATTAAAGTCATTCCCCCTCAGATCACCCCGCCGAGCCCTCAAGCTCCGGGCAAACACACAAATCTGTTTTTTTCCCAGAGACCCCTGGCATCGTTCATGACACCATCCAGATGCGGTCTTGCCTTCCCCTCTCGCCCTCTGTAGCTGCCTAGGCTGTGACGTATGTGACTCCATCCGGCTCCGTTCACACAAAGGGAACACGGTGTGTCTGTGCAACTCATGCTGTACACTTAACAGAGTGCGTCGCCTCCCTCCCACTAAAGGGCCCTCTCCATGTGTAGTAATGCCACTATTTGCGGGTTCGCTAAACTGCCTCACGTCAAGTAAGGACACAACAAACCACGTGAGGTTCCTCGCAAAGGGCACAGAGCATGTGTGTCACGCTGAGGTCCCGAGAGACACAGGGCATATGACAGCTTTTCATCCCGATAGAACATTAGTATATTTAGACTAAAGACGAAGGCCACATAGTGTATGGGAGTTGTAGGCAAAGAGGGGCACCTGGTAGCACTTTTTGTCAAGACATTTTTAGATCAGGTTCAAGTTTGGCTTGATTTCAAAATATTAACAGGTCTAAACCATACATAAAATAATGTGCAATACATACAATAATGAAACAATAACGTGAGTAGATTAGAATACAACAGTTTAAAATCACAATCGACACATAATGGTTGCACCTAAATGTCGTTATAATGCAATAAAACAAGTTGATACGCATTCAACTACAAAGGAAAGCACCTATCGGCATTTATATATAATGTCCGTAGTCGATGTGTGTAGCTGTGCTCCGACAACTAACACTTCCGTATGCAGTAGCATTCTCAGGGCACAGACAGAAACACGAATAAAGACAAGCGCACACACACACAATTGTGCAGTTACAAACGACCAGTGCGCATAACCCCTTTGGCACAAGCCCAGCCAAGAAAGTCCATCTAAAAACGGCAAATGTTAATGAGAGGTCAGAGAATACTGTTCAATACTCATGGCACTCTTCCTGTAGAGCACACAACCTTTGTGCATGGCTATTGGCTGGTTTATGAGTTATCAATGAGGAGCAAGGTTGCCAAGAGCAGCATAGTCCAGTACAACGGTCAGAACCGGCTATCACAGTCTGCGAGGCCCAATTGATGTAGGGATTGGGGTGCATAAGCCAGGCAGGCCCAATGCTATGGGATAGGAAGGCGTCCAGGTGACGTCCAAAGCTATTACATCTGCGTGTTGGTTGATGGACAGACTGAGCAAAAATGTTTTCTGGTATATCAGACCTGAGGTGAGATGCGTGCCTTCAGAGGCGTTGCTGGGGGGGCTTAGGGGGCTATAGCCCTGGGTATTTTGGTTATAGCCCCAGATGGAATCTCAGGGGCTACAACCAAAAGCTACCTAGCCCCGAGTCCCGACAGTCCTGACATTAGCGTAGCCCCAGATCTTTTCCAGACCTAGCAACACCCCTGCATGCCCTCAATGACCTCTAATGTGGTCAGAGCAATCTTCTCCATCAGCAGTATCCCATGATCTTGGTCGATGTAATTGGCCGATGCTCCTGAATCCAGGAAGGCAAATGCCTTCATACGGACTGGAGTGGCAGCCCATTTAACTTGGAAGCCCAGTGCCAAATGCTGTGACGTGAGCATGGGAGATAGCAGTCTGGTTTCTTGCAAGGGAAGGTCGATGTGTGATTTTGGGCTTGTTGATTGAGCTGTTGAGACCAGATTCAGTGACCACCCTATTTTCTGCCGGAAGCTGCACATCGTTAATAAAGAGCCCGTCAGTGGTTCGTGTGCTGTAAGTGCAGGGCTGGAGAGGATTTCTTTTCTGGTAGCTTCCATGTTTTCTCGCTGAATTGTGCTCCCCCTGGTGTTGTACCCGCGGCTCTTCATTAAAGATGTGCAGCTTCTGGCAAAAAATAGGATGGTTAATGATGGGCCTCAGGTAGTATCTGAGAGTATTTTGAGTCTTTGATGACACTCTATGCTCTGGCAAGCGCAATGATACAAAACTGCAATTATCCGTAGATAAGTGCACACCCTCCAATTATTAATCATGCAATTCATGCCTAAAAACGCCGCATAATTCCTTCCAAAGAACAACCCTGTTTAAAGGGTGTATATTCTAGACAAAAGACAGTAAATGTCAGAATTTATTTATTTTATTCATTGATCAAATATAATTGTAGAAAAACATTTACAAAAGGTCACATCAAACACATTAATATCACATCTATTAAAAACCAATTATCCAAAAACACATATTATCACACCAACAGAAAGCTCAAATCTCGCACATCATTTCTCACATACTCTTTCATCCCCATTCATACAAAACACCACTCGTACTTGTGCAAAGGTCGCAATCTTAGTAATTCTGTTCTGTAATCAGAACACCCCGTCTATTTGGGTTTGTGCCTTGTTCACTCGAAGTGCCTAATTGACAATATTTTAAGAACCAAAGACAGGGTAAATGTTCCAAGGTGTTTGCTCTTGAGCATGTATCAATTACCACAGTTTTTCTGTATAAACCCAAGTTAGAACCAACTCTGGGAGGAATAGGCTCTATGGTGATGTCAACTCGAGTTTCAGGCAACCAGATCGGCCTATACAATTTCCGTCTAGTGCACCTCATCAGGGCATATACATTACAAAAAACAAACAGTTCCTTATATACAAAATTCAAGTTGGTGTGAATTAGATGTTGTCCAATGTTCAATGAGTAATTTCTTCAACTTTACAGGGTGCCAAGTTTCTGTAAGCCAAGTGTGTTTCCAGAAGAGCCACTTGTACCAACAAAGGAGGAGAAAAGGGAAAAAGATAGAGAGAGAGAGAAAACAATGTTGACAATCTTTGTCTGCAATGTCCTCCATGCTTTCTTTAAGATGTATCATGGCTTCTATGAATCTAAAATACTGCTTTGTCATGTCCATGCCCCTAAATACTCTAGGCATGGTCCAATATGGGTTAATCCACCCATGTTTTGCCAGGGGAGACAAAGTGCTCTCCCTGAAATTCCTATAAGGGTAATGTAATTGAGTCCTGTTGGGCATCAAACAACCCAAAAAAAAACCCACAAGGAGGATTCAGCAACACACACAATTTAAAGACAAGAAAATCTCAGATGAAAAATTAGATCGAAAAATAGAAGACACCCCCCACACACTCTTGAACCGACCCATTAATGAACCAAGGATCGGTATGCGTCAATGAAGTATCTTGTTCCCAGAATAGACAACCATTAAGATATATAATGACACATCATATTAGGTAAACAAGACAATGTTCTCTCACCCAAGTTTGTATTGTGCTAACTTCAAATATAGTGTCTTCATGCGGTATTATCAGGGCCACCTCAGGAGGAGAATTCCTTCTTGGTTAGGGTGCTGTTATATCTGTGGACACAGACATATATGCATCCTGTAAGGATATTATATCTAGATTATTACTGTTATCATGGTTCTGATCCAAACAATTGAATCATACTATGTCAATGTGTCACGAAGCCCACATTCTTAAGGTAACTGCATCATGATTTACCTTGCAGTTGTATCCCTTTTCACCAATGTGTTGTTTTCTCAAAAACAAACTTGATACGAGCCAAATAGCTCAGAAGGGTAAGGCCATCGAAGTAAGGTCGTTGTGTGCTCCACCAGATGGGCACTTGATGCAATTTATATCTTGCACTAATAGTGTCTTCAAACACTGAAAATGAGAGATCGAAAACAGAGAAGGGAAACCAATTAGCACGAGAGATTGGAAAACACCAGTGAGGTGGTCCAAATGAAGACACGGAGGAACAAAGGTAAAGGCAACCCACAACTTGGGTTTCAATTTCCGATTTGTGGAATAAATGCAGAAAAGGCCCATTGCAATTGGGCTGAACTAGTGAGAGACTTAAAACAGACCCGCTGGCCGTGTTCACGCTGTAGAGCGCGGGCCCCCCAGGGATGCAGCAAACCGGTTGCTGCCTCCTGGGGGGACCCGCCCACCGCAGCGGCCACAGCACAACAGAAGACAGGGAATCTGCCACGGCAGGCTCGCAACTCGTGCAGCCCTCGTTGATAAAACTCCCTGCTTGTTACCCGAAAAGATGTCGCAACGCTCTTACCTCATGTAGTTGCTTACAAGTCGACCCGCCATTTATGGTCTATGCTGCTCTGTGTCCGCCTGATACTAATTAACACGTCCAACGTGGAGACGCCATTTACGCGTGTTGGAGCGAAACAACACCCCTCCTGTCATTTTATGCTGGAAAGAACTGGGGCAGGAGCAAAACCCGTATCTAGGCGATTTTACGTACTGCTTGTATAGGTCAGACCGCTGGAAAAGTCGCAAACAACCCATTTCTTCTGTGACCCACCATGTAAGGAATCTTACAAGGTAAGTATCTAAAGGGACCAGGCAGGTACCCATTAGGGGTGTGGCATGATGTACAAAGCCCACACTAATAATAATGGTGCTTGTGCAAAAGGAAAATGAGGGTACATATAGGGAATCGTGAATTGGCACGTAGTTCTAATATAGATAAGGGGAAGTCTCCAATCTGACTAATTGTAAGTCCAAAAAGCAAATACCAAACAAATGGATGGCGAGGTAGTTGTGCCCTTGTCTCAAACCGAGCTCTCATTGCTGACATCCAAAAGGAGGTGCCCATTTCCTCTTTTGTCCACTATGTGTAGACTAATTGAAGATAAAATTCTGAAAAGACCATGTGGCCACCCAGGAAAGATGTAGTAGATATTTAGAAAGCGACACATGTATTTATGATGTTAATGCGCAAAGTTCATCGGATGGCCCATTGGTCTAATGGTGGCTGGGGAGAGTCTCCAATGTGGCTAATGATGGATTGGTCCCACAAAGCCAGGGAGCCCCCAGGGAATCTAGTCACAGCCAGAGCGCAAGAACTTTATGTGGTATGCCATAGACATATCCATTTGGCTCAATCAACTGAAAACCCAACATCTCTTGATATAGGTGACCAGAATGTCCAATGATTGTGCATCCGTTGTAGGAGCCAAAGAACACTACTATTACCGTTCCAGCAAAAAAGACCATTGGATATCATCGTTGAGGCCGATTTCATGGGTCCTCAGTCTGTACATCCAGTTTTGCTCCAGTTTGGTTAACCTGTGTTGCATGGAGTATTGACTGTTGTCTGGTACCAACTGATCTATTATTATCCAATGTATGTCATCCTCCGTGTGGTTTTCTGCGATATAGTGTTGAACCATCGGTGCAGTACTGCATTTGGTGAGGATACGTGATCTGTGTTCACCTATCTGGATAGATGCCTTCCTTGTTGTCATACCTACATATAGTAGTTTACAAGGACACAATATAGCATAGATGAATAATTTGTGAATCGTCGAAGTTGCCGATTGAAATGTCCCTGTTTGAACCTTGTAGTTTTAGAAGTCAAATGGCACACACTACACTTACCACAGGAGTCATGGCCCATGATTTGTTCTTTACTATGGCTCCAAGCTGCTCTGAGGCTATTCTGTGTGAAATTGGTCCCAATGGTTTGCAATCTGGATTGAACTAAATGGTCCCGAAGATTCTTCGACCGTTTTAATGCAAACAAAGGTAGCCCGGTGGTGCACCCCGTGCTCGTGAACAAGTTCCAATGTTTCATGATTAACTTTTTAATCTGCACTGTTTGCGGTAAAAAAGTTGTTACCATACCAACTGGTCTGTGTCAATTTTCTTCTCCTTAGGACTCAGAAGATGTTCTCTCGGTGTCCAACATGCTCGTTTTGCCGAACGCTTGATTAATCTGCGTGGGTAACCCCTCTCCAAAAGGCTCTCTCCCAAGAGGTTTGCATGTTGTTCATAGTCCGCCAGGTTGGTACAATTCCATCAAAAAACAGAGACATTGACCATAGGGTAAATGATCCTTTTGGGAATGAGGATGTTGACTGGAGTATTCAAGCAAAGTGATCCGGTCAGTGTCCTTTCTGTATAATGATGTAAATATACAGCCTTGTTTTTGAGCAATGATCAGATCCAAGAATGGTAGTTCTATTGGATCCCAATGGCCTGTGAAAGTGAGGTTGAGTTTGCGCTCATTGAGCCAAGATTGAAAGGCCTTCAGTTGTTCTTTGACGCCTGTCCAAATGAAGAATATATTGTCAATATATCGCTTCCAATGGGAAACATACTCCCCAAATGGGTTGTTGTTATATACAAACTGATCTTCAAATAGTGCCATATATATCTTGGCCAAGCTTGTGACAAACCCTGCCCCCATGGCGGTGCCATGTTTCTGGATGTAGATGGCATCTAGAAATTGAAAAAAGTTGTTACATAAAGCAATCTCTAATAGCTTCAAAATGAACTGTGTTGGTATCCCGTGTGGTGTGGGTCGTCCATTCAGCCTCTGTTCGATACTTGCCGATGCTTCATCCTGGGGGATGTTTGTACAAAGGGCAGTAATGACCAGCAAATTTTGGTCCCCAACCAAGGTGAGTCCCTCATTATTATTGATCGTGGCCATGGTGTCCTTTAGAAAAGAAGGAGAGTCTTCAGACAATGCATGGATAGCCTTTTCGATGTATTTCCCTATTGGTTCCAAAATAGAACCACACAATGAAATAATTGGTCTCCCTGGAGGATTGACACTATCTTTATGCACTTTAGGCAATGCATATATGGTTGGTATGCGGCATGCCCAATAAGTTACAAAACATGCCTCTTCAGATATAAGAAAGCCATCCTCTATGCCCTGAGTACACAGATCTTGTACGGTAACCATGAGTTTGTCAGTGGGATCAAAACGTATCTATTCATAATGACTGATGTTACTGATTAAGGAATTTACCATCCTTTCATACCCTTGCCTGTCCATCACAACTATTCCTCCCCCCTTGTCAGCGGATTTGATCACTATATTTTTATTCCCGGCCAAAGATGTTAGAGCCTATTGGTTCATAATTTCTGGTAAAGCCTTCAGCACCATCCTTTCAAAGGAGACAATTTCTGCCGGTATTTCATTAATGCTCGGAGTGAAAGAGGACTTGGGTCTAAAACCTGTGAGGGATTGATCAAGTCTGTCAGATTTTTCCATGAAAAAAGCTCTAAGTCTGATAGTCCTAAAGAACCTCCTCAGTTCAATCTTTACATTGTTAATAGAACTATCAGCTGATGGCACAAAACTTAGCCCCTTCTTCAAGACACCTTCCTCAATGGGGGTTAAATGATGTGTGGACAAATTGAATATTGCTGTTACACTGTGTGTTAACGGGGATACCCTTGTTGCCTCGTGTGGAATGTCTGCTGTTGTCCCACTGGTGGGCCATTGCCTCTGGGTGGGCGTCTGCCTCTTGGACCACCCTGGCCAAAAAAATCCTGACCCCTATTGCTATTTTGCCCACGTGTGGGGTTGCTTGGGTCACTCCCAGAAGAACTTGTGTCTGAAAACGTTAGCCACCGTTTGTTGTTAGGCCTACTCTGGAACCTATGGTTCCAATTTGGAGCTTTATAGCCTTTGCCAGATAGGGATATGTTTTTCTTTTGAAAAAGCAGCGATATCAGTTTTTAATTTGTTAGATTTTTTCAACAGATTGAATTTCTTAAATTCATCCCACTCTAGGTTGACAGCACTCAATTGATTTTTTGTCTCTGCCAAAATGCCGCTGCCAAAAAAGTTGCTTCTTGCACTTCCAGCTCCTGTTTTTATTTGGCTGCTAAACATTCAGATGTGTTGATTGTTAACAACATCAGGTCCCGACTGCATTTAGTCGAGAACTGACTACCGCAATGGCCTACATGCCATCCGGGAGAAATAAAAGCAACTTCATTTTGACATAATGAACAGTCTATGAACAGAAGAGGGGGGCAGTCAGTAATTCCCTGCGGAACCCCAAGTTGTGATACAATGTGAAGTTGATCTCTGAGTTTAGGTCCTGAAGAAGGTGACATCAAAGTGTTTGTCTGCTCACTGACACTGGTCGACCGACTTATCTGCAGATATCCTTTTTAAATAAACAGGATACAGCGTTAAATTTGATAATCCAAAAGGGGTGCTGTGAGTGGTTGGCACTGCCCAGCAACATATTTAAATAGCGAGTGTGGTACCTAATCAGGAAAGGGGAGAATAAAGTAGAAGAAATATCCCTGCCTGACTGTACCTCTTTTAGTATCTTTAGCTCAACTTCGCTATTGTCTTTTTGGAAACAAGCTATTTTTATATTATTTTTTAGTTTGGTTTAGCTATAGGGACACTCTCTCCGGCTATCCCTATTAGATAGGTGAAAGGCTAACAGAAAAACGACGGTGCTGGTGCTGAGGAGGTGCAGTCTCAGCAGTTTGTTTATCCTGTTTACTGTGGTGAGAGGAGGAGCTGCATTTACTTCAAAAACCCTATTTACTGAAGAGCGGGCGCAGAGCTGAGGTGGTGTAGTCTCACCAGTCTGTTTACCCTGTTTACTGTGGTTAGAGGAGAAGCTGTATTTACTTCAAAACATCTATTTACCGCAGAGTGGGCGCGGAGCTGATGCTGAGGTGGCACAGTCTCAGCAGTCTGTTTACCCTGTTTACTGTGGTGTGAGGAGGAGCTGCATTTACCAAAAAAAAAAAACATTTACCGCGGAGCGGGCGCGAAGCAGGCACAGAAGGGGCGTGGAGCTGGTGCTGAGGTGTTGCAGTCTCAGCAGTCTTCAGCTGAATCCGGCAACTGCGGTGTTGCGAATGTCATCTGGCGATGCTCTCACCAGACAAAAGCTACAGCAGTTTGGTGTGGACACTTGTTTTTCCGGAGTTGAGGAGGTAAGCAACTCACCCATTCATTGTATTTCAAGATTTGAAACCTTAAAACTGTCTCCTGTTGGTAACATCAACAATATCAGCGCTACTAACATGTTTGAAACACGCACTGCCGATGAACATATCGATGCCACTAAAACTCCTAGGTTGTATTTGAATAAGCCATCAAAGCAGTGCACTATCACAAAAAGAAAACAACATATGTAGACGAAACCCATAGACCAGGTACAACTCGTAGAACTTGCCCAACCCCTGAACTCAACATATAGCCCCCTGTCTCTGGGCTCATCTTTGATACTAGCCCGTTCGGTTCCAACAACAATCTGCTTGCAGGCTCATGAACCTACATGGCAGGATTCATAAAAACCGAAAGAACGTACTGCGAGTGGGCAGGAGCCTGCCCTGCGGGAAGTGGGAGCGGGTTGCTTGTTGGAAGGCTTGGAGGGGTTACCTGAAGAAGCGAGTGACAGTGGCGAGTGGTTTGAAGCCACTAATTTTTCCGCTCGGGAAGAGGAAGTCACAGATTCTGAAAGTGAAAGTGAAATCAAGGGCTTGAGCTTGGAGCCAGTTCCCTCTGTGCATGTGCATGAATTACGATGTAAAGTTTGAATTTTGAACACGGTATGAATTACGCTTTAGATTATAACTCGTTAGAGTGGGTATTTGCGTGTTCAAGCCCTTTATTCATCACGACAACCAAAAGAGTGGGAACTCAAGTTGCCCCCTCTCTGCTCAAACACATAAAACATATGAGACTCACAGTGCATAAACGCCATGATCTGCACTTGCACCAAGATTATCTTGTGATATAGCTGAGCTCAAAGCACAACTTGCCACATATTCAAGGACAACTGATACCAGCAATATTGACATTAAAAAACCAACAAGAGATGCTGTGTTGTCCAGAATAGAAGAGAGACAAGAAGATCCAATTAATCCCAAGATAGCCATAGATCTTTATCAGAATCACCAAGGACAACAATATCCTAATGGCAATCGAATGGATGAAGACTCCTATGAGATGAATGACTGTAATGGAGACAGAGACGGAGATGGACCAAATCGATCAGAATACTCACCAAACCCTCTTGGATATCAAACATCAGGAAATAACTTTGTATTTCAACACGATGGAAATAGTTGTCAAGTGAATATATGCGGAAGTAATAACACAATTGCAAAACAGCATCTTGCTAATCTTATGCAACTCCATGACTCCATTCATCAAATTATAAGAAGCAATTCACGATAAATTAAAAGATCAAGCAACACTATTAGCTATGTCACATAATAAATTGATATATTTAGAAGACATAGTAAAGAAAGTCAATGTGAGGCTGGATCAAGAAGCCGAGACATCTTTAATGTGGCTAAACAGGCTGTGTGACCTTGCAAGGAGCGAGAAATCGGATAAAGTAGCCCTAATGACAGATGTCTTGGAAAACTGCAAATGGATGTGTCAATTAACAAGATAACACCAAATAGTGACTCTACAAGCACAAAGCTCTGACCAAGATCTATCAAACTTAATAAATCATCATATGCCTGATGGAACTGATGATAGACACAGAACAACTGATGCTGTTACTAAGCTAGTGGCCAGACCTACAGTTAGTAATCCAAACAGAGCAATAGAAGTACTCAATACTGAGTCTAGGCAAACAACAAATACACTTCCGCTCAATATAACACATGTGAATGATCAGGCCAATCATCATAATTTGGGAACAGATTAGTCACTGGCCATAGTCCCAAATACACAAGAGTCAGCCAGAACAAACAACTTCAATGAAATATTAATTGCTACTACGCAAGTAACAGAGTAGAGAGACACTCGGAGGAGTATACTGCCATTTGACATATTTCAAAAAAAGTCTAACATCAAGAGTCAACAGGCATCTCCTCCTGTGGCTACCCAGTGGGTCCCAGCAAATTAACCTCCACTGAAAAAGTCAAATGATTTACGAATTGTACAGAAGCCCAAGACCAATGAATCTAGAGCTTCTCTGCGGAATATAAGAATTCTCCCTGAAGAGCCAAAAGAAAAATAAAAGACAACTCTGAGGAATTCACCCAGATGAATTCCTGAATCAAGAAACCCAAAAGATCAGTAACAGCAATTGCCCATCTCAAATGAACCATCTAAAAAGTTACGGAAAGATGACAGCACAATAGATATAATAAATTCAAACAATATATCAAACCCAGAAAGCGAGAAAAGTGAAAACTATGAAGGCATTTCTGAGTTGTTAAGTGAAATTGCAATACAAGAAAATAAAGAGATGTTGACAGCAGCTGAGGAATTGAAAACAACAAACACAGGTGGTCACGAATGGAGTAAAATATCCAAGGATGTACAAAAACCATCAAGCCAGGAGGCCATGATTCTGTGACAAGCCTCTTGGTCAGTTCATCGGACCTTCCTAACTCTGGAACAGAAACGGTCCATTGCTCAGACCAAAGGAAATATGCAACCAACCCATGCCAGGACAAAAGACACACAGCACACAGATAGAGAAACAAAGCTTAAAAAAACTGATGAAGACGCAATCAATTTAGTGTCAATTGAAGGAATTCTACAATCTAGACACGATGTGATACTAAATCGCAGAAATGTTGTGAAATTGTTACATCATAGTCCTAAACTTAGATATATCACATCTGAGGACATTAGGATTGTTCAATTCATGAATGAAAGGCATTGCGTGACATTACATCTAAAGTCCCTGTTAATCATGAACAGCTTATTGGAATCCATGACTGATTTTCTACCACTAGGATTTGAACTACGAAATCATGTGAAAAATCAGAAGGAGTGCCATAACTCTATAAAATCAAATGAAGTAGCCCATTCAAGAGCAAAGAAGAAAATCACTCATGATGTCAATCTGCTGTCATCAACATCAGAAAATTAATGGAAACGTGAAATGAGGGAGCAACCTCATATATAGATTCAAGTCAACTTTGCATCTGACACATTACCCCAAGTAGACCACAACCAAGCTGGAAAGCAAAAACAAAGAGTAATGTGAGTGGGACTGGATTGCATCAGCCCTGGCTAATCAGATGGAGGACTGGAGCCAGAGAACACATGGAAAAACGGCCTTGTGTATAGGATCCTGGAATTCCCAAGGCTTGTATCACCTCTTTAATAATCAAACCTTAGGACTTGGAAAGTACAATATCATTTGTATCCAAGAATCCTGGCTCAGACAGACTCCAAGTTGTAATGGATATACATGCCACTTAAATCCTGCAAAGAAAGGGCTGACTGGTGGACCCTTTTCAGGTTTTCTTCTTAGTAAGAGAGGTTAGGAACCCAAACCTCTTTTGTCAAGTACTCATACTCAATATGTGAAAACAGAAACAAAATATCGAGGCTGAGTACCCCAAAAGGAAATACACCACACACAGGTTACAAAGGAACATACAAAGTACTTTATTCTCTATCAAATTCAGTTACAAAACAGTACAAAGTCAGATAGCTATCGGCCCTCAGTACAACACAACGAACTCCAGCGTGGTTCAGTGTGTTCAGTGAGAGACTGTACATTAGAATGCATTCATTTTTTATACCTCTTGTGAGCGCTATGGCCAACCCCTCTTCGGGTTAATATTCTACTTTATCCATCACCAATTCTAGGGTTCGTTGGCGAGTCTCAAATAACCGCGTCTAACTGGTTTGTTCTTTATTGCATGTAACAATAAGTGTATGCATTAACTGTGTATTCTAAGTTTCGTATTCCAGGTTTTCTTAAACATTAATACAATATAGTAAAACAGATGTTCTTTGTTCAATACAAAATACATTATCATAATATATACTCGTGGATTGGTTTCATTGCGCGAGTAATACTTTTACACATGGGTCAACGTAGGACAAGGTCTCAGTTCATGACCTCAACAAGTAGCCTGTAGGCAGATCACACATTAGCGATGTACAGAGGTCAAGACGGCCATATTGTACTTTGCAATGACATCGTCCTCCATTTTAGCTCACAGGGTGACTTTTCCACATAAATCCTAAAATGGCGGTTTGACCTAAAATGGCGGCCTACATGGATTAAAGATCAGGACCTTGTAACACAGATCTCGCAAGTGACTTTCGAGCAGCTTGGTGTAGGCCAATATTAATATATTTATTACCGTAGGAGGCACGATATACTTTTTATTCTGACAAACCCTCCTTTTGGCCTATGCCAAGTGCTAAAAACTATTTTGGGTCTCCTTACGAATAACTCCATGCATCAGTATCCATGTACCCTGAATCACTATCTGAAATATCTATTGCCATTAGGTCTTTTACCAATATATCTTTTAACACATATTCTTTGGAAGTTTTATCTGAGGCATACACCTCATGTCCTATCGAATTTATCGCTTGTGCACAACATCCCCCTAGCATCGAACACATACCAGGCAGACACTGAATACAGCAACAAAGGAACAACAGAACTCCTAAAATAGTCAATAAGATCGAAAGTACCTTCCAACCACAAGATCGCAAGAAGTCCCAGAACCAAGCGCTTAGGTCCCAGTTTCGCTCGGGAACATGCACTTCAGAACCAAGGACGTGCAGATTTTGTATTGCCTTGAAGATAGTTGGGGAGGAATCTGGTGCGAAAACACAGCAAGCGGACCCCACTAATTTGCATACTCCACCACGCTCAGCTAGAATGACATCTAATGCCATTCGATTTTGGAGTGCTACTAACCTTATTGCTTTCTGCTCTAATGTCATATTGTAGAGTATATCTGTGGTCCGGTTGATGGTTCTCTCCAGTACTCTCGCTAGTTTTCTAATATCTTCTGAATTCGCTATCTGCCCCCAAAATGGCACAACTGATTTTGCTATATCTCCCAATACTTGTGACGGGGTATCACCATTCTCATCCCGTCGTGGACGAGCCTTCGAAACTTCTTTAGTACTCGCTATGAACACCCCAGGTAACAGGATCCCTAAATAACAGGTTTCTTGCCAATCCCTGGGCAACCTTGGAAACGCTATATTACCGCAAACAAAATAGACAGGTTCGCCTACATACAAAGGTCTGTCTTCCCCAGTCAAATTTGCAACGTTGGCACAACCTTTAAAATCTCCCATTGACCGAGTGCCATTCCTCTGTATGCAGAAAGAAACTAAATCAGGGCTATGGTTAACAGTGTAAGAAGGAGGCATGGCATCCTTATTGCCTATCGGATCCATTTCAAAGGAAATCAAAGATTGAAAGGGACGAGACAGTCTATAAGAAGGCCTAATAGAAGCAACATTCGGTCTACTCCTATTCGAAAAAAGAGAGCATCCCAGGGGAGCCAAAACACGTTTCTCAAAACTATTCAAATTGGTGCCATCAAAGTTCCCTGAGACGCTATCATTCCATCGGCCAAAGAACAGTGCTCTAAGAGAAGCATAGCAAGCAGTTGTCAACGGTAAAAGATGAATATACCACCCTAACCCCTTGTCCCCGTGTTGCGGTAAATGTGAACAGACCCAGCAATTGGACCTATTAAAATGGCATGCGTAGCGTTCATAATAAGTAACAAAGTATTATTATGATACTTTTGTCTGTGCTGGGAATCTCTAGGGGACAAAGTATGCAAATGCACAAAAGGTGTATGAACAGTGGGTACGTTTGCAGTCGGTAGCGAAAACTCTAAAGGATAAGCTTCTTCTAAATACCAAAGGCCTACAACAGTGCCTATTATAAAACCAAATATTATTACAAAAACACAGCAGTACGTTTTCGGGGCACAGGCATTTTGTCCATTGTCCCGGTTGGTCACCCCCTTATTTACAAGTCCAATACGAGCGGCGGCGGTAGCAGGCATTGCAGTCTTCAGACGGAAACCCCAATGTTCGTTGCTGGCGACCCCCCGTTCGCGCAATTTCTGTGTCCTTCCAAAACCCCAGCCAACAGAATCCCCTTTCTCAAATTGGGGCAAAAGTAAGCCCTCAATGATTCTTTTCCTTCCTTGAATGCACAGTCGAACTGTGCCGTATGTCTATTTCCTTGGAAGCAAGTGATATCTGGCTGTTCCTGGCACTGATTGATCCGGAAGAAATGTGTCGTCACTTTCCGTTGGAAGCAACGTATCCGGGACAAACGAAGGGGCTGCGTTTGAAACAGCCGCTCCCGGGTGCAAAATCAGTGGAGAGTGTGGAAACAAAATGGCAGCTTCACCAAGCCTCTCGGGCTTAAAGATATTCTCCGACACACTCTCGGTGCTGTTAACTGCTTTGGGATCATTGGTTGCAGTATCAGCAAGGGGTTCTGCTTCTTCTGTAACGTGTGGCACAGGGTGAGGAAGTTTCTTGATGTGTGACGCGTGGATCCAATTCTTTCGGCCAGCTACCCGCACCGCTGTTTGGGTGACCAACAAGACCTGGAACGGACCACGCCAGCGAGGCACGAGGTAGGAGGTGCGCTCAAATTACTTAGTGAGCACCCAGGTCGTATGCCGTGGGCCGGGCCATTGTACCACACAGTTAAGGCGTCTCGTACCTGGTGGTAAATCAAATACAGGTTTTTAGTCAATTGGCTACAATAATCTGAAAGTAATACATTTTCGATATCTCTCAACTTTCGACATTTTGGGAAATTCCAGATATTGGCAGGTCTCCCCATTACCACCTCAAATGGAGAGAGCCCAGTCTTAGTTTGAGGGGTTGTACGCATCGCTAATAACAGAATCGTTAAGGCGTACGGCCATTTTATTTTGGTGCCGGCACACTTCTTAGCGAGTTTGTTCTTGATGATGCCGTTGTGTCTTTCTACTAGTCCGGCGCTCTGAGGATGTCTGGCCGAATGGAACCGTTTGTCAATTTGTAACGCTGTACATATCTGTCTGATTATAGCAGCGACAAAGTGTGGACCATGGTCCGACCAGATAACTCTCGGCAAACCGAACCGGGGAAAGTACACTTTTAACATCGTTTTCGCAGTGGTCATAGCTGTGTAATCTTTAATAGGGAAAGCCTCAACCCACTTACTAAAGGCACAAATGACTACCAATACTTATTTTAAATTATTGCATCGCTCCATTTCAATGAAATCAAAGTGAATTACTTCAAATGGGACAGAGGGTGGCCCAAAACTTCCCCTCGGGGTTGCTGTCCCCTTTCCCATATTATGTTGTAGGCAAATCATACAATTCTGGACATAGTGCTGAGCAATTTTTGAAATTTTGTCATTTACCCACACTCTTTCTAAGATTTCCGTCATCTGTTGAGCATACACATGCGCAGGACCGTGTACCATTACAACCATCATTATCACATACGCATCGGGGAGTAACCATTTCCCATCCCACATGTCCACTCAACACCCATCGTCATCAAGTTCTCCCAAGCCCTCAGCCCACCTCTTGGCTTCTTCTACTGTGGCATCGGCTTGTATATCCCGTACAGACCCCACTCCATCATCCTTCACATTAGCATTTTCAGTCTCCCTAGAAACATATATCTCCGTAAAGAGATCAGTGGCAGTTTGTCTAGCTATTTGATCAGCGAAAGCATTCCCTTTTTCAATGTTATCTACAATCTTGCGATGTCCTGCACATTTTACAACTGCTAACTGGGTAGGGAGCACAAGTGCTGAGAGTAGTTGTACTATTAGGGAGCCATGTTGGATCGTGGTACCATGCGAGGTTAGGAATCCTCTCTCTGACCAAAGTCTCCCAAAGTTCTGAACCACCCCCAAGGCATACTGACTATCAGTATATATATTTACTGCAAGCCCTTCGGAAAGTTCACAAGCTCGGGTTAATGCTATAATCTCTGCGGCCTGCGCAGAATTATGCGTAATTCTCTTAGTTTCCACAACTGTGCTCAAGGTAGTGATTGCATAAGCGGCTGTGGATGTACCATCCGGAAGTTTAAAGCAAGAGCCGCCACAAAACAGCTCTCCTTGTGGATTATCCAAAGGGGTATCTTTCAAATCAATCCTGCCCTTTGTCTCTTGCTCGGTCGTATACAAACAATCATGTGAATCTTCATCGCCGCAAGTAATATCTTGCGGGAAAGGTACGAGTTCAGCCGTATTAAGAACACAACACCTCTTAATTTGAATGTGAGGGGCAAACAAGATGAATTCGTATCTCGTCAACCGTGCGGAAGTGAGATGTTGCGTTTGAGTTCGGTTCAACAGAACATCTACAGAGTGAGGCACCATCAGGGTCAAATCATGGCCTAGGACCATTCCCTCACTCTGCTTTACAGACGCAGCAGCAGCAGCGACAGCGCGCAAACATCTTGGCAAAGCGCATGCTACAGGATCAAGGGCAGAGGAATAGTAACCGCACGGCCTATTCTTCCCTCCATGCTCCTGCGTTAATACAGCCAAAGCACATCCATGACGTTCATGCACAAACAATACGAAGGCCTTTTCATAGTTTGGTGTGCCCAAAACTGGTGCAGAGCATAATGCAGTCCTAAGCAAGTCAAACGATTGCTGGAGTTCCGAAGTCCATGGTAACGGCGAAGAAATGCTCTTCTTCGTCAAGACCAACATCGGTTTTATCACTAGTGAAAAATTTGGGATCCACAACCTACAGTAAAAAGCCATACCTATCAAGGCCCTAACTTCCTTCTGCGTATTTGGGACAGACATACCAGAAATGTGTTTTATTTTTTCAGGTGTCAATCTTCTTCCCTCCTTTGACAGGAGATAGCCTAAATAGGCGACCTCCTGACAACAATATTGAAATTTCTTAAGCGAAGCTTTGTGACCATGCTTAGCTAGATGAATAAGTAGTAACACGGTGCCCTCCTTACAGGCACTTTCAGAGTCTGCAGCCAGAAGCAAATCGTCAACGTACTGAAGCAAAGTACAAGTAGAGGGTAATTCAAGGGCATCAAGTTGTTCTTTCGAAGCCCTACTATAAATACTAGGACTCTCTGTGTACCCTTGAGGTGCACGAGTAAATGTAAACGAGCGTCCCCCTAAGGTGAAGGCAAACAAATATCTACTATCCTTGTGTATAGGAATACTAAAGAACGCATTCTTTAGGTCCATAACACTAAAGTAAGTAGCTGTAGCTGGAATCATGGTTAAGATCGTTGTCACATCAGGCACAATTGTGGTGCCACAACTTTATTAATGACGCGTAAATCAATTATAAAACGAAACGGAATTACATTATCGCCTTTCTTGTGCACGGGTAAAATCGAACTATTACACAAACTTCCTGAAATTTCTTCAATCACACCACAGTGCACAAAATCGGAAACAATACATTTCAAAGCTCGCTCGCCCTCAACCGAAATCCTATACTGGGGAATGCGTGGCAGCACAATTCCATGTTTCAAAACTATCTTAACAGGCTCAATCTGCAAAACACCGACATCCATGTCGTCAACAGCCCATAAGGTCTCTGGTACATTAATGAATTCTGGAGGCAAAGGTCTAGTCAGAAATTGCGAGGCGGAAGATTGCTGCGGTGAAATTGTCAAGCGTACTCCATCAGAAGAACAAAAAATCACTGGATTTAATTCTTTTAACAAGTTCAATCCCAGCAAATTTTCCCCGCAATCCGAGGTCAATAGAAAAGGACACTAGTCCGTAAAGGGACCCAAAGAAATAGGTACTAGTATAGAGACCGTACAAATAACTGGAGTACCGAAAAACCCTACAGAAACATTGGTTTGCCCTGACAGTGGAACGTTTGGAACACTTCTGCACTCCAGTGTCTATCAAAAAACTGATGTTTCCTATTTCCCACTATCATTTCAACGTAGGGATCCTTCTGATTGACGGGAATAGGTGTAGGTTCCAAACCCTGCTTCGGGCAATCCTAACGAAACAGAATATTGTCAAAAGGAATCTCTTCAAACAAATATGCAGCGGAAGGATCATCGAATATGTTCCTAGTATCCACACTCAGAGTCTGATTGTCCTGCGAAAAAGGTTGTTGAGGGTCCTGTGTGAACTGACCTTTACCAGGGCGCCCTATGCCCGGGCGACCTCTAGATCGCCTACCCATGTTATTATTCAACCTCTGTTGAAGGACGGGGCATTGTGCTCGCCAATGACCCTCTCGTCGACAATAAGCACATTGATTAATGTTCACAGGACCCAAGGGCACATTCCCCTGTGGGACATACTGACCTCTAACGTGAGAGTTACCCCCTCTGGGGCCTCTAATAATTTGCTGCAATAGCACCTTAGCTTTTAAATCACCCTTCCGTTTTTCAATCATATCTTTTTCATTGTTGACACGATTCTCATAGTACTGAGCCATATGCAGTACTTCTGATTGTGATTTTGCCTGCCAAACGCTCTCAGAGGACATAATCTGTGACTGGATGTCACACAATAATCCACATACGAATTTGTACACAAATAACCTTTTCCCAGACTCTGTGCCTAAGTCTTGTCTTGTAATCTGAAAATACCTGTTCGAACCGATTAAAGAACTCGGTAGCACCCTCAGACTTTCCTTGGACACAGACCGTCAGCTTGTCCCAAATAATTATTTTTTCGGGAATTATGGTTTTTAATTTAGCAATGATTCTATCAGGCAAGGTTAATATCACCTGTTGTGGTCTTTCGCCAGCTGGCCTTTCCCCATCGAGTCTAGTTAAATTCGCCCAAGTATCTCCCAACCCGGGTACATCATCAATAGTTCTAACTTGTTTCCATAAATCTACGGGCAGGAGTACTGGAAACAACAAATCAATGTCACCTAAGGTGAACACTGAGGATTGCAAAACAGATTCCATCTCTTTATAGAACCCTGTCAGATTTTTCCTAATATCAGGAATAGACTGTCTAATGGTGTTCACTTCCTGTCGTGAAAACGGGACGTGAACAAACTGTGATACATAATGTGCGTAAATGTCCACAGCGACTATACCTCGTGCAGCAGCAGTCGCAACCTCAACCTTCGAGACAAATGTCGGAGGAACCTCTCTCATAGGCAACTGAGATGTAGGCAACTCCGAACGCTTACTAAGCAACAGAGCCATTCATCTTGCAGGTACTCTATCATTACCTGTATCACTTTACTGTATCACTTTACTCAGCATTTCCAACGTATATTGACTATATGTGTCATATACCTCAACTGGAGTTATCGATATATCTGGAATCCATTTAATCGCATCTTTCTTACAAATTCGATATCGGCTTACGACACGGAAGTTACCGTTTCTGTACATACATACTTTTCTCTTCATCATCCTCATTCTGTATCCTTTCTAACTCCTTTCTATACTCAAATAACCTCTCTACATGCTCATTTACCTTCTCCACAGTATCTCTGGAAAGTGCTAAAGTATTTAGATCCCTTAACTCTTGCGGAACATCCGCATTATTTAACCTTCCCCACATTATACATAACTGAATCCCCAAACCTTCAATAAAAACATTTTTCTCAGGAAAATTATCCGTATTAAAAAGTGTGAAAAAACACTAGCCTGATCATCCTTCTCCATACAATGTTTAGCCCATGCAATTAACTCACGTTTCTTCTCCGGTGGTACAGTACTGCGAGTGACAACCTTTGAGCCTGCACCATGATCGATTACAAGCGGCCCAAGACCACTTGGAAGAGAGGGGATAGGCAAATTCGATGGAGGAGCTATAACTGGTGCGACAGGAAGAGGCAGAGGAGCAGGTGGAGGAACAACAGGTTGAGCAGGAAAAGTAGGAATAAGAGCAGGAAAAGGTACAGCAGCGGGAAGAGGAACATACGGAGGTGGCGCAGAGGCACCAGGCCTTCGTTCATTTAATATTTTCTCAAAAAACTCATCAGAATCATGAAGATCTTTGGAAGGGTAGATTTTCTGAATACCAAGTGAAAAAGCCCTTTCCATATTTTTAGCCGACTCAGCCTGTTTATCCTGATCATATAATAACACTTTTTCGGCAACCGTCTTATGACGGCGCACATGTTTCTCTCTACTCTTAAGCTGTTGTAACGCTTCCTTTTTCCAATTCTGTAAAACATCAAATGCTACAGGTCTAGCCTTTTTCTTTAACAATACTGACTCCAAATATTCAATGTGAGGGATCTCGAAACTACCATTGATTGGCCACTGAAGTTCAGGGGCATGTCTGGTTTGTCTGTGCCAAATATCATTAAATACTATACTTCCAATGCCATGCTTACAGTACATAGTACATGCCGGCGATCCCTCCTGTGGTGCGGGACGGCTAAATTCCAAAGATTGTCTATCACTGCAGAATAATGCCCTAAAGCAGGTAGACAATTTCCCAGGCATATATCAAATTCTTGGTGTTACCTGGTCAATAATTGTGTCTGCAGATACAATGCACCAAAATTCAAATTGCCAGGGTTAAATTAAGAATCGGGTCATGACTCACCTGGCCAAACCTAAGGAGGACCGATCGGTACTTCTAAGAATCTTACCTAACTAATCTTACCTCGTGTATGGTGATTTCGGCAAATCGGCCCGCCTCGATAAGTGGACCCTCGTCAAGATGCCGTCTCAGACCACAGGCTAGTCGTCCAGGGATCGGATTGTGCAGCACTGCTAAGGTGTCGCGTCTCATCCAGGGGCCCCTTACTTTTTTACACCATCCGATCCCGGTCCGATAGCAAGTGTCAACCTTCAACAATCCGGCATCAATCTTGAGGATCCCTATTCGGGCGCCAACTGTGAAAACAGAAACAAAATATCGAGGCTGAGTACCCCAAAAGGAAATACACCACACACAGGTTACAAAGGAACATACAAAGTACTTTATTCTCTATCGAATTCAGTTACAAAACAGTACAAAGTCAGATAGCTATCGGCCCTCAGTACAACACAACGAACTCCAGCGTGGTTCAGTGTGTTCAGTGAGAGACTGTACATTAGAATGCATTCGTTTTTTATACCTTTTGTGAGCGCTATGGCCAACCCTCTTCGGGTTAATATTCTACTTTATACATCACCAATTCTAGGGTTCGTTGCCGAGTCTCAAATAACCACATCTAACTGGTTTGTTCTTTATTACATGTAACAATAAGTGTATGCATTAACTGTGCATTCCAAGTTTCGTATTGCAGGTTTTCTTAAACATTAATACAATATAGTAAAACAGATGTTCTTTGTTCAATACAAAATACATTATCATAATATATACTCGTGAATTGGTTTCATTGCGCGAGTATTCCTTTTACACATGGGTCAACGTAGGACGAGGTCTCAGTTCATGACCTCAACAAGTAGCCTGTAGACAGATTACACATTAGCGATGTACAGAGTTCAGGACGTCCATATTGTATTTTGCAATGACATCGTCCTCCATTTTAGCTCACAGGGTGACTTTTCCACATAAATCCTAAAATGGCGGTTTGACATAAAATGGCGGCCTAAATGGATTAAAGGTCAGGACCTTGTAACACAGATCTCGCAAGTGACTTTCGAGCAGCTTGGCGTAGGCCAATATTAGTATATTTATTACAGTAGGAGGCACGATATACTTTTTATTCCGACAAATAGGTCAACTGAGATTAGTGGAGAGTCGCAAACACTAATAATATTCAATGTATACCGAACTCATTCACAGTAATATGTGGAGAACTAAATATGAAATTACTTGGTAACCAAGGTGATGTCCTAGATAAACAATTACTGGAAAAAAGGCTTATGAATGGATAGAAAGTATTGAAGCCCATAATTTACACCTACTTAATGGACAAACAAAAGAGGATATACCCGGGCAATTCACATGGTCCAATGCTCAAACAAACGGCCAACTAGTTTATATAATTGTCTCTGTGAATCTATTGAAAACAGTGAAATATTTGTGTATAAAAATGATGTTGACAAGTGACCAAAATCTTTTGGAATTGATTTGTGCTGGGACTCCCGTGAAGAAGCAACAAAAAATAAACAACAGCATTGAAGTCACAGAAGGACGTAATAAGGTCAGAGTGGAAGCTAAGGAGATTGAATGTATCACTAATCGACTGACAAAACTCAGGGAGATACAGCCAAGTCAATAGAATATGTATGGCTACTAGCAAGCTTTAAGGAAACAATAAAAGAAAGTGTGAGAAACCATCATTCAAACCTATCTACTTGTACAATACCTTAGTAGTGGAAGCCAAGAGAAAACTGCGTTCAGACATGAAGGCTATTAGACAAAAGCAAGACCTAGATATGATTGCCGCTTAGAAAGTCACAAGACAAAAATATTAAAACTGATTTACAGTGACAAAATCTCTTAGAGCATAACAAGATGCTGAAATAATAATGAGAACAGTAACTAAGCAGAATGCAAGTGACCTATGGGAACTACTGAACAACAATGGAAGGTTCCAAGTAAATCTACTTACCTCAAATGTGTCTGTAGAAAACTGAATTGCCCACTATTCAAATGTATATGCTAGTATAACACAAGGAACCCAATGGGTAATCAATCAAACATCAGAGCAATGGAACTTCAGTTGGGACACAGATTGAGATGATGATTGGCAGGTTGAATGTGTCACGAGCAGCAGGCCTGTATGGTTTAAAAAACTGTATATTGAAAGAAGCTCCTGGCCCATGGGCCCAATTCATGGCAATACTATTCAAGAGAATCATAGTCCCGATTTTCAAAAGGAGAACGAGAAAATCCTAAACACTATCGGCCAATAGCCCTATCCGATGTCATGAGTAAAATATTCAGCTCAATTCTACTACGAGAGTTAACCACATGTACCAAGGAAAGTGGATGCTTAGATCCCAGTCAAACAGTATTCATTAAGGGCATTGGCACAACTTTAAATCTCATCATTCTTAATATACTAAAATTGAAGACCTTACAAAAAATATCTAAGTATTTCCTTGCATTCATTGACTTTGAACAAGCCTTCAACAGCGTGGACAGGGGCAGATTGTGGTGTAAACTAAGAGAGTGGCACTGCCCTCCCAATCTGTTGGAGGCTATTGTGATGTTATACTCAGATACAACTATTCAGATAAGGCTGAACAACCAAGGATACGTAACAGCCAAAGCACCAATGCAAAGAGGATTAAAACCAGGATGTCCTCTTGCGTCCATACTATGCAATGTATATTTATTAGACTTTTCTGAATCACAGAAACCTGTTGCAGCATTCCCACCAAATTTAGCCAACCAACATATTGTGTGGATTCTCTATGCAGATGATATGGTCATCATTGACCAGACCTGAATATGACTACAACGAAGACTGAACACCTTTGTGAATGTACCATGGCCAATAACCTAAGGATAAACACCCAAAGAAATTGTGTTTTAGAAATAGGAACTACTCAGGGAAATCACAGATGAATAAAGAAGCCCTTTAGTTGGCAAATTGGGGGTCAACAATTGAATGAAGTCAGATCTATTATCTACTTAGGCATTCTCTTTGAAAGACTGGTATGATATACTGCATGCAAAAACAAGAAGCGTAACTGCCAAAGCCATCACCAATAAGTATGGAATGTATACACTCGTACCAGTAATTACATTCTATAAACAGAAGGTGGTACCAGTGTTAAAATATGGAGCGGAAGCACTATTAAATTTGTAGTGGAAGACTCGGCCAGCATTGGAAGGCCTCTTCTGCAGAAAGGGACTTGCGAATACCTATGAGACTCGTGATCAGTGCAATTAGATATGAAGTGGAACTCCTGTCAATGGAATCACAAGTTCTATGGAAGTCCCGTTCCTTATTAAGGAAATGTATACTAGAAGACCATTCTCCACCTTTTGAAATTATAAGAACAGAAATGAATGGAAGAAGAGAAGAGTTGTTGGATCTCTGGAAAGATAAATGTCTAACTTGGCTTAAGGAAATAGGAGCAACAGCGGATATGCTGAAAATGAATTCAGACATGGTCAAAAGAAAGTTAAAAGACTATGGAGGACATTACGACCCAGGCGGTAAGTACACCAACTTTACTACTTTATGGATGGCGGATTTACCGCCCCATTCTAAGTTGAGTGGGGCGGTAAATCCCCATTTCCCATTTACCCTTCCCCATTCCCATTTTTGCCCCACAGGGCATAATGGGAATGGGGAAGGCGCTAATTACGGCACCGTAAATTACGGTGCCGTAATTAGCACCAAGGCGGTTTAGCGCCATGGATTTTAACGCCTGCTAAAAGCAGCCGTTAAAATTGGAATCAGGCGTTAAGGGTTAACGACGGCGTTAACCCTTAACGCCTGATTCGTAATGACCTCCTATGATTGGATCCAAACGCATGTCAATTAAATCCACTAATCGAATTTGTTAATCAGACAATCTTGAAAGAAGAGTCTTGAATGAAATGACTGGTTATTTAAAACAGTTTCCATCAAGGCATTATCGGGGCATGTACATGAGATTCAGGCACAACATAGTACCGACGGGTGAAATCTTATTGCTCTTTCAAAAACTTCCACATGGCACTCCATGGTGCAGATTTTGCAAGAGAATCCAAGTACGGGAAACCTCCCAGCATTTATTGATTAATTACCCTGCTTTGAGAAATTTGAGGACAATCTACCTGGGAAATTATGTCAGCAGAATAACCTCATTATCTGCAGATGAATGATGGAACAGGATCATAGGCGGGGCTGATGTGAGCCTAACCCTGGCAGCGATTAAGCTCAAGGATAAAATACTAGACAATGCATAATCGGAATGAAACTGTTAGGCAATGAAAGATTGCCAAATTTTACATGAATGGAAATTATTATTTTATTAGATGTACTGGATGGATGATGATCAAAAGTGATGATATTTTGATATTTTAAAGGTTTATATAAACCATATTAAATAAAATTTTAAAAGAAGAAAAATTAGATTTGCGCCACATCAGCATGGCCTAGGGATAGTGGCTTCATAGAGGCAGTAGAGTATTTCCTTGAGGGTCTGGTTGAGTTTAGAAGTAGGATCAGTGTTTAACTTTAAGGGTGCATCAGCCCATTGTTGTGATACTATCACTACCCCGCGAGTGGGTTTTCCCCTTATCTAGAGATTTTTTTTTTTTTACTTAACGGCCTGTTGTGTGTTTATGCCATGAGTCACCCTCCCGCCTGGCAATTCTGAACATTTAGTGTTCAAAAGAGCAAATAAAGAAAAAAAGTAAACAAGATACACTATTGCAAATCTCTGTAAACAGTTCCTCTATGTTTTGCACTGAACTCTCTCTGGCTATAATGTATGCAACAATGTATGTACAACTTTGTGCAGAAGCATAGAAGGTGCATTGAAACTGGTTACACCACTTATGTACAATTGTGTTTATATATGTCTTTACACTTTGTCTATACACTATGATATGTATTGAATATCTTTTGTTTCATAATTTATAAAAAATTAAAAAGAGTATAAGAAGAATGCAGAACTGAATTGACAAAAACGGCCTATAAATAGAAAACGTTAAGGGCTTAAACCTGCATTTCAACAATAGCTAAAATAATAAAAAGCTATGTGAACTCAATGACTGCCTTGCTCCTCTATCTTCCAATTTGTTTAAAGTTAGTCCAGCGCAAACTTTTCTGTGATGATATAAAGCATGAACAAATAGGCACTATTCACAGACATTACTTGTGAATAGCCAAATATATATGGCAGGACGCCACCCCTTTGTTTCCAATACTACTAGCTCACAAATCCTTCCACAAACCTGAGCTGCACCTCAAGTTTTCCAGTATATCATGAGTCATCGCATCAAGCAATGTATTCCTGAAGAAAGTACGGAGGATAGATTAGACATTCAAACTGAAACCATGTTCAGTCATTTATGAGCTGGAAAGACTTCGACCAATGAAGTGTGCTGATAATGAGTACAGCACACAAAGTGACTTGACTTGCTAACCCCACTAAATCTCTGTTCTCTTTGTTCTACTGTGTGCAATGAAGTCCGACTATGCCAGTTGTCCATATAGAAGACACATTTAACATTGAGATGTATGCATCCATTCAGCAAAACCCAGACATTGATCCATTAATTCACCCCATGCATTCATCAATCCACCCATGCCGATGCATTCATCCATCCGTTTGTCCAACCATTCAGCTCAGCACCTTGTGGCAAGCCAGAAGAAGGACTCAGACCAGAGGACATAATATTGCTAAGGGGGGGGGGGTTCCCTTCCTACTGAAATAAACTTAGGTGTTCATCAACAGTCAAAAGAAAAATAGCCCTCTGTCCAAACCTATCCACTAAATTAGCCCTAAAAGAAAGTTAGGTGGGTTGCCTTGCACTAGGTTTTGGATACTATAACATTTCCCAGGGTTTCCTGGAATCATTCCTGGTTTCCGGATTCCTCACTTTAACAGTCATCCTTATTTCACAGTTCCTTGCAGTTTCTCAAAGTTCCTCAGTTTTCCAATGTTCAAATAACAAAACAGTCTTACACAGCCAAAAAAACAAATGAGCAAAGTTCCTTAGATGGAAGGATATTTCCATGATCCTCCCCACCACTCGTGTTGCTCTCCCCCTACTAGATTTACCGATTGGGCGCCTCAAGGCTCCCCTCATGTCTCTTCTTTCCTTTCTTTATTTTTACCACTACTTCACTTGGCTCTCTGGGGTACTGTAACATCTCTCTTCTACTTGTGGTTCCTTCAGTTTTTGTAGGGTTTTGTGACCCTTCTGGTGGTTTATCCTCCTCATGCTTCTCAGGCTCTTGCAACCCTTCTCTTATTCCCTTTCAGCTTTTCTCCCGGGGTCTCTGTGACTGTGTACTTCAATTACCGCTCTCTGTTCCCACTCATCCTGGGTAACCTGCGTACCCTCTGTATTGCAGAGTCCGCTCCAGTGAGAGTGTGTCTCTTCGGCAGCATCAGTGCTCCTCTCCACCTGCCACTCATCCGAGTTGGATATGAGCAGTCTTTGGACTCCACTCATCGTGGCCATCTCTCGTCTTCCTGCTTTCTCATTCAAAGCAGAGAATTCACTCCTCCTTCGGTTCCTGGTTTCAGCGTGGTTGTGCCTACAGGTAAGTTTCACTTTGGTAGGTCTTGGCTTGTCAGCCCCAGTATGCCTCCATAGCGGGATGGTGGCTTCTTCATTTGATGTTCTCCTCTCTCCCTTCAGTGCGGCTCTGCCCCTCGCCGACGTATTTGCCTCTGTATGTAGTTTTTCTTCCTCCTCTTAAGGGTCGTTGGCCCTTTCTTCTTGCTCCTATAATGATAGCAGGCTAATGTTTACCATAGACTTTCAAACAGAAACAGCTGCTGAGGTATGAAGACCCCAGGAACCCCTTTCAAATTCCTTAATTTGTAAGCTGGCAGGCAGAGCGCTATTTCAAGCCTCACTCTAACTTGCTCACATGCTGTGCTCATTTGACAGCTGAAACCTTTCCCCATCAATGCATCAGGCTGAGTTAATGTGGCAATCGGGGCTGAGGCAACATTACCCCTTGTCTAGTACACTAAAGGTCTAACCCAGTGTCACCCACAAGCCTCAAACTCCATTCACAGTGTGCACAAAGCCTCAAGCCCAAATGAAATTGAATTAAATCTCCCCAATCTCACCAGCCACTCTTAAAATGGTTTTGTAGCTATTTCATAATGATACTGAAATCTTGCAAGGGTTTCCTTAGAGTGAAATGAGGAGCAGGAATGATGAAAGGCAGTGTTTTCATGCCTCAAAGTGCAATCTGGTGATGGGTGCACAATCCCTTAGGCCCACAGGGGTGCTGTGGATGCAGAAAGGTGTACTGAAGCATGCTATGGTGAAAGAGGGGGGCTTAAGTAAGGTGGGAGGGACGGGCAGTTCAGTAACACTGCAATTTCGAGTTTGCAGTATCTTCTGCCCCTTACTAGGTACTGCTCTCAGCCCGAGCTCGTAGGAAAACGTCATACCAGAACTAACGACAATGATGCGTGATATCTGTATTGACATGTGTTATGTTATGTTATGTTATAGTCATTTCTAAAGTGCACGGTCACCCGAAGGCATCATGGCGCTAGAGAGGGAGGTCAGTTACCCAGATATTGAGCCATAGAGAGAAACCCAAAAGAGCGTGGTTTTCAACGGTCTTCTAAAGGCCAGATCATTAGAAATTGTTCTCATTGGAGGTGGTAAGCAGTTCCAGAGGTTAAGCAGCAGCTATGGAAAAGGCGGGGGCCACCTATCCTGGTGCAGCAAAACCTCAGGACGACAAGAAGATCAGCGGTGCCTGATTTCATGCTCTCTCCCAGTGGATGTGTTCTTGTATGCCAATCTGGTACCCATTGGTGAACTTTCTGATGGTGTCCTAGGAAGCTATCTAGAATTGCCTTGCGATCAGGGTTGGACAGGGACAAAAACTGTGCCCGAGCACCAAGAATAAAGTTGCCCAACATCACAGTTTTTCACTGCACTACAGATAATGACTATGGAATTCTCCCCAAGGAATTATTCTGTAAAGTCAGTGCAAACTGCTATCTTATTTGAGCATGTAATATTGGATATTATCTAAAAAAATGTTTGCAAAGAACTATGGGTCCAAAGATTTCTAGGAAAAAGTTGTTGCAAAAGGTTAAAATTGGATCTAATTCAAAGGAACTATCCTGGAGAGTTTGGCATTAACAACGCCCTCCTCAATTAATATTTAGGAAGATTTTGGGTCTCATTATGAGGTTGGCGGGTTGCCGCCGACCTCATAACACTGTTTCCGCCGCCTGGTACCTGGTCCCACTGTGATATTACAAATCCTGGAGGCCCAGGATCTCAGACGGAGGGAACTGTAAGTCCCCATTCCTGTGGAGTCCAATATGACTCCATTGGAATGGGGACTTGGAAGCACAGGCACAGTTAAAAAAATGGTGCCAGTAGTTGTGTGAAAACCATGCATGCAGGGGCTGGTGCGCCTGCAAGGGCTGGTGCTCCAGGCAGTTCTGACCTACTGGAAGCACCAGCCCCTGCATGCATTCTCACAGTCTGGCGAGCCGGAAAGGGTGCCAGTACGTTGCTACTGGCACCCTTATTTCTGGACCACAAGACTTGTAATTTGCTTCAAACTGTATGCAGAAGTACAATCTAGACACTGCATCAATGTCAGCTTGAATGAACCTGAGTTACAAATGTTTATAAGTACTATACATATGAAAGCCATCACGCTGCAGTGATCCTATCCATGTAATGGATCCAATGTTATTGATTAAACATTCGATACCCCAGCACAATAGAACAGAGCAACATGTCAGCACAATACTTTCCCCAGGCGTATTGTGCCCACAATAGCCACGTTCAGCACAAAACCACCCCATCACACACTAGCCTCAATGCCAAAACATAATATTCCTTGTCTACAAATGACTGCTTAGTTTGCACAATTCCCCTTAACATATATTGGCAGCTTCTATAATGCCACTTTAAACGTGCATTGCAAAGGTACACAATAATCCCATAATGTGCATATTTGTGCATTGCCAGAAATGTCACATTGATATATAACTGTATAACTGTATTTTTCCTGTAACCAAGTTCTCAAGTATCCTTGTACTGTCTGCGCCCAGCTACCCTTTCGGGTTTGGTTTTGCGCTATACCAAAATAAACAAACATGTATTTTGGACATTGTACACCACCACAGTAATGCATACATACTGCTCAGTGACAGTAGCAGAAATATTTCCCCTATGTCCACAATACCTTTGCCCATCCTCAAAAAATGTGTATGTTCAGTAAAGTAAGCTAGTTTCACAGACAGCTGAAGCGGAGCACAGGCTCACGCACAAGGAAAACGACGAAGAACACCCAATGAAGCAGGAGCACAATGCGAGCGTCGGTCCACTGTGACAGAACAAGGGACGAGAACCTGCTCTATGTTAAGAATCCAACTTGAGCTCACTGCACCTTTCCGGAGAAGAAAAATCCACATGCACAGATCTGTCGGGCCCCGACTGTTAGGTAAGAATTGGTGCAGTCACACTGTGTGAGACTACACAAGACATATCTGCTTGGTATTAGGTAACCCACCTTTTGGTATTGGTCTCTACTACACAAGTTGGTAGTGTGACTGGGCAGCCAGGCCTATCTCAAGAGGGGTAAATGTGAGCTGTAGAGCTGTACAAATGAAATATATAAATACAAGTAGCCAAGTAACACCTCAGGTTTTCAGTCATAAATAGTTATTTATTTATTTAACATCAATTTTAAATAATCATTCTTTAAAAAGGCGTTCATTGTAACAATTCAAGTAAGCTGTTGGAAATACTTTACAGAATAAATAAAGCTGGTGAATAATCTTTGGATATGCACAATACACTTTTCCTACACCCTGAGGAGACTACAATTACAAGTATTTCCATTTATATATCACACCAATATACTTTGTAGACTCTGGGGTGCAGAAAGAAAGGGTTAAAATAAAAAAAGGTTAGAACAGATTCTTAAAAGGGTGAGGACAACTGAATCCTTAAAAATTTGAGAACAACTGAATCCTTCAATAAAGTCTAAGTAAGCCTTTCCCAGCAGTAACAGTATTCAACAAGCTACCACCTATGGAGGGAGAAGCAATGCCAAAGTCAATGAATTTAGAAGAGTGCCTTTAGGAGCCAAGGCAGCCAAAGTTATCCGGACAAAGTCAATAGTTCTCATGCACTTCTTGGATCAAAGTCTTTCACAAAGTCAGATTGTTCAAAAGGAAATCTCTGAAGACACACAAGCTGTTAGGCATGTGCAAAGGGGAGTTGAAATCACCTCAGAAAGCTAAGTGAGTGCAAATATCAAGTGAGACAGCACGACCTAAAGCACAACGGTAAGTACCCCAAGCTCAAACAATACCTCTGGTTAGAAGAAGAGTGGTCCAGCTGGATTCCATCTTGCTGCAGCTATGCAGACCCTGGTTCCTGAACCTCACTCATGGGGACAAGAGGGAGGACGTCTGGAGGGCTCCTGTGGCGGTACTTGGGAAGCTCGTCAGCAGCTACGGCTCTTTTCGATTCAGCAGCACTTTGCAGTTTCAGCACTTCGCAAACAGCACTGATGCAGAAAAAATCTCTGGTTGTACTATCCTTGCTCCCTCGGTCTTGGACTGTGGTGAGGGGACTCTGAATTGGGATTCCCTGCTTCTGGAGTGTCCTTAGAAGGCTCCTGGAGCTTTTGGTCGGGTTCGTTCCGTGGCACACACTGCACTTGACTATGGACACTCGTCCCTGGCATTAGGCTTCTGCAGCGAAAGAGAGGTACAGCAAGTCTGGGAATGAGTCAAAGTGGAGTTCGTCTCAGGGTTAGTTGGTCCCAATAACCAAGGGGAGAAGTCGTTCCGTCGGAGCTTCTCCGTCGAGGTGAAAAAGGAGGTCAGCACAGCAGCAGGGCTTCATCTGGCAATTGAAGGTCCACGAGGTTGCAACTGGCTTTTCTTCATGGTTTCTTCGTCAGATGTTTCTTCCAGTGGTCAACTCTGACTCTAGTCTCAAAACCCTCACCTTTTTAAGCAGGTTTTCCAATTCATGCACAGCCTAGGCTGTCAATCACACAGCAGGGTGGCTGCTAGCATTGTCTCATGCTGTGCAGATGGAAGAGGCCTACAAGGTATGCTGGGTTGAGATGGTGCACACAGTGACGCTAGGTGGTGCGCCAAAGCCCAGGGGTCAACCCTTGTGGGGAGCAAGAAGGTCTGGTGGGCTGACTGAAGGTGGCGAGCAGAAGAAGCCATGTGATAACTGCAGAGGGCCAACCCCACATGAGTTGGAATGCTCAGCGGCTGGACAGAGCTGCGGGCAGTGTGGTAAGCCCAAAAACTTTGCCAGGATGTGCCGAGCACCATGGCCTGACCCACAAGCAGCAACACCACCACCTCCCCAGACACGCCAAAGGAGAGTCACAGCTTTAGGGGCAGATCCTCGAGGGCCCAGTGGACCTCAAAGACGCATTCTTTGTGTCGACAATCTGCTTGGGTGACGTGGGCACTCGACACAAGCCACAGTGCCTAGTGACAATTCTGGGAAAGAACGTGCCGGTGCTCATCGACACAGGGGCTTTGGTCAATGTGATGCCGGCAGCACAGTTTAGGAATTTGTCACCTCCACTAGTGCTGCACTGCTCCAGGATTCGAATCTTCACCTACGGGTTCTCATCTCCCCTACCACTAGATGGGGCTTTCCGCACCTCAGTAAAGCATGACAATGGGTCTGTGGAAACTACGTTCTATGTCACACCCATTGCAAAAAATCACATTGTTGTGCTGCGCAATGGCGGAAGACCTCAGACTGGTGCCTTTCACTTTCCAAGTGTATGTGAGTGACTCTTACTGCTGGAGTTGTTTACACACCTGTTCAATGATGTTGGATGTCTGAAGAACCGAGAGGGGAGACTTCACATTGATATCTCCGTACAGTACTACGAGACCACTGAATACCACTCCATCTGAGGCAGAAAGTGGAGGAAGAGCTGAAGAAGCTCTAGAAGGTGGACATCATCAAGAGGGTAGTAGGCCCCACACCGTGGGTGTTTCCCATCATGGTGGTGGCCAAACCCACATTCCCTCAAGAGGTCTGAATATACGTGGACAAGTAGCTGCCAAACAGGGCCGTCTGTAGGAAGCGTCATCCCATGCCTACCCTGGATGACATTCTTGCAGATCTACAAGGAAGCAAGGTCTTTTCCAGATTGGACCTCAAAACAGGGTACCATCAAGTGCCCCTACACTTGGACTCAAGGCCCATCGCCACATTTTCTTCCTACGTTGGGCTCTTCAGGTACAAAAGACTGAGCTTCGGGGTGTCCTCGGCAGTCGAATTATTTAAGCACACCATCAGGGGCGTGCTAGCGAGGCTCCCTGGAGTTCTAAATGTAAGCGACAATGTGCTTGTCTTCTCCAAGTTGCACAAAGACCACCTTCACCCACCGAACTCAACATGGGCTGACGCTCAACAACACAAATGCCAGTTCATGCAAACAAAGATAGATTTGTTTGGCTTTGTTTTTCATGACAAGGGTTATCTCCCGACTCCAAGAAAGTGAACGACATCAAGAAAGAGCAACCCCACCCGCCCCGCCCCCCCGGAGTCACCCTGGACAGTGCAGAGCTTCCAGGAGATGGTGAATTTCTGCGGACTCTTCATCCTGAATTTGGCCACCATCACTGAACCACTCCAGGTGCTCACCAAAAAAGATCAGGACTGGCAGTGGGGACAGGTGGAAGAGAAGGCATTTCAGGGGGTGTAGGCTGCTCTGGTCACAGACACAGCCATGCCCTGCTTCAAGCCCGCCCATACAACAGAGATTGTTGTGGGCACCAGCCGTGTTGGATTCGGTGCAGTGCTTCTGCAAGTCAACGATCAAGGGGTGAGACAGCCGGTGGCCTATGCCAGCAAGACCCTATTGAAATGGAACACCACTACTCCCAGATCGAGCGTGAGGCACTGGTGGTCTTGTGGGGCTGTAGATATTTTCACCTCTATATCTTTGGTCACACTATAATGGTGCCCAATCCGCCAAGATGGGGAGAGGGCCATGAGCAGGTCAACGAGCGTGAGCCTGTCTGGTGACGACCAGGCGGTGACCTGATGGTGGTCGGTGACACTGTGCTGGTACAAACGAGGAATTCCACCCACAAGTTATGTCTCCCACATGAGACCATGCCATGGGCAGTAAGGAGGAGAAAAGAGACCATGGTCATGGCCCATCTGGGACGAGAGTTGATAACAAGGAACTCCCGTTGGTTCCGACAGGTGGCGCAATCCCCGGCGACAGACCAGGGGGAGGACGATGATGAACAGACTATAGTATGGTTGTCGACTATTGCAATATTTGCTCCCTTGTGTTTCTGCTTTACTCCCCAGATTTTTACTTTGGTGCAATTGTAACATCTTAATGAGTTTCCTATGATTACCCATTGGGAATTAGAATTAATCTCTAGGAACATACGGTTTATTTATACCTATATTTCCTTTTTATGTTTCAGGATGAGACACGTCTGCCTTTTTCAAGCTCAGCAATTCATATGCTATTGCCATCTGAACTTTAAATCTGACTCTCCAATGGGTCATCATTGCCTTTTTGGTTCTACAACTTATGTGTCATAATTGAGACATTATTGATTGTGTTTTTTGACTAATAACAGACAGGGCTTCCCTGATGAATGTCCCTGATTTTACTGTGTGAAGTGTTTGTGAGGAAAGAAACATGTTGGATGTGTTTGAATCGGTTTGAATGAGAGTATGATATTTGGTGAGTTGATTGGGAACCGTTGATATTATTTGTGCATTTTGATTACCAATCCGTGCAGATTTAGGCTGCACCACCTGATGTTAAGTAGAGCACTTGGTTCTCTACAATTGTCTTTTTTTAACTAGCACTGCCTGTTGTCGATACAACCTTCGGTTGATTGCAACACTAGCTAGTATGTTTTACTTTTTATGTTGAGTTCTTTTCATGTTATAGTAATAACATTTATATTTTATGACCATTCCCATACTGGTGGCAAGTTTAATTTTGAGAAGACCACCAGCTATGCTCATGTAAAGAGCATGTTATTTTGTCCATGAGGGTAGAATCTCCTAAACAGAACGCTGCCTATAAGCCCTCTGTGTTGTTAGTTAAAGGTTTTGAAGCTCTGTTTGAGGGTGGGCGCTTATAGTGCAGGATACATTCCCTAACACCTCCCTGTGTATAGTCAGGAGGACGAGTAGGTCCACAGTGAAAAAGGGGAAGAAGCATCCATCAGTCCAGATGTCCGAGAAGGGGACACACCAGACCAGGCTGCCACGAAGATGCTTCAGGTGTCCCTGACCGGAGGTACCCCCAGCGGATCGACCGGTGACCCCCAGAGAGACTCTGGGACTATGAACTTGATTGAAGACTACGGGAGTTATTGTGAGGTATCCTTTATTTGTTGTTGTTGGTTGCAGGTTGTTTTGTGGGAAGTTTGTTGGGAATGTCATGACGTGGGCCGTCACCTGTGTCAGGTGATGACACACGCGTGTGCCGGAAATAAATGGAGACTCTGCCCAGGCACGGGAAGGGATTCTAGGATTACAAGACGCAGCGTAACATGTCTTCATTGGGCTCTTGGTCACCAGGCCCAGTGAACCCAGCAGTCACTAGGACAGGAGTTAGACTGAGACTCTCAGGTGCAAAGCTGCCTGCTAAGGACGGATGTTTCTGGACAAAGAATTAGTCAGACACGGTCCCTGGCTCAGCGCTTGCACAACTTTAATGTCTCCTCCAGACAGTTCGCCCTCGCTCGTCTCCGGCTAGATCCTCTGCGGCAGAGAACTCGCATCACGTGTGGTGGTGTGAATTGTAATAAACATGAAGGTTCCATAGACCTGAGACTGCCTGGGCAGATGGCACCACGGCGGTGGGTGGCAGCACAGACGAACACGGCAGGCCTGGTCTGTTGGTCTTTTAAGTCAAGTGTTAAATGTAACTATTACACACAACACAACAAAATACAAGCGAGTTCAACGTGCCAATGCAGTTTAGCTGCAACATAGAGCCAAAGAGTAGTTAAAAGTTTAAACACGCACATATATACCACGGACATAATTAAAGAGTGGGTTTGTTTAATAGGTTTTTCAAATTCGTCCAACTTGTATGCATGTACATTTGGCCTTCACCAAAGTGAATTTCATTCAGCTGCAGGCTGAATGCTGGAGGGGCCAGTCCACTCCTTAATGTGATAGAAGTAAACTGCACACTGGAAAACAGGTTATTCTCAGGTGTGAAAAAGACAAAATAAGCAAGGTGAGCCATTCTCAGAAGGTTCTGCTTTTTCTCGGCGGACTCACATAGCAGGTGGAGACACAGTCAGGCAGTCCAGGGTTTATATGACATGGGAATAATCAAACCGCATGTTTTTCCCCATTCTGGGATTTGACTCACTCCTGCAGGGCTTTCTGACACAGAGGTTACTTTGGGACAGCATAAAACAACCCACCACACACCTTGCAGGCAGCAGCGTGAAGCGCTCACTGGAGTCAGCAGTCCGCTGAATGACCAAGAGGCCAGGCCTTTGGGGAGCTTAATTTCATAGTAATATTTAGGCACGCACGGGAAGGGCGCTGACCGTGCATCACAATAACTCCCCCAGGATTATTTATAAATTGACAATTTGTTCTTGGCACCCCTAAATAATTATTAAGCCATTGGTGCAACCAATACATGTGCAAACTTGGCACCCATAGCCACAACTGCTTGTTTGCCCAGCGGCACTACCACAGTTGAGCCGTTCTGAAACACTAACACCAGCCTAAAAGATTTAAGAACGGGATGGGCCTCATCAGCTCACTAATAGTTTGGATACAACATTTTTCAAATAATCGACTGGACAAAAACATATGTTCCTTCTCAATCTTCCGAAAAACCTATCAGGATTTAACATTTGGGTTGGTCAATGGGCCTTATTGCGAGTTGAACAGTATGCGGTAAAAGTGGCGGCAATGGAACTACCACTACTTTTACGACTCTAACAAATTAGGGCTCCCAGGAAAAGGTGCTAATTCCAGCAGCGGAATTAGCCCTGGTGGAGTTAGCACTGGAAGAATTAGCACTTGCGTATGGCGGAATTAGTCGCAGCGCTAATTCAGATGTCAGAATTAGCACCTTTTTGCCTGATGGTAATGGTAATTTCACGGATGCATGATATGATATGATATGATGTGGCATTTATAATGTGCCTGTACACAAGTGTTTCTAGGCCCGACAAGACAGGGAGGAGGACACCAAGGGAGGACAAAATAACAATCTTACTAGGCCTTTTGTCATTCACATTGCACAAGTGTGAGGAAGAGGGAAGGGGAGAAGTGCCAGGTGGGAGGTTAAGGGGGAAGTCCAGTTAACTCACAAGTGCAGCCAGCGGGTGGCTTATAAGTGCAAAGAGAAGGGACTGTAGGGTTTCAGAAACAGACCCTTAAGTGATGGGGATCCCAGAGGCAGTCCAAGGGCAACTGGACGTGCAGGAGCCTGTGCCCGAATTCAGATGGTGACCAGGTGACCAGTGCGCAGAGCAGTCAGGTGCATCAGCAGGGGAGAGGATGTGAGAAAGCGGCAGCAAAAATAAAGGTCTTTAGTTGCTTCTGGAACCAGAGGAGGTTCTGCTCAAGTTTGAGAGAGGTAGGGAGGCTACTGCAGAGGGAGGCCCCAGCTGAGGAGAGATATGGCCCCCGTTCTCTGCTTGGAGAAGCATTTGACCCTCAGAGAGTTAGAGGGGGATGAGCGGAGAGCTCGAGAAGGAAGATGTTTTGGAAGAGAAAGCTGGAGGTAGGGTGGTCCCAGGCCCCCATGTCTACTATCAACATCTTTGAAAATCTTCCATTTGACAATAACCATGACACTCTTGTCACGCTGGATATCAAAGCACTCTACACGAGCATTCCCCAGACAGCAGCCCTGAAGTGTATAAGACACCACCTCACTCACCATATGGAGCAAAGCAGAGTACCTGTTAACTTCATTCTTGAGCTCTTGGAAATTGCATTGACAAAAAACGTTTTCACCTTTGATGAAACATTCTACTTACAGATCAGTGGCACCGCCATGGGGGCAGCATTTGCCCCCAGTCTCGCCATCATCTTCATGGCAGAGTATGAAGCCTCTTTTGTGCTGAACCAACAGAACCCATTTTTTGACAAAATCCTAAATTGGTACAGATACATAGATGACATTCTGTTTGTCTGGAAAGGAACCATACCAGAGCTCACCAAATTCCACACATGGTTGAACACTCAAGCAGCAGAAATTCAATTTACTCTGAACAACAGCCAAACAGCCATTAACTTTCTGGACTTAACAATTACTACAGACGACAACAGGCTTCAATGCACACTGTATGGGAAAGAAACCAACCGCAATACACTGCTGCACTTCAACAGCAGCCACCCACAAAGTCTGAGAACTAATTTACCATTTGGGCAATTTCTTAGAGTACGCAGGAACTGTTCTGAAACTCAACAATACCGTCAGCATGCATCAAACCTTGAATGCAAACTCTTGGCACGTGGCTACCCTTGCAAATTGGTCAAGAACACACGCAAAATAGTCCTATGCATCCTAAGGGAAACATTGCTCCAATCCAAGGACCAGGGAACACCAGAAGATCGCATCACGTGTGTGACCACTTTCGGACCAGATACTAACAGTATCAAAAAAATCATTAAACAATTCTGGCCCCTTGTCCACCAAAACCTCCCTGACGAACCGATACCCAGAATGGCACTTAAAAGGTCGAAAAACCTCAGTGAATGGCTCACACATGCTCGCCTGCCCAAGAAGCCTATCAGAACTGGGTTGTGGGACCTCAGAACACCAACAGGCCACCACCCTTGCGGCAACTGCACAGCCTGCAAATATACGAGCAAAACTAAATCCTTCAAAATTGAAGATAAGGAATGGTCCCTCCGACAATTTACCAACTGCAAAACACCAAATGTGATATACGCCATAGAGTGCCCATGTGGTCTTCGGTATGTAGGCCAAACTACAAGACCGGTACTTAAACGCATTGGGGAACATCGCTCCAAAATAAGATGCCGTTCTACCACAGCTCCTTTGGTCTCCCATTTCTTGGAATTTAAACACACACAAGATCAACTGAAATGGTGGGTCCTTGACAAAATCCAATACACCTCTAACATCAAAAATGCCTTAAATTACAAAGAGGCTTGGTGGATTTTTAAATTGCAGACAATTGAACACGGACTTAATGAAGCCTACCCTCCTGAAAATTACCACCATAACTGAAACCCTTGCCACACCGTTGTCCCACTTTTTAACAGGGTGGGTTCAACATGCCAGATTTCCTCAAGAACTTTAGCCCAGTGACTTTGACCACCCTTCACCCCGGGACACCATAGACAGATCGTTCACAGGGATCCACTGGATCCACATTTTATGGCACGATTCATAGACACAGGCCCTCACTTACCAATACCCTGTCTATCAGGCATGGCCTTTAAGGACCCCAATCTCTCAAGTTCCCTCCCAGTGGCTGCACCACGCGGTATTACCAGCCGTTTTGCTGTTCTACACCAAGGCTGGCACTGCACGCAGTTGCGCGACTCCCAGCGCCAACACACTCCCCTTGGCACATGCGCGAGGGGAGCAGCGTCTTCGTATTAGGGATAACACACAGTGCCCCCGAGCTGCACCACTTACTCCCCACGCAAGCGTTCAGCTGGGCGCCTCCCCTTCACTGTTGCAGTCACTGCTCTACATAACATGCGCAGAGCAGACACCACACTGTCCAGCAAGATCCAGCCCAGACACAACCGCGCACACAGCAGCAGCGATTCATCTCGCTCCGTTCCCGAGTCTTTCGCAGGTAGGCACCAGATCGCAGCAGACTTCCCCCAGGCTGCATCTTTCATCAAAGCTGCCCGGCTCCGCCATGGAGCACCCTTTTAATTGATGCCCGTCTGCTTTCTTTAGATGCACCGCGTAACTAACGTAACTAACGCACCAGCCGCATCTGCTCTGGGTTAACTACGGTCCCCACAGCTACACGGGTTCACCTCCGGTGCAGCCACACAACAGCCAGCCCCCATGCTGGGCTAGAATTGGCAGGTATGCTTCACTATTCATACCACTAGCTTTGTGTCTGCTACCCGCCAGATCTTATACTAAGCAGCACCTTCACACTTCTCTTTCTTCTCTGGTATGCTAGTTTTACAGCCGCTATCCAGAATGCCTTAACAAGGCACTGCACATATTCAGCCACTGGATCCTATTCACTACGGCCCAGCCCAAGTTTGTTCCAACCCCTAACCTACCCTTTCCAGCCCGGACATACCTAAGGTCAGTCTTTTTAATCCCTTCTATACCAGAACACACATCTACATGTGTTTCTGAATCTTTTTTTTTAACTGTTGACCCAATATTACTTGCCGTGAATGCAATCTTACGAGCATGTCCTATATCTAAAACAGGTCATTTTTTCTTCTCTTCTCTTACACATTATTTTAGGCTATCACAATCCTTTTGGCCCAGAAGAAGGCTGTTCATTCTAAAGCCGAAACGTCACTGTAGCAGGCCTCTACCTGCCTCCAGTCAAACATCAGGGATTTTTATTTCCCGACGTAGAACAAGGATTGGCCATCACCCCACTAATGTGCAAGATTTCACTACAGATAACAGAACTTGGCGTTACTAACCAAACCAACAGAGTTAGGCTCTGTACTCTTTTAGAAATGAAGCATTTGAGATGTTTTTTTTTTTTCGCCTAACTACATGTCTTGTATACAGTTACCAATGGCACTTACAGAACAAAATGTACTGAATTTTGGGTATAATTTTCGTTTGGTTTAATTGCATTATAATCTACTGTGGTAACACTGGTTGCACTACAGACCAGTCCAGTTCTGTTAGAAGACTACAGCATCAGCATAAGTGCTTATGATCACTTTTTTTGTCTTCGTTTCAAACATCAAGAACCAATTGCTTTTCAGACAGATTTCTATGAAGAAACATCCTCCAAGCAAATGTATCATTGTTTTTTCACTCCCTACTCCAGAACCTATGTTTTGTCTCCGATGTGGGTAAACCTGGTTCTAAACATTGTCTACTTTCCTTGATTACACTCAATGACAATGATCTTTTCTTGTTTAAATATGATGTTGATTTGATTTTCATTTATATTACATGTAAATAAACACATGTCCCCTGAATTAAGGGGTTTATAACAGTTGCTATGATTTATTCAAACATTTTCTGTTTTTTCTTAGAAATGTGAGTCTAATTTCTCACACTTGCATGTTGGGAATAGGGTGATTACTCTTAACACCATTACAGTTCCCTATAACAATAGAACATTTCAAAATCTGAAAATGGCTTAACTTTTTCGGCGGTTACCACCCCCCCTTAGTTATACACCCAGGCCCCAGAAAGCCTTGTGGATGATGCACGGAATCTTGAAGTTGATCCTTGCAGCCACGGGAAGCCAGTGAAGAGATTTCAGAGCTGGAGAGATACGATCCCTAGGCTTGAGGCTAAGGACAAGTCTTGCAGTCCTGTTCTGGATAAGTTGTAAAGGTCGAAGAGTAGAGGCAGGAAGATTTAGAAAGAGGCTATTGCAATAGTCCAGCCTAGAGAGGACCAGAGCTCTGGAGACAGTGGCCCTCATTACGACCCTGGCGGATTTTTTCCGCCATCGACGGACTTTTCCGCCATGGCGTAAAGTCCGTTTACGCCATGGCGGATGGCGGACTTACCGCCCCATTCCGAGGTTGGCGGGGCGGTAAGTCCCCATTGACCCATTTACCCTTCCCCATTCCCATTTCGGCCCCATAGGGCTCAATGGGAGTGGGGAAGGCGTTAATTACGCCACCGTACATTACGGTGGCGTTATTAACACCAAGGTCCCATAGCGCCATGGATTTCTACGCCCGCAAAAAGTGGGCGTAAAAGTGACCATGGCGCTTTGGGAACTCGTAGTTGGCGGTAAGGGGTCGGCGCAGCTAACGCTGGCGTAAACCCCTTACCGCCAGGGTCCTAATGAGGGCCAGTGAGCTTCTGGGCAAAGTGAGAAAAAGGAAGAATACCTCTGAGGAGGTGCAGCTGATAGTTTGACATCTTAGACAGGTCAGAGATGTGAGGACAGAAGGAGAGGGTGGAGTCGAAGATGACACCAAGGTTTTTAGCCTCATAGGAAGGAGCTGGAAGAGGGCCCAGAGTGGCCGGTAAGAGAGAGAGGAAAGGAGGAAGCCGGTGGGCCAATAAGGAGAAACTCAGTCTTACTGGCATTAAGGCAGAGATCATAGGCAGCATCACCATTCCTAAACTGCGGCCAGACAGTCTGGTATGAGAGAAGAAGCAGCAGAGGCTGAGAGGAGCCTGAAAGAGAGCTGTGTTTCATCCGCATAACATTGAAAATTGGAGCTGAAAGTAGCAACACAGTGGGAAAGAGTGCCATGTAATCGTTGAAGAGACAGGGAGAGAGGTTAGAACCCTGGGGAACACCACAAGTAGAGAGAGACAGAGGAGAGGAATGACCCCAGTTGGACCTGAGAGGGTTGGTCAGTGAGAAATGAGATCAACCAGGCCAGGGCCTGATCAGTAATACCAAGGTTGTCACAGAGACGATTGAGCAGGATGGCATGGCTGACTGTGTCAAAAGCAAAGGATAGATCAGGGAGAATGAGGACAGAAGGGAGATTAGAGTCAAAATTGGAGAGCTAGTCTTCAGAGTCTTCAAGAGAGCAGTTTCAATGCTTTTGTCAGCTCTGCAGCCAAACTGGTCCTGGAGGCAACAAACAGATTCAGTATGTAGATTAAGCTAGGAGATTTCCAGCTTTTCCAAGAGTTTGCCCAGGAAAGGAGTGATGGAGATTGGGCGATAGTTAGCCGGGGAGGAAGGATCGTCCGAGGCCTTCTTTAGAAAGGGGTGCTCAAGATAGTGCTTAAGAGGGGAGGGGAAGGGTCTAGTGGCAAAGGAGTGATTGAAATCAACCAAGGCTGGAGCAAAGGTGTCAATGTGGTCCTTGATTGTGCAGGATGAGCAGGGGAGAACCTGCTTTGACGAGACTTTCATAGATCGGACTTGTCTGGAAACATCGTCAGGGGTGAACAGGGGAAAGCAGTAGAGGAGGAGGAAGAGGAGGTAGAGGAAGAGAGGGTGGACAGGATGTCCTGAGTTTTAGTAGTGAAATCAGAGACCAAGGCAGTGCAGAGAGCCTGGGAGGGAACAGGAGATGTATAGACTGCAGCAGGATTGGACAGCTCCTTGCAGATTTAGAAAAGTTCAGCCAAGTTGTCAGATGATGCAGAGATGCAAGCTTGGGTGCATACTCTCTTCTTAGAGATGACAGAGAGTCTGTACTGCCTTTGGAGCAGTCGGCAGGCCAGTTTGTCAGGGGGTGCACCTGATGCCCTCCACTTCCTCTCTGCGGCCCTACACTTGCGTTTAAGGGCAGCGAGGTCGGAATCGTACAAATAGTTGCACTTGGATTTGGGTTTCAAGCGGATGCTTTTGGCAGAATAACCTTTCAAACTTGTTTTTCGGCTGTAATTCCACTGTCCAGAATTACTGTTACCACTGATTGTCAATGCACGCTCCCGTCACCTTGCAACGTGGCAGTAATTTTGCCGGACTCCACGGTGGTAATAGTAATTCTGTTCAGTGGAATTACCACCATACATACTGCCCAATGCTAATAATGAGGCCCAATGAGCCCAGTCCTACTTGACATGTGTTTATGTTTTTTTTATTGAAGTTCGAGTTCCACTCATGTCGTATGTAATGTTATGTTATGCTGGGCTAATGGGATTTTTTCTACACACCGCCGCCATTTGCAAAGTCTCCAGGTGCTCTGATAGGTCTGAAAGAGAGGGTGATGTGCTAAATTGGTGGGGAGCGGGGGAAAATGCAAGATAGTGTTGCTGCTGTGTTGAGGTGAGCTGCCTGGAAGTACCATGAGCTTCACATGAAGGTCTGCGAAAAAGTGTCACTTATTAAAAAGCAGTCCACATCTCTTCCTCATGAACACAACATTAAGCGCATGCTTCACAGGAAGCGACACTGCTATGACTTTGCAAAGCTTCATGGCTTACGAGAGACCTTTAATTCCTCACTCATCTGCAGTCCAACCTGGTTCGATCCCATGGCCGCCGAAATATGTTGTAAGTCCTGTGGATTTGAATATAAAGTTAAACATGTACAAGCTTTCACTTGGAAAAATACCCACATTATGAAGCTCTATGCAGAGACAACAGGGAGGGGGAGCCCCAGGGCGTGTGGGCAAATCCCTGAGCAGGCAGCTTCTGGAAAAGGCAATTGCATCAGTCGGGGTCGAATGTCTGGCTTGACTTACACTTCTGGGCCCTTTCCAAAATGTCAGCCCTTTGAGTGACTGGCGTCATCGGCGTGTACTGATGTTCTCCTTTCCACCTATACACTAGCGGCATGGCGAATTGCACTCACCGTACTAATTGCACTCATTCCAGTGTGATGCTGTAGATGGAGGTGTACTGGCAGAGCTGTGTGTTGCTTAGTACTCGAACTGTAGTGGATTCCTCAGATCCGAACTGTGCACATGTGGCTCAGCTGTGCGTTATGTAGCACTGGAACAATATTGGGGGCTGCAGTGATGACTTGAAGACTATTGGCAGAGTTGTGTAATATTTAATACTGGCACAGCAGGTTATGCTGTAGGCTGGGGTTGAGGTACATTGGCAGAGATATCTGTTATGCAGCACTGGAACAGCAGTATGATGCTGCAGGTCATCACTGAGGAGCACTGGCAGAGCTGTGTGTCACTCAGCACCGGGAGAGCAAGAGAAGCTGCAGCTAAAGATTGAGGCACACTGTCCGAGCTGTGTGTATCTCAGACAGCAGAGCTGTCCCTCTAAAGTGCACATACGCCATCATACATCGTCCGCTTTAGCCAGGAGAACTATGCTCAAAATGACCTATGTTGCACCCTACAGATTCAAGCTGTGCACGGCAGAGCTATCTACTAAACTGAACATATAGAACCATATACACTTGAGCTTTAGATAGCAGAGCTCTCCCCCTAAACAATGACCCCACGTGTCGCAAAAATGTAAGCAATTTTTAAACATGGGTAGTATAGCTCAGTGGTAACGTGCTAGTCTTGGAAGCAAGACGACGCAGTGCAAGACAGGTTCGAATCCTGGGTCCATGTTATAACAAAATTATTATAATTAGGCAATCAAATGTACCCCACTTGCCAAAACATGCATCTTTTGGAACTAGATTACAGAGTATGCAAACACAATTTCTCTGACATTCACCCCAGAAACCATACCAAATTGTAAAAAGTTGCAAATATTACAGCACAAGTCCACCCACACGCCCCAAGAAAGGCAGTCCATCTCCTTTCTGTCAATAGGTGAGGCAGTACCTCCCGTGTGTATTTGCCAATTCCTGACTGCCCCTCCCTTTCCCTGGAAGACCATCCCTTAAAATTAGATGAACACTGCATGCCGGTTTTGTCCTGGTTTCATTTAGCAGCTACACAGAGCTGTGTAAGGTACATGGGCAGAGATCCCTGCTTACATAGCAAGAGGCCAGAGATACTGTAAATTCAAGACTACAGTGTTATTGCACTATCCATTTTAAAACCACCTGCCCAAACAACCTTCTATCTCACTACCAGCACCCTTTCCTGCACCGTCCTGCAGCCTCCGCACGTCCAATAGGGCCAGGTGGGATGCACCCACCCTTTTTGGGCACGTTCATAAATCTGCACCCCACGGTCTATCATTCCTGCTCCTCCTTTTATCGTCAAGAACCACCAGCAGGGTGGCAGCATCACTCTGAAAGCAAAGTTCTGAGGCTGCCCTGACACCAGGTGACTTGTGACTGGGGAGGGTGGGGGTGATTTTTCATTTCCGCATGTAGCTCACGATAATAAGAGGAGTTTCCAGAATACCCCTTCTCTTCCGATTCACATGTCCTTGTTTTGTTGTACATGGGGTACAGTGCATCTATTAGAGGGAGAGGGAGAAAGGTAGAGAGGAAGAGGCGGTGACAGTGACAGAGACAGAGAACCAAAGAGAGATTGACAGTGGCAATATGAGCTAGTGAAATGGGACCTGTCTGCAAGAGGCCAGTGGCAGGAGTGCAGATTTGTAAGATGTTTTGCTTTGTGAGGCCTATTTCTCCCCACATTCCCTGATTAACCGTCTCCACTCTAGGATGTCCTACCACTTTACACTACATGCACAAATCCCCCACAGAGGGACACCACAGGCCAAGTATTAGAACATCATAGCAATACTAACTGAGCCATGCCTAAGCTATCCTCTTCATCCCTATCACACCCTCCCGCATCAGAGGCTAACCAGGCCCAAAGCACTGTAGTCTGCCAGGTCTTGGGCTCTCCCCTATGGGTAGCATACCAGGTTTCTCCACCAAACTCATACAAAGCAGATTGGTACACAAGAACCTGGTACTTCTGACCTACACCCATTACCACCCTCTGATCTCGGGCCCAGGCTCCCTCCCCCGCCAGTCGCACTCCTCCACTGCCCTTCTGGCAACCCACGCACTTGGGGACTGTTTTCTGCATCCCTCCAGTCCCTTACCAGCACTTGACACCTGTTGTCTGCACTTACCCTTGCATTTGTCACATGCTGGCTGTACTTTTACTTTGTTATTTATCTTATTATCCCATGTACCGCACTGTCCCCGCCCCACTCCCCCCCTCTGCACCTCTCTCCTTCCCCTTCCCATGCACTTGCACGATCTGAATGACACCTGGCCTAGTAGGATCGCATGTCTGTCTTCCCTCTTTTCCCCCTCCCTTGCCTCATCGCGCCTTGAAACACTTGTGTATAGGCGCGTTATAAATGCCATATCATATCATATCATACCGCAGGTTTTGCCCCTTCCTCTCACATTGTCCCATTGTCCCATTGCTCCAGTGACATCGGGAGTGAGGCATCAGCCTCCTCCTGCAACTTCATAGGTCAGGAGGAGGCCAATGCAGCACAACTATGGTATTTCCAGCATTAGTACCTGGCGAGGGCGCAATCAGAATGCAAGAGCCATTCTGATTGGCCCTCGCCGAGTCATTACCAGGCCGGGAATCCCGCCGTCGGGATTCCACGGCCTTTGTCCCCGGCGGGGGTTGTGGCAATCCCTCAGCCAACGAGGAGGCTCGAAGCGGGGCCATCCCCGCGCCGAGCCTCCCCGCGGCTGAGAGGCTGCCTTCGCCCCCCTGCCGGGGACTCAGGTAAGTCTTTTATTTTTTATTTTTTATTCCCCTCCCTCACTCCCTCCCACCCGCCCCCCCACTTACCTTCTTGTACCTGCGTCCCCATCGGGGGATGAGGGAAGCCTCCAGCCGTGTGTAGACTCGGAGCAGGGCCATCCTATGGGCCCCGGGGCATTACCTGAGTCGGTAATGCCCCCGCCGCTCAGGTCATGTTGCTTAATTGGAGCCTCCGCTCCTGGAAGATGGCCGCCACCTGGATGACATGACCAGCGAGTCTGCTGCTGTTGCAGCTCGCTACCATTCCCGGTCGCCTCTATGCTCAGCGGCATTCCTTGACTGGAGGAATTTCATTTGTCTACTATCATGGCACAGCCGGCAGACTGTGCCGGCTCCGTTACCAAAGGCTCTCCTCAAAAGTATCGTGGCCTGTCTGGTGCCCCCAATGCTCCTGCGACATCGGGAGTGAGGCATCGCCCTCCTCCGGCAACTTCATAGGTCGGGAGGAGGCCGATGCACCACAACTATGGCATTTCCAGCACTGGAGCCCCTGCTCCTGGAAGATGGCCGCCACCCTGGACGGCATGACCAGCGAGTTTGCTGCTGTTGCAGCTCAGTACCATTCCCGGCCGCCTCTATGCTCAGTGGCGTCCCTTGATTGGAGGAATTTCATTTTTCTACTCTTGCGGCACAGCCGGCCGGCTGTGCCGGCTACCGTACCAAAGGCTCTCCTCAAAAGGCATGTGGCCTGTCTGGCGCTTGTCCAGGGCAAGTCGGGCGTTGTGCACCTTTCCACTTACTAGACTAACTTCGTAATTAAATCACACCTGCTCCTCTGCCAGCAAGGTAAGACGGGTCCTATACCTTCTGTTCCACTTTCTTGCCCCGCGGATCCAATCTTTTCATCTGACTCACTTCCTCGTCACTATTATGCATACTGGCAGCCCATTCCGAACTCACCACTAAGGGATCATCTCATCCCATAGAATAACCCCCTGCTCTTCTATCGTTTATGCCTCATCATCACTAACCTATTTCTAGAACATTACAGTTCTATGCTGCTCACACGGACTTTCAACATCAACATACCTTCCCTTGACTCAGAAGCAATGGCAATCCTGTGCTACAACATGGGGTAGACACCATATATTTGTCCATTGATTGACTACTGCATTTGTGTGCTACTGCTGCCCTGCAACTTGGGGCAGGCACCTTACATTGCCCATTGAGTGACGATTGTTTTATGTGCTGCAGCTGCTGCCCTTCAACAATGGGTAGGCACCTTCCATTACCGATTGACTATTGTTTTTTGTGCTACTGCCACCCTGCAACATGGGGTAGGCACCATGTATTTGCCCATTGATTATTGCATTTGTGTGCTGCTGCCACCATGCAACATCGGGTAGGCACCTTACATTTCCCATTGATTGACTATTGCATTTGTGTGCTGCTACCTCCCTGCAACATGGGGTAGGCACCTTACATTGCCCATTGACTGACTATTGCATTTGTGTGCTGCTGCCGCTCTTCAACATGGGGTAGGCACCATATATTGCACATTGATTGACTATTGCAGCTGCGTGCTGCTGCCGCCCTGCAACATGGGGTAGGATCTATGTATTTGCCCATTGATTGACTTTTGCATTTGTGTGCTGCTGCTGCCCTGCAACATGGGGCAGGCACCTTACATTTTCCATTGATTGACTACTGCATTTTGTATGCTCCTGCCACCCTGCAATATGGGGCAGGCACTATGTATTTGCCCACTGATTGACCTATGGATTAGCACCTACTGTAACGGTATTCCCAAGCTAAAAGGGCCTAGATACCTGTGGGTTTTGCGTGCTATAGAAGTGTCAAAAGAAACAAACACTAATGCCCCTCCTACCCCCTTTTTCTTACAGAGCCATGCACAGTGAGACCACCAAAACTGTCAGAAGGGCACTATCCAGGACTACTTGCATTGCACTACATTACGTAATGTGTCTTTGCAAAACATGTTCTTTGTGCAATGATTTTTCCCATTTTCAGGCCGCTGAATATGTTAAACTAACGGCCAATTATTTGTGTTAATATAGCATTTGGCCTCCCTGCGTTCTGAGGTAGCCTTTGTCCATTACAGCCTGCCAGCCTGAGTCTCGGTGAGGGTTTAGGGTCGTTACCGCCAAAGCGCACCAAAAATGCGGGGCTTAAAGCTATCAGCACCCCGCTCATTTAGCAGAGTGCTAAAAGTGTTTATTTAGAGCAAAGAAGAGGTTTCCTGTGACAGCTGGGCGTGCACGGTGTTGGGCACCCATCAAGGGAAAGATCAGGCCAAGAACATGCCCCCAATGGTGTCACTAGAGTGTCTCAGGAGCAAGCCCTTTCATTATTACCATTGCGTGGGCAGTGGGGAGAAGAGGCGGGTGGCCGCGGGAGGACCAGCATGCATGTGGGGGGCAGTACTCAACTCTCCTGGAATTCAGCCCAGTACTCCAGGATGCTGATTGGCTGGCACCCCCATACCAGGTGATAATATCCTGAATCACTTTATTTATGACCTTCTGTTAGGGACAAATGAACAAGGACAGGCACTAGAGGAAGTATAGACCAGCGGCCATCACCCGCTTCCTTATACTGATTCAAAAAGCCTAAAACCGTTTGAAATCTGGAGACGACCAAAGCATCTCTGAGATGTTCAGGTGCAAATGCAATTCACAAAGATTGGCTCAGGGGCATGTTCAGAATAAGGCTTACTCACTACAGTGCTAAGCTTTGCGCTTATGGGCCAATGTTTCAAAATGGTTTCAGTAACACTCTAGGGAATTTCAGAACCAGATTTGGAGTCAAAGAAGGCATTTGTTTTTCTTATACGGGAAGTGAGAATTCTACCACTGAACTACCAATGCGGTGCATTGGCCGGGAAGGCCTTTGTTTTTCTTATACATTCTTTTCTTCTATGGAGCTCTTATGTTGCTGAAGTCCACTTCAGAAGGCCTGAGAAACCACCCTCCCAGCACCCTGTGCACATGTCCGGTCACAAGAGGCCAGAGTGAGGGCTGTGGAGTCGGCTGCTGCGACCGGTACGGGATCACCATGGCCGACGAGTGATGGGTCTCATCAGCTGGTAGCTCCCTGGGCAGGTGGCCAGTGTCCACTGCGTCAGGAGGGCTCCACAGGGTTACCGTGTGTTGAGGCTCATGCTGACAAATGGTCCACATTTTGATATAAGAATAGAATCCACAAAGAGATGGTACTGGTCATCTTCACACTCTGAAATGGGAAATCAGCCAGTCTTTGCAAGAAAAAACATGTACTTCCTTTGAACACAACACACTGATGATGGCCGAAAAATCAAAATGCCACCCATCAACATATTTTACAAAGACCAGTGCCTCAATCAAAGTATGGCGTTTAATGGTAAAATTGGTGGTAAATCCATTACTGCCAACTTTACCACTACGCCAAAATATGAGGTCAGGCCTGGAGTGGAAGATTTACCTCCAGAACAATCCTGGAGGTAAAACATGCCACTCACCACCCAAAAAGTCGGCAGAATCGGTGCAATTACTGCGTCGGAAAATCTGCTGCGGTAATTCCTCCAAAAAAGCCCCATTGAGTTCACTAGACTAAACAAAAATGGGGATATACACCACCACTTGTAATCCAGCGGTAACTCCGCCGGAACAAGTGACAGTAACAGTAATTCAGTTGGGCAGTATTCAGGTGGATTTACCGCCGGGATACCGCCCACCTCGCAATGAGGCTCTATTTCTTTTTCCAGGTGATCTCTTCATACTTGTTTCACTCGCCAACCTATTCCTGCCAAAAGTTATTTGACACTCACTGACACAGTAGCGCCAATCCGTGCCAAGCCGCACACAAGGCCTAAAATAGTCCGACAGGGCAAAATTTGTGAGGCTTGCTTTTCCTGGCTGCCGGCCATGTTTCTTTTTTAATACCAAAGTTCAGCGCTGGGCCATTGCACACCGTGACTGCAGCGGCAAGGTCCTCAAAATCAGAAATTCCGAAGGAAGGGTGTACCGTGCAACATATTTTCCAGCCCCTGCAAACGGAAGCTTTGCATATATTTCCTCCCTTAATTTTCATATATATTGTCTGGGGAATCAATCTTGCGGCTTCTGACTGGCGATCAGTGATTGAAATGCGAGGCAGGCCCAATCCTGGAAGCAGCTCGCCTTAACTGTCGGCCTTCATATTCTCACACGTTTAAGAAACGGATGCGCCCTGTGTGTATGAGAATGACATCAGGGAGATTAAAAAAAGATAAAAGGTTTGCTGTTTTTTCCATGTGACAAATGCGTGACTTTTCTGTAATGATGACACTTATAAAATGCGCCCTGAGCCTGCCCACGCCAGCCCTGATGGTCTTAAGAACAAAGCCTTCTGGCACCTGCTGCCGGCTGCACACGGTGCACGAGCAGAAGGCCCCTGTTCGCAGACTCAGCCAAACCCCGAGCTGTTTCCCAAGGCCTGTGAAGGAACCCAGCTGTTCTCTATCGAGCCCTCCTGCGCCGTCCAGGATGCTTGGTAAATACTGCGCTACTCTGCCCGTTCCCACAGATGTATTTATTTTGCTAATGCTAACAGCAAGGCACGAGTCTCTCTCACTGGTGCTATAAATTCTGCTTGATGCCGATTTCCTTCATTACCTCCAGAAGCTGAAAGATGTGCGTGCTGTAAGCAGTTAAGCAGTATAAAATATCACACTACATATATGACAGCAATGTGTGTGCTGGAAGCACCAGGATGGTAGCTCGGTCATTTCAAGCTATGAACCCAGGATCTGTAATGCGCTCATCCCTTGTGCCCAACTGGTCACTAAGGTAATCACCGGGGCTCATGACGTTTTCCCCAGTATCCCGCCGGTAATTCCAGCGGGAAGAAGTAACCACAGTACCATCTCCGTCGCCCCAAAATGCCGATGTTACCAGGATATTACGGGGGGCTGAGACTCCGGTAACTCCCCATTCCATGGAGTCCATGGGATGTGGTTGCCAGAATCACCAGCAGCTTTAGTAATGGTGCCGGTGATTCAGGCATTTATCTTCCGGTAGGAGCCTGATCGACGGGCAGGTCAAGCCTGCTGATAGATCACAGCCCCTACCGGCAGACTTGTAGTTTGCCGGTCCAGAAAGGTGACGTTATACATTATTACTGGCACCTTATTTCCAGACTGGCAAACTTGCAATGATATGATATGATATGGCATTTATAACGCGCCTATACACAAGTGTTTCAAGGCGCGACGAGGCAAGGGAGGGGGAACAAAGGGAAGACAGACAGCGATCCTACTAGGCCAGGTGTCATTCAGATCGCGCAAGTGCATGGGAAGGGGAAAGGGAAAAGTGCCGGGGGGAAAGGAGAGGGAGGAAGTGCAATACAAGGGATAATACAATAAAAAAGATAAATAAAAACGGCCAGCAGGTGGCAAGTGTACAGTAAGTGCAGAACATAAGTGCTGGTAGGGGGACTGTAAGGATACAGAAAACAGTCCCCAGGTGCAGGGGTTGTCAGGGAGGCAATGCAGGTGGGCAACTGGCGGGCCTGGGCCCAAGATCAGAAGGGAGGCCAGGTATCCAGTGCAGTATCTGTCAGGAAAATCAACAGGGGAGAGGGGGAGTGACCCTGGAAGCCAGGCTATAGCTACTGGGAACAGGGATCCCAAGGCAGAGGTGTAGCTAGGGGGGCTGTGCGGACCATAGCCCGGGGTCTTTTGGTTGTAGCCCCGGATAGAAGCTCTGGGGCTAAAACCAAAATGCTAGCTAGCCCCGAGTCCCTACATTAGTGTAGCCCTGGATCTTTTCCAGACCTAGCAACACCCCTGTCTCAAAAACTGATCCCCACCTGGATTGCATAAGACTAAAACCGGGTAAAACAAAAAAAAAACTCAGGAAATCCCTTACTCCCCCACACTACATTTTGTCATTTTCAGGACTTCGGTTCTAAAATGACTGTAGTCACGATGTGTAATGCACCTGTGCAAGGGAACGAGCCCCAAGATTCTGATGCGGGCCCAAGACGAGGCACAGTGGGCAAGACAATGGGCCTCATTACAAGTATGGAGGTAGCCATGGTGCTTTTAGCGCCATGGCTGCCTCCATACCGGGCTCCAATACCGGGTTCCTGCAATGAGGAATAACTAGGTCATTCCAACATTGGAGGACCCGGTAATTCCTCCTTGAAGGGACCATTCCCCATTCCCATTTGAGCCCCCATAGGACTCAATGGGAATGGTGAGGGAGCTAATAACGGGCACGTTAATAACGGCCCGTTATTAGCTCTCTGTTCCCCTCGCGAGACCCGGAAAGGACGTCTGGTATTACCAGACGTCTGTTCCGGGTCCCGCAAGGGGAACCTCGTAATAGGCGCTCCCGTAATGAAGCGTGCTGGTCCTGTACTGGCACCCTTCATTACGGGAGCGCCTGCGTCATAATGAGGCCCAATGTGTCTGGCTTTGCAGATATAGAGGGGATGAGTTCTTTCTCCTGTGAGGACTTAACAAAACAAACCTCACTCTTTACACTTGCAAAGCAAGACCTTTTGACTTTACTAATTTTGTTATACATGTGCCAGTAATGGAATGGAAGTAATGTAAAGGGTTATATGCGAGGCTACCAATCCATCAGCCACATGAACACTGCCCGCTATAGACATAAATAATAAAACGGATTGCAACAAAAATAAACACATTTTAATGTGGCACACAAGTTAAGAAAACGAATGTGCCAAGCAGCATTAAAACACACGGGCCTCATTACACGATAGGCGGTAGCCATGGTGCTGTTAGCGCCATGGCTACCCCCTTACCGCCGTCGGGGTCCGGGTTCCCGGAATAGGGACTTATCGGTCTATTCTGACCTTTGCGGGACCAGTAAGTCCCCATTCTGGGAACCATTCCCCATTCCCATTGGGCCCCTATAGGGCTCAATGGGAATGGGGATGGAGCTAATAACAGTACCGCAAATTGCGGTACCGTTATTAGCTCTGGGGTCCCTTAGCGGGTCCCGTCCTTAACGCCTGGGAAAACCAGACGTTAAGGTAGGGACCCGCTAAGGGACGTCGTAGTAGGGCGTTAGGGGATTACTGGCACCGGTGCCCTTACCGGTGCCGGTAATCCCTACCGCCTACCGTGTAATGAGGCCCACGCTCTTAAAAGTAACACTCTACCCAGCTTAAGCAGTTCCACTTGCTGCTACAAAATGGCTGTCACTATTTTTATTTATTTTGGATTATTACCATGCTACATGCAACCGACTAAGAGTGCTAAGAGTGAAAAGGGGAGTTTGGATTAGAGGAGAGGGGAGGCGTAGGAAAAGGTGACAAAGGGAGATTAAAGGCCACAACAGAGAGCGTAGAGTACAAGTAAATAAAACGTTTCTATCTATCTTTGTAACTCTCCTGGGATGACTTTGAGCAAAATAGCCTAATCTTTTACAGTTAAATTAATTATTATTATTATTATATTTACTGAGAGCTTCAGAAAGAAAAAGAGCTTTTTGCAAGTCGCAGGGAGAAGTACACAGTGTGGTAAGCACAGATACAAGAGAGCAGGAGCTAGCAACAAGGGAGAGAGAGGGCAGGCGTGCAATTTGGCAGCATGGCATCTACAAGCAACAAAGGGAGGAACCAGGAGTTAGAAGATTACTCATTCTCAGGTTGGGTGGGTTGTGGACCTAGGTGTTACGAGGAGCCATTCCCTCAAGAAGAGAGTTTTAAGCTCTTTCCTGAATCGTATAAGTTAGGAGGCAAGCCTTGTGTTAATGGGGAGGAGGAGGTTTATTTTGTATTTGTTAATTGTTTATATCGCTCACCTAACCCTGAGGTAACTGGGTGCTGGAAACTTGACATGTTACAGAGACAAAGGCATAAATACATAAAAGGATCTACATAATAGGATATACATATACAAAGCAAGAGCGAATGGGTCGACCTGGGTTAAATATTGGTCTAGCCTTCAAAGTAGGTACAAATAGGATGAGATAACAGCTGAATACAAGTCAAATGGTGAGGCAATGGTGTGGGTTAACTTGGACTCAGCAGTTCATAGTTTTGTCCGTAAGCCAGAATGTAACGCTGGTTATGAAGGCATTGAATGATGGTTCTAGTCTGATGGTGAGAGGTAGGGAGTTCCAGAGGTTGGCAGCTTGAACAGGGAAGCTGGCACCGCCTGCAGTTTTGAGGTTGAATCTGGGGACTGTAAGGAGGTGAGTGAGAGACTATCTGGTGGGTCTGGCGGCTTGGGGTAGGGAACATTTGTCCGAGAGGTATTTGGGTGGAGTGTTGGAGATACATTTGTGGGAGATAGCCAGGGTGCGGAGTGAAATTCTGTCCCGCACTGGGAGCCAGTTGGATTTTTGTCTGTGGCTAGAGATGTGGTTAGATCTGGGGATATTTAGTGCAGATCTTAAGGAATTGTTTTGTAAGACTTGTAGTCTGTTGTGATTCAGTTCGGATGTTCCTAAGAATAGCGTGTTGCAGTAATCAAGTTTGGAGGGAGCTAGGGCTCTCGCTAGTGTCATGCAGCTGGTGGGAGATAAATAAGACTTACAGGCATTGATTAGCTTGTTAGTGTAAGCTGTGGATGAGGCAATGGCGCTTACCTGTTATTTTAGTGATAAGGTGGAGTCAAGGTAGACACCTAGCGCTTTTATTTCTTTTGCAAATTTGATTGTATTTCCGTCAATGATGAAAGATGTGTACTGTGGGTCAAGTTTATTGAGGCGAGCTTGGGAGCCTACTATCAGGAGCTCTGTTTTTTCATCATTGAGGCAGAGGCTATGCGTCGCCATCCATGCCTGTATTTCCAGGTAGATGCTATTAATTAGTTTGGTATCATTGTCGTAGTGTCTTGACAATGTGATGAGAACCTGGGTGTCATCTGCATAATTTGTGTAGATGACACCCAAGTTGTCAAGTCGGTCGAATAGGAGCTTCGTAAAGATGTTGTATAGTGTTGGGGATATACAAGATCCTTGGGGAACTCCACAGAGGATGATATGATATGATATGGCATTTATAACACGCCTATACACAAGTGTTTCGAGGCACGACAAGGCAGGGGGGGACAAGGGGAGACAGACAACGATCCTACTAGGCCAGGTGTCATTCAGATCGCGCAAGTGCAAGGGTAGAGGGGAAGGGAAAGTGCAAGGGGAAAGGGAGAGGGAAAAGTGCAGTACAGGGTTAAAAGAATACACTATCAATAATAGGGCCAGCTGGTGGCCAGTGCAAGGTAAGTGCCGGGAGGAGGGGCTGTAGGATACAGAGACAGTCCCATAGTGCAGGGAGGCAGTGCAGGGAGGAGTGGCTGGGCCAAGGACCGAGGTCGCTGACTGGCCCAGTTGCAGAATTCAATGCAGGTTCAGTGATATTAGCAGGGGAGTGAGGGAGAGAAAGCGGAGGCAAATATGAAGGTTTTGAGGTGCTTCCAGAACCGAAGATGGTTCTCCTCAAGTTTCAGGGAGGCAGGAAAGCTGTTCCAGAGGGAGGCCCCTGCTGCGGAGAGAGATCTACACCCAGCTCGTTGCTTGGAGAAGCGGCTGACCCTGAGGGAGTTGGCGGTGGATGAGCGAAGAGCTCGAGAAGGAAGATATTTAGGAAGAGAGAGTTGAAGGTATTTTGGGCCAAAGCCCCAGAAGGCCTTGTGGACAATGCAGAGGGTTTTGAACTTAATCCTCGCAGCCACTGGGAGCCAGTGTAGTAATTTCAGACCTGGAGAGATACGGTGACTGGGCTTGAGGCCAAGGACAAGTCTCGCAGTCCTGTTCTGGATGAGTTGCAAAGGGCGGAGAGTAGAGGCAGGCAGATTTAGATAGAGGCTGTTACAGTAGTCCAGCTTCGAGAGAACCAGGGCTCTAGAGACAGTGAGCTTCTGGGGGAAGGAGGGGAAAGGAAGGATACCTCTGAGGAGGTGTAGCTGGTAGTGTGACTTCTTAGAGACGTCAGATATGTGCGGAGAGAAATAGAGTGTGGAGTCGAAGATGACCCCGAGGTTTTTTGCCTTGCAGGTAGGAGCAGGAAGAGGGCCAAGGGAGGCCGGCCAGAGAGCTGCAGGGAAGGAGGGAGTGGGTGTGCTGATGAGTAGAATCTCATTCTTACTGGCATTAAGGCAGAGGTCATTGGCGGCACATCATTCATGGATAGCAGAAAGACAGTCAGAGATGAGGGAAGGGGAAGAGGAGGCCGAGGGTAGCCTGAAAATGAGCTGGGTATTATCCGTGTAGCACTGAAAGTTGGGACAGAGAGCGGCGATGCGGCGGGCGAGAAGTGCCAGATACTGGTTGAACAGCCAGGGGGGGAGGTTAGATCCCTGGGGGACACCACAGGTAGAGAAAAAGATGTTAGAGAGGAAGGACACCAGTTGGACCTGGGAGGGTCGATTGGAGAGGAAGGAGGTCAGCCACGCCAGAGCCTGACCAGTGATACCCAGCTTATCACAGAGACGGTTGAGCAGGATGGTGTGGTTGACAGTATCAAAGGCAGAAGAGAGATCGAGCAAAATGAGAACACAAGGGGTGTTGGAGTCAAGGTTTGAGAGCAGGTCCTCACGGATGTTCAGGAGAGCAGGTTCCGTGCTTCTGGCAGCTCTGAAGCCAGACTGATGGTCATGAAGACTACCAACAGATTCAGCATGGTGATTAAGCTGGGAGATGGCCAGTTTCTCCAGGAGCTTGCCCAGGAAGGGAGTGATAGAGATTGGGCGATAGTTAGCTGGGCAGGAGGGGTCGGAAGAGGGTTTCTTAAGAAGGGGGTGCACAAGGGAGTGCTTGAGGGTGGATGGGAAGGCTCCAGAGGCAAAGGAGTGATTGCAGAAGTCAGCCAGGGCAGGAGCCAAGGAGTCGATGTGGTCCTTGATAGTTTTGGAGGAACATGGGTGGACCTGTTTTGACGAGACTTTCATAGATCGGACTTGTCTCGAAACCTCGTCAGCAGAAAAAAGGGGAAAGGCAGAGAAGGAGGGAGGAGGAGTGGCTGCCGAAGGGCCAGAGGAAGAGAAGGGAATAGAAGGGTGGAGGCAATAGGAGGAGAGTGAGGACAGGATGTCCTGAGTTTTTGAAACAAAGTGAGAGGCCAGTGCCGTGCAGAGGGCCTGCGAGGGGACAGGAGAGGTAGAGACTGCAGCACGGTTGGCCAACTCCTTGCAGATTTTAAAGAGTTCGGCCGAATTGTTAGATGCTGCAGAGATGAGGGCTTGGATAAGGGCTCTCTTCTTGGTGAGAACGGAGAGCCGGTATTGCCTTTAGAGCAGGCAGCAGGCCAGTTTGTCAGAGGATGAATATGAAGCACGTCATTTCCTCTCTGCCACCCTGCACTTGCGTTTAAGGGTGACGAGATCGGAGTCATACTTGGAGTTACATATGGCTTTGGGCTTCAGGTGGATTCTCATGACAGGGGCAAGGATATCAAGAGTGTCAGACATAGCAGAGTGGAGAGTGGAGAGGGCTGTGTCAGGGTTGGAGTCAGCCGAGGAGGGAGGGGGGGTGAGAAGGTGGTAGCGAAAGCCTCAACTGACACGGGCTTCATGGGTCGGATGACCACGAAGGTGGGTGGCAGTGATGAGGGTGGCTTTGCCTGTGGGGTAGGGAAGGTGAGGTGGAAGGATAGTAGAAAGTGATCACTCCAGGAGAGAGGAGTGGAGAGAGAGAGACATAGAGGGGAAGGTCAGAAGAGATCAGAGCATCAAGAGTGTGACCTGTGGAATGAGTCGGCCCAGACGGGAGAATAGAGAGTGAGAGAGAGTCGCAGAGGTCCCGAAAGAGTCCAGAGGGAGGACAGGAGGCATCAAGGTGGATGTTGAAGTCACCTAGAAAGAGGAGTTGAGTGGTTGAGGACAGGAGTGAGGAGGAGAGGTCCGCCCACTCAGGGAGGAAGGAGGAAATTTGACCAGGTGGCCGATAGATAGTATGCACAGTACGGGAATGGCTAGGAGAGAGAGAGTCGGCAGACAAGGCATTCAAAGGAAGAGTATGTCTGCGTAGGAGTGACAGTGTCAGGAATCCCCTCAGGGAAGATAAGGGCCACGCCCCCCCAGCACGGTTGGGCCTGGGTATGGAGAGAATCTTGTAACCATCAGGTAGGAGTGTGTCAAAGCTGGTGAAAGAGCTGGCCGTGAACCATGTCTCAGTGAGACCCAGGATGTCAAGGTCCAGTTCCTCAAGAAGGCGACAGATATCAGAGGAATGTTTGACGGCAGAGCGAGAGTTGAGTGTGGCAATGTGGAGAAGGTTGCCATCCTGGAAGGACTTCTGGGGAGGGGTACAGATAAGAGGTACGCCCTGTGGAGGTGAAGAAGGAGCCCGAGAGAGGGCGGGATGAGAGGGTGGAGGCAAGGTAGCCGAGGACAGAGAAGAGGGGACAGCAGGAGAGGAAAGGAAGTTGATGAGGCGCGGGAAACGTCTATCAAAGAGGTGGAGGTTGGCCTGAGGGTGCCATTAGCGTAGACATTAATGATGGCCTTGGAGGAGCGGAAGCGGGCCAAGAGGACATCCCAACGGGTGCCACCATTAATGGGAGAAGAGGTGAAGGGAGAGAGCACAGAGACCATATGAAGGGTCCATAGGTCAGGGGAAGGCACGAAAAAGAGGATGTCAGTAAGAGTTTCCTTGGAGGAGGCACTAGTGTAGGTGTCAGCGATAGGGAGGCCTGGGTTGGAGACCAGGATGTCCTTTTTAAACTTTTTCCTACCAGATTTAGTGAGGAGAGCAGGATAGTCAATGGTGAAGCAGTTAGAGAAGATAGGCGAAATAGAGAGCACCATGGAATAAGGAGGGAGTGGGAGGGAAGACAGACTAGAGCAGGCGGACAGGAATGAGCGGCAAGCCCTAGTTTACCACATTTCAGAGTAACAGTAGCACAGTAAATGAGTATTAGGTACCCAGTGGAGGGGCCACCTAAGTTTGAGAGTCCTGCGAGGGGAGAAAAAGCCCTAGTTTACCAAAATTCCGGAACACAGTGAAGTGTAGAACCATGCGAAGAAGTGAACAGGTGTAGGTGGGTGGGCTGGGTGAGCAGGTGGAGCTAACCAGATAGAACGGCGGAACGGCGCCTGGTGTCCCCTGCGGGTCACCTGCAGAAACACTGGGAGCCGCAGCTGTAGAAGCCGCCCTTTGCCTACGGGGGCCTTAGCCGAGGGGGACCGCTGGGCAGGGGGGCTGCCCAGGGGTGGGGGGGATTTTAGGCAGGAGGAGAGGAAGGGGGGGTGTGGGCGGGCAGGGAAGCGGGAAGGGAGAGGAGGACCAGGAAGTGAGGAGGTGGGAGGGGGCAGGGGGCAGCACAAACACGCACGGAGCGCCACAAAAATACAACAGTGCCTGATTAAATATGACAAATGAACACTCACTGAAGCCCAACAGGGCCTTGAAAGGGCAGCCTCACAGATGGCTGCACAGGGCTATGGGCGACCGCTCAATCCCGCTCAGCTCAACAAAGAAGCGAGCGTGGAGAATGGTCGTCATGTAGTCCTGGAAGGACCACGAGGACAACCAATCAGAGGGGTGTGGGCGGGCAGGCAGGCGGGAAGGGAGAGGGGAGAGGAGGACCAGGAAGTGTGGAGGTGGGAGGGGGGAGGGGGCAGCACAAACGCACATGGTGCGCCACAAAAATACAACTGTGCCTGATTAAATATGACAAATGAACACTCACTGAAGCCCAACGGGGCCTTGAAAGGGCAGCCTCACAGATGGCTGCACAGGGCTACGGGCGACCGCTCAATCCTGCTCAGCTCCCCCAATGGGGATTGGATCTGCAGATGCAGAGGGGGAGAATACTCTGGTGGTGGGGTCGGCTAAGAATGACTTAATCCAAGAGGAAGCATTAGAGGAAAAGGCTGCTGCTGAGGCTAGATGATCAGTAAGAATCTGGTGGTCGACCAGGTCAAATGCAGCGGAGAGGTCAAGCAGGAAGAACATGGCCAGTTTGCCTTTGTCTCTTGTCTCATCCATCTGTATTTTCAAATCCAGGAGGGTGGTCTCAGTGCCATGCCATGGTCGAAAACCTGATTGTCATAGTCCAAGTAGATTATTTTCGTCTAGATGTTTCTGGATTTGTAGGAAAGCAACTCTATCCAGAATTTTTAAGAGGAAGGGGACGGTGGTGATTGGCCTGTAGTTCGTTGGTATGTTTGGGTCTAGATAGTTCTTTTTAGGATAAGCATGACCCAGGCCTCTTTGAGGTTCTTGGGGACAAGATTGATCTTAAAAGAGGCATTTATCATTGTTGCGATGAATGGAGATAATTCCTTGGCACAGTCCTTGATAGGTTCTCAGAGAAGGTCGGTAGACAGAGAAAGCTTGTCTTTTAGCTCTTTCTTTCCTGCACTGGCAGAGTTCAAGTCTGCACATGTCTTTGGTGGATCGTTTGCCTCCGGAGATGCAGAGCTTGTCAGTGAGGTAGCTTGGGAACTTACGGGACGACAGCCGTGTAAATGAGGTAGCTGTATTGGAAGGTGATATGGGATTGCAGCGGGAGCTAGTGACATTCGATGAGTGTCGGGGTGATGTGGTCAAATTGGGGAGTCCTATTTAGGAGTAATGCTGAAGCATGAAGGACACATCTCAAGAGTTCCAGAGTGGGCACCAAAAGGCCTTCTATGGAATGGTTCCTGACAATGGGAAGTGGGTTCAGAAGCAACACTCTTTGTCGCTGAGTTGGTACCAGGCCCATACTTGCCTTAGGACTCAAGGGTGGCTGTATTTTGTGTTATCCGTTGTGCATAGGTCAGTAGTTGCTGTTTTGAAAACCAGTGCCTGGATGATCATGAGACAGGTGATTGTCAAAGATGATATCCAAGTTTCAGACCATTTTAAATATGTGCTGTGGGTGTCAAAATGATGGATCCCAGAAAACAGGGCTCTTTGACCTTTTGTTGTGAATTCTGACTCCCGTGGGGGTCGGTGATCAAGGAAACCTTTTGTCACACATCTTACTCACCAACTGCCGTGGGGATTGGGGGCTCAGTGATCCACACGTTTCTAGTTACGCAACCCCCAGCTGCTATTCCCCTAGTGTTGATTCCGAGATGGGAGATTTCATGGTGCCACACGGTACACAGCAACGTCCAGATGTTATTTTATCGAAATGGATGATGCGTGCCACGTCCAGGCAGGAAGAGGTGAGGGAAATACAATAAAGGATCACAACCGGCAAGTCACTTCATTCTTGCAACGGTCTTATATACTTTCATGGTAACTAGCACACACTATGAGCACCCCATTATCTTAACTCAAAGCTCTAATGATTATGCTTTCTTTTGAGTTCTTCCTCACATGTTAACAGACCACGATTTTGTCCATTTCAGCCTCACAATGACTGCTATTTGATTTTATTAAACAGGGTGCCATTACCCTTTCTGGCCTTAAGAGACTTGCTCGCTCCATCCCACATAGTCTTTTGCCTTCTTGAGTGTCCAACACTTAGCATCTGCAAATGTCCTTGTCTCTCTTAATCTTAGCAGAAATATGTCTTACACACATGATCTGTTAATTCGACTCCCTTTGTGCCTTGCACCCATCTCTTGAAATAACCTTCTTGATCTCAGGCCAAGGTACTCCCTTATTCTGCACACAATAACAGCTTCTTTATCAGTTCTTCAATTTGCAATCCTAGGCTCATATTTTTTGTTAGCATGGTTGTTTCTTTAACACAGGCCGTCGTCCATTTTCTTCCAATGGCCATCCTTTTTCAGCAAGCTTCTATATGCTTTTCCTACCTTGTGTTTTGCTGCGTATTTACAGTTATCAGTCAGCAAATTACTTCATCTTCCGATTTTCCCAATTACTCCATCTTTAGGTACAGGTTTTCTCTTAGTGCTTCAGTTACATTGTCAGTCTTAAATATTTCCATATTGTTCCAGCATAGGTTTATATATAATCTTTATGACATCATTCTGTTTTCATCAGACTTTTACTTGGTGTTCGTCCATATTTCCCATAGTCACATTCTGGCCCTTTGGCAGTGGACATTTAACTGGTAGCATTCTTCCACTGTCTCAACATGAGGCTATCTTCTGAATGACTGAGTGCATATTGTCTTTCATATTTTCGACCCAGTATAGACATGTTGCATACATTCATGCATGGGTTCCCAATTATAACTTTTCATCTGCTATTCCAATAGGATGGTGGTGAGGGGGCGGGGACTAAAGACGGGGCATCCAACTGTTCCTCTACATTCCCCCCTCTGGTCAAATATTCAACCACACTCTTCTTCTATTCTCCTTTTACAATTCCTGCTTCATCTTCTTCTATCATCTCATCAAATCTTCTTTTCTTCTGACCCATATCTTCATCACCCCCCTCAGGTGACCTGCATACTTTATATGTTCAGCCACACTCCAGGTCATACATCGATAATCGCCTGCTGGTGAACAGACTATCCATGGCTCCACATATCTCTTCCGATCTTGGGGGTACTAAAACCTTGTTCCTGGAGGTGCAAGAGAACTCTTTGTAATGTTTTCCCGAGTACTTTGTCCATCTGCATTTTTTTCTCCAGTCCAGTGCCATTGTTAAAGTCAATCATTATCTACATTCCATTAGCTTGCTCGGCTGTCTTCTGGCATTTCCCCACGATGAGCCTTATGAGACAAAATCCTAGCAACATTAACACTAATATTGTTTTGAGTAATTTGAAAGCCTTCACTAGCCAAGATGGAATCCAAGAAAACAGAGATGAGAACCAAACGGCTCATGCGGTTTTATCAGCTTCGTCTTCCATTTTCGTATGCAGGGTTGTAGCATCATTATTGCTTCTGTCAGTGTTCCAGTGTCTTCATTATGAGATGGTATGAAAATTACAGCAAGATTGCCTGACCTTGGCACAGACACCTCCTTCCATTGCTGTTATCAGATCCAGAACACACCTGTTCTGGAGGGTCATCATGCTGATGGCTCTCAATTTTTCTTTGATTGAATTAAATCCTTTTAGTGTTGCATTGATCGTCTGCAGCAATTCCCACCTAGTGATCTGTAACCACTAAGCATTTACTGCACCTTGAAATCCTAGTATAATATAGATGTCACTATTATGGTGGTCTTGCAGAATAATTTGTGTTAATCTGGAATTTCTCCATAAGCCTTTATTGATTTCAATGACAAATAATACTCTGTTTTTATTCAGCGAAGATGTAATTATCTCTTTCTTCTTTGGTGTTCATTCATTTTTGCAAACTCCTCAAAATGGAGGTAACGTTGGGGAATCACTAGTGCTGGGATGTGTGCATTTACAATGAAACACACTTCTGCCCAGTTTTTAGGCAACTGCATGTAGGCTCTGTATCCACAGGTCCAATATCGATCCATTAGCACTGCAGTTCCTCCATTCATTCCTGGTACTTCAATTATTTCTCCACAACCTTTCATTCTTTCCAACGTAGACCTTGTCATTATTCTTAAAGCAGGTTGCCGCTTCTTCAATTGTAATATATGCACTGGTCCTGCTTCGTTCTCCACCCAGGTTAGTAATTTTGGGTATTTAGTCAATTCATCTAATACCATTCCATTGAAAGTTTTCCATCTAAAACATGTCTATCTAATGCATGTTTTTGGGGGTAAAGGGTTACAGTTTGTGTAGGTGCATTTTAAAGGGTAAAAACGGTGGTTTGGGGGGCCCAAAAAAAACAAAAGAACAAAAAAAGAAGAAAAGAAATGCATGAGATGGACATTTTTTAGACAAAACATTTTGATGGAATGACATTAGATGAAATGGTTTTAGATGAAATGACCATAAACCGTAATTTTGCAGAATTATGACAGATTAAATATTTAGAGTTTGAGTATATTTCACTGCTACCATGAATGAAACATAATTTCTACCATTTTCAGATGGGAAATGAAAGTGACAAACTAGGGATACTTCATTGGAGATGATAGTAATGTTAATCTAGGAGGAACATGCAAACATGCAAAATAAAAGTGGCCATAGCAGGTCCTCACTGAGTAGACGTCCCCACACAGGCGGCTGGGGTCAGGTCAGCCATCACAACTCTAGACAATTCTAGGAGTTTGTAGATTTGAAGAATGGTCATGGGGGCAATTTAAGAGCATATTTAGGGGGCTTCAAGTTTCAAGAGTGCAGCTGGTAGATGATTGATGTGCTTTCCTCATTCTGAATAATTATCCGAGGCTGGCAATCAAGCAGCTTGTCTTCCAGATGCTCCAGTGCTCCCAGACTCTGAGCTCACATCAGAGAGTGTAAGGTAATCACAGCTTAGGTCCAGTGAGTGCTGCCACATGGGCTCTTGGGTGTAGAAAGAGAAGGTGAAGTGGGAGGGGGATCTGCACTTTTTTGCAGTCACCTTCAAACAACACTTACAGGCAGATATGTTCTTGGCAGCCCCAATCCACATACATCCTTTCATCTGAAAAGAAGGGGGGGTCTATGCTCGGAATATAGGCGCACTGTCTGTATAGTAGGCACAAAGAAGGTTGTAGGGATAGGCCTTTCAAAGCCTAAAGAAGGTTCTGTGTGTTAGTCCACACTCAAGGCAGAGCCTCCAAATCAGGGTACTATGTTTTTCCTCAAGAATGCCCTGCCAGGATCTGATCCATACTCATCCAAGATTTCTGCTCTCGAGATCCAGCAGACGTTGAAGTACACAGGAAGAAGTGACAGCGTGTTTACTGAGTGTCCGGTCCCTGCAGTGCAGAGCTACATTTTCACCATGGCTTGTCTTTCTTGTGTGCCTATTCTGAAGAGGAGGAGCTTCCAACACTAATACCCCGACCCATGGCGGAGTGTTTGCTGAGTGTTCAGTGTTCTGTGAGCTCATATTCTCCCCCTTCTGCTTTGTACTATTCAAGTCTCCACTGCTCCAAAGTCTTCAGTCTGCTATAGCAGTGATCTACCTCATTGGCCGTGCCTGTGTCTTGGGTCTCAGTGGTCGCAAGTCACCACTCCTGAAACCACTTACGATTAAGAAAAGCACAGTAAGTGTTTTTATGTACTGCCGTTAATAAGACTGCCTTTGAATGAGATTAATCTATGCATGGGTGACTCCCGAAATAGTCTTTTCTTACTGGCTTGAAGTGCAGGAGCAACGGGCTAAGTGCGTTGTGTGGAACGGCTGGAGGTCGGAGGTTGGCCATCCCTTGCCTTTTCCCCCTGCCTGGAGTGGGGTGTCTCTGGAGTCCGGAACCTTATTCATGCAGAAACTTGTGTCATTTCGCATTATCCACCAGTATCTCCTCTTTCATTTTCCCCATGAACTGGGTGTCTCTATGACTACAGAGCCTCTTTCGCTGTTTACTCTGCAAAATACTGTGGGGCATTTGCCTGTAACTGTGCAATTGCCCATAATATGGAGACATCTGGAATCCCACCAGTCATTTCGTAGTCCTCGAATCGTGGGTCTGTAACAGCAGATTAGCACGGCTGGGAACGGTGCTCGACAGGACTGGTGATGACGGAACAACTATGTAAGGAGAAAAAAAAGGAAAGCCCCTGAACATTTTATTTTATTTCTATTAAGAATTGAGTAGACTTTGCTCTGTAGCTCAGCATTAGGAGTGACTGTGGGGCACGGCCTTTGACCTCCTGTGCCATTCACTTTGTTCATTGTTGGGTTCATCTGCCCTCTGTATTGTGCGATCAAGTGACTGTGGGCTATGGCCTTTGAACTCCCTCACCACTTGCTCTGTTTATTATTGGGCGTTTCTGCCCCCTGAATTGTGCGGTTGGGTGATAGAGTGACTCTGGGCAATTGCCTTTGAACACATTTGCTATTGGCAGGTAGCTCTCAATCCTCACCCAGACTGTTTGTATCACAACTCAAAGGTTCAAATATGTCTCCTGTAACTAGGCAAACAATACAATATAATATACTGGCCCCACAAAGGAAAGGTGTCACCCTTCAAAATATTGCAGAGGGCGGTGCAGCATTAATTCTACAGGTAATGTCTTTCCAGTCACGCAGAGTTTTCTGGATATCGAGTCTCCTCTGTTACAAGTGCAAGCGGAAGAAGCAATCGTGAATACTATCTCTACCGGCCTGAGAATGTCAGAGAATCAGCTGCCAACCTCTTCTTGGTCAGAGAAGGATTGTTCTTTTATGGACCCCAGATTAGAGGAATCAGTTGTTCCAAGTTCTGCAAGACAACAAAGATCAGAAGTTTCAATGAAGGAATGTGTTAACACTAATGCAACACTGGTAGCAGGTTTATAAATTACAGATTATTATCCAATGGCCTCTACGAATACTGATTTCAGGGGTCCAATTTGCCAAAATCCTGTCGGACAGAATATCCGGGTGACACCTTTCTAGTTTTTTTAATAGTGTTGGTTTTAATGGTTGTTTGGCTTTTGACCCGGACCAACCTAAGGGCAACAATTTACAAGGCCTGCCTGTTTAGTAGGGACCACCCTGTTGATGGTTGGAGACAATTCAGGCATAAATAGTGAAATAACTCCTGGTTCTTCTTCACAACTGCTTGATTCTCTCACTACCAGCAATTTAGCGCAGGGACCAGATATTACATCATAATTTCAGAGAGGCCGAAAAACGAATACAACTTACTTCCCCCTCAATTTCAGCCCTCAATTCTGTTCTTTGTGCTTGCATTGAATTATATGATAATGAAAAGAGGGTCCCAAGAATGCCCCTCCTCACCCCCAGAAGCATGATGGGACAACGAGACAGGAATGCTCGCAGCCACCCATCTTATTTCAGACAAAACCCAAGTGCACGATTTGCTGACACGTGCATGGAAAGATACCCCCTCAATCAACCATACAAACCCAATCCAATGCACATTCTTGCAGGCATTGGTGATACAACGAAGATCGTGGATGGTAGCACCTTAATGGACAGTCTTGATTAAACACAAAACAACCATTGTGCTGACATCACTAGTGACACCACGACATAGCTGTATTATTCATGAAGCACTCTCGCAGTCCTGCATCACAATACACAGACCTACTTGCATAAACAATGAACATGCTTACCCAGTTCTATGACTATACAGATACATATACTGTCAAAGCTTTTATTATTTTTCTCATTTGGCAAATGCAGTAACACAGAAATGCAAGGCAACAAGAGATCCTAAGCAAGCTTGCAGATGCTTAAGGCAATTAACCCTATGGAACTACAGGAGTATACATGGAGCCTGGTAGGACCATGTGTGACTAACCTATAGGTTACCTAGCATAACAAGAGTAGAAATCATATTCTAAGTCTAAGGAAAATTACAGAAGGCCTCAAACCACAGAGCCTGAGACGAGAAGAGCTGATTCAGGCTACACGAAGAACAAAGCAGGGTCACAGCCAAGGTCAGAGATACATGGCTGCATTCCAAACTATTAGGCGACAGGGGACCAGCTGCAGAGAAATGTAATCAATCCTCATAAATTCAAGCTCAAGAGCTCGATTTTGTGGTCTCCAAGCATATGATGAAGCCAATCTAAACAATGGGCATTTACACGCGGTGGTAGAGTGTAGTCGATCCGAGCAAGCAAGACGAAGAAGGCAACAAGTGTTGCAACGTAGGAGCACACTTTCATAGGCAAAGGTGGTACACTACCAGCTACAATACAGACACATAGTTGTTCACATCAACTTGAAGAGTCCAAGGCCTGGGGAGATCAGCTCTAACCAATCACAGCATGGAAAATCAGGGGTGGATGACAAGGGGCAATTACCTGTGCTAGGCCCATTACTCTGCAACAATGTAAAAGGGGGACGGGACAGGCCAGACACCTGACATGTGTGGACCAATAGAATAACCTCTATTGGGTACTTTCACAGGTATTATCACTCTCGATATCCAATCATGTGTGGTGATAGGTTTTTTGGGGAAGGATCCAGAGATGACGCAATTTGTTCACAAAAACGCAATGCACACCATGGAATACTGAGGAGTACTGGAGAATCTTGATTGTCTTGTATGATCCCTGTTGGTTTTTGCAATAAACTGCAGTTCTAACTTGCCATTGGCCGAGTCCTCTGTTTATTCTGGGGAAGGAAGTTGGGCCCTTGAGAGTCAGGCAGACCCCCAGACGACTTATGATATACCTGGGATCACTACCCCAACAATAACATCAAAGATGAAGTTAAAGCTCACACTTTAATCTTGATTGAACTAAATGTTAAGATAGACATACTAAAAAACTGGATGTTTAATCACATTAAAGCAAACACAATTAAGTGATGTGACAACCAAGTTGGTACATTGGAAGATGTTATACAACCGCTATCCCGGAACACTATTGAGGGTGGAAATTCTTTGCATATTACGGTCGACCCAATTAACATTGAGCGCCCCAATAATCTGCCCAACAAAATGGTTATGCGAGATGGTTATGCGAGATAAGATCAAAGATCAAAGACAAATTAAAATTGAATATAGGGCAAACAGGGGCATCTGCCTATACTCAGTCACCCCTTCTGATCAAGAATAGCGATAACCACTCAAAGGCAGACAAAGTGAGAGTTACAGAGAATACAGAAAAGTTCATGGAAAAGTTGCCCAATGATACATCTACAAGCGAGCAGATTGAGGTGAGGGCAAGTGAGGACACCACAAACCCAAAAAGTATTCGCAAAAAGGCACACAAAAAATCGAAAAATAGGAGAAGAAAACAACTAAGACGTAACTCCTAAAATTTTTCAAGAAATCCTCAATTGGATGATGAAGTAGTCACCATTAGCCTGTGTGAAAAAGTTCTGATAATGCTTGTTTAAAAGTTGCACAAATAAACAGAGCAAAGCAAACTGAGAAAACAAACATAGTTTACACTGACTTAACTATTCATCATAAAGAGCCTCCTTACACTAATGCGCTGGTCATTGATACTGAACAAAATAGTAACATGGCCACCCAGACAATCCATTTGGTTGGGGAATCGATATCTACCACTTCACATGACAATTTGGAAAATGGCAGACTCAGCGGCTCTCATATGACGCAGAAGGACGGCCCTGACAGTTTCAAAACGGGTCGAATGTGATCAGTCAGCCTTAAACAAAAAAAAGCTGAAGTTAAAGATCGATGGGCGGACAATTTTGATTTGCCATGCCGACTGGACAATAAAAATAAAGGCTTGCCAGTAGATCAGCAAGTAACCCAAAAGGTTGAATTCTGTGGACAGACGCATAGCGAGCAGGACAATTGGACAACTGTGGGCAAGGATAATCCGTGTTAAGTTGGTGGACAGTGCTGGTCCCCTAGCCAGAATACCATTAGATAGAGACTGCTTGATTCTCGACTTAAAGGACAGATCCCCACCTAAAGACAATAGGGTCAGTGTAGAGCTTCTGACAAGAACGACGGCAGACAGAGACCGTTTAATTAAGCTATTTGACTTGAAGGACAGATCCCTGCTTAAAGACACTAAGCACTCCAAAGGTAAATTGAAAGTAGATAGCCATTCCCAGCCAGGTCAGAGCCCTGTGGATACTGACTGTGAAACCAAAAACTGTGAAATGTACATTGAACTTAGAACTCAGTTGAACTTAAATATTACTCTCAATCGGGGGTAATCCATTAAAACTGTTCAATGAACTTCCTACCCTTGAGAGAATCTCCACTCAAGACATTAACTGGCCGATTCATGGAATTAATGTGCGCCGAAAATTCCCGCGCAGAGGTGCCAAAACGTGCGATTCGCAGTAAAACTGTGAAAATCGCAGTGCAACTGCGAAAATCGCACGGAAACCAGCAGACATCGATTCATGGCAGTCCGTGCGCGAGAAAAACATTGGATGTGCGCTGAAAAAATGCTCGGCGCACGCTGGCGCACAGGTCATCCAACGGCGTGCGCCACGGCCACTGCGAAATCGCACATAGCGCGGCGCACATCACAAAAGTAGGCGTAACACGGGGCGTAACACTCGGAATGGGGAACAAGGCGTGAAAATATGGGCGTCACAGGGGAAGTACAGGAGGCAAGTGCGCGGAACGCCCACACGCTCGCCTACAACCCGTATTCATGGAATCGAATAGCGCAAACCAGCGCACGGTGAAAGACGCGCACAGGGCCAATCAAGTACGCCACAAGAAAGCAGGCGGTAGCGTCCCTGCGCCTGAAATAAATGTGCACCAAAATGTGCGCTAACAAAAAGCACCCATATACAGCCATGATGAATGGTCCATAGAGTGGCCCTCTAGGACAAATGAGGTGCAAAGGGGTACCGACAAACACGGACACCCGCTGTGTGAAAATTAGCGTGTGCATGTATTACGGGGTTCGCGGGAAGTTCCACACGCGATTGCCCTGGGTCCGTGTATTTCGGGGTGCGCAGGAAGTTTCACACGCGAATTAGCAGGGTACGTGTATTTCGGTGTGCGGGGGAAGTTTCACACGCGAATTAGCAGGGTACGTGTATTTCGGTGTGCGCGTGAAGTTCCACACGCAATTTCAGCAGGGTACGTGTACTCCGGGTGCGCAGCAAATTCCACACGCAAATCCAGCAGCCTTCGTGTATTTCTGGGGTGCCGGGGAGTCCCACACGTGAATTGGCTGTGTCGGTCCTCCCAGCTGTTCCCTCTACACCCTCCACAGCCCCTGCAGGCGACCCACACCACAGGGGACTACCCTGCACCCCTGCACATGTCCCGCAGGCAGCCCATCCACCATGGCCATGCCCCCCAGCCAACCCACATGTCACCTTGCACTACTGCCCACCAACGCATGTCTCCCAGCACCCCCACCCCCCAGCATCCAGGGGCACCCTCCATCAGGCCCCCACTCATGTCTCCCAGCACCCCACCCCCCTGCATCCAGGGCACCCTCCACCAGGCCCCCACTCATGTCCCCCTGCACCCCCACCCCCGAGCACTGTGGGGCACCCTCCACCAGGCCCCCACTCATGTCCCCCTAAACCCCCACCCCCCAGCACTGTGGGGCACCCTCCACCAGGCCCCACTCATGTCTCCCTGCACCCCCACCCCCTGCATCCAGGGGCACCCTCCACCAGGCCCCCACTCATGTCCCCCTGCACCCCCACCCCCCAGCACTGTGGGGCACCCTCCACCAGGCCCCCACTCATGTCTCCCTGCACCCCCACCCCCCTGCATCCAGGGGCACCCTCCACCAGGCCCCCACTCATGTCTCCCAGCACCCCCACCCCCACCAGTCAGGGGCACCCTCCACCAGGCCCCCACTCATGTCTCCCTGCACCCCCATCCCCCTGCATCCAGGGGCACCCTCCACCAGGCCCCCACTCATGTCTCCCAGCACCCCCACCCTCCACCAGTCAGGGGCACCCTCCACCAGGCCCCCACTCATGTCTCCCAGCACCCCCACCCCCCTGCATCCAGGGGCACCCACCACCAGGCCCCCACTCATGTCTCCCAGCACCCCCACCCCCCTGCATCCAGGGGCACCCTCCACCAGGCCCCCACTCATGTCTCCCAGCACCCCCACCCCCCTGCAACCAGGGGCACCCTCCACCAGGCCCCCACTCCTTCCTACCACCCCCCCACCCCCCAGCAGTGCGAATCGCCTGTGTACGTGTATATCAGAGTTGCGCGTGTAGTCTGACACGCGATATCAGCAGGGTACGGGGTTCGTGGGAAGTTCCACATGCGATTTCAGCAGGGTACGTGTATTTTGGGGTGCGCGGGAAGTTTCACACGCGAATTTGCAGGGTACGTGTATTTCAGGGTACGCGGGAAGTTTCACACGCGAATTTGCAGGGTACGTGTATTTCGGTGTGTGCGCGTGAAGTTACACACGCGACTGTGCCTGTGAGAGTGGGGTACGTGTATTCCAGGGGTGGCCGTTTCTAGCAGCAGTGGCCGTGGGATACCGCAGGAGGAGGAGAAGGATAGTCAGGGCCAGAATCTTCACACCCAGAACCAGCCTATTTGGTATGCCAGATGACCAGGTGTATGGGAGGTACAGGTTTCCACCACACATAATACTCGACCTGGTCAGTGAGAGGGAGGATGACCTCACATCACCCACCCTGTGCTCCCAAGCACTCAGCCCCCTGGAGAAGGTCCTCAATGTACTGCACTTCTTGGCTACCGGATCATTTCAGCGGACAAGTGCCATAGTGGGGGGGGGTGTCACAGGCCACGCAGTCACGGTGCCTACACCAGGTGTTGGCCATCATCACTGCACGCCCATCAGTCCGCAGGCACATACACCTGCCCAGAATACCTGCAGGAAGGCAGGCTGTCAGCCAGGATTTCTACAGGGTGGCACAATTCCCCAAAGTGCTTGGTGCCATTGATTGCAACGTGTGGCTCTACATCCCCCCAGGGCATCTGAGCACATCTATAGAAACCGCAAGCACTGGCATTCCATCAACGTCCAGGTAGTATGTGATGCCAAGGGAATCATCACCTCAGTATATGCCAACTATCCAGGGTCCACCCACGACAGCTTCATTTACAGGATGTCAACCCTAAGCCGGGACATGGAAGCTGGGCGGCATGGCGATGCATGGCTGCTTGGTGAATAGAAATGCCACAGCACACACATGCATGACAGATACATAGTAATGCCAATACCCCACTAATGATCCCCATCACCACCTCCCCAGGGGACAGTGCCTACCCTCTGAGCACACACATGATGATGCCAATTCGGAACCCCATCACGCCTCCCGAGGTAAGATACAACACAGCCCATATTGCAACACGGGGCATAGTGGAGCGCACATTCGGAGTGCTCAAGTCACGCTTTCGCTCCCTTGACCGTTCTGGCGGGCAGCTGTTATACGCTCCCCCAGTAGTGTGCAGGATCATAGTGGCAGCATGTGTCCTGCACAATGTTGCAACACGCCGGGGCCTGGCTGTGGACATGGTGGTGCCCCCACATCCCCAACCACATGCACGCCCGCTGCGCATGGGAGGGGAAAGGGCACGGGGTGAGGCAGCCCTTTCGCAGCTGGTGGCTAATTACTTCACATAGAAAGCACACCCCTGTGGAGTGCACACAGCCCTGGCACATACCATCTGACAATCAATGATGACTCAATCTGACAATTATGATGAACAAAGGGACAGTCAACTGTCAGAACCATAGCAGCCTGAGATTGTTCATCTGGAAGTGTCACAATGTGTGCATCCCTACCTACACAAACACCACCAATGCAGTGTCATCAAAAGACACACTTCCATGCAGCAAAATTGAATACCCACTTGCAAAATACAACATGAGAACAGTGCCATGTCAACCCCTCCCCGGCACTGCCACACAACACACCATGGCATGTCATGCAATGTGAGAGCTAACAAATTAATCCCCACAACATGCCCCAAGTGTCACCAACTATAGTGTCCCTAATGGAAACTGGCCACACATGAAATGCTCACAGTAATGCAGGACCAACAACACACATTACCAAATACTTACCAAGAATACCAATCACCTACACAACCTCCAACCTACCAAAAACATGACAGTACAGACTTAAAAAATTGGTAGCCTCACTTCCTGATAATGCCAGCACTTCGAACACTTCCAAGTATACAGTGTTAGCGCCACGCAAGAGTGTAGGTGCACTACTTACAACATGGACTCCAGTCCCAAAGTAGACCGCCTTGTGAAGACATGAGAAATGGACCTGCAAATTAGGAGGATGAGATGGATACAGAGGCACATATCAATACACCATGCAGTGTACAATACAACAACAATATGCACTAGGAATGTATACACAGTATTGACTACAGACTGCCCACACATCAAATGGGAGTCCAACGTCACCGTGTACGTCAATGTCACTTGGGCACACCCTTTGCAAGCCCATGGAAACGGGAAGCAGGAGGGGTGTGTGGTCACACAAACCCAAGCATCTGACCCAAATTCAGGACAAGCCTGCATGTGCCCAGCCACAATACAGTGTATGTTCACGGGAGCCACACAAGGCAACACACTGTCCAAAAAATCAAAAATCAAAAATCAAAAAAAAAAACCTCCGCCCTAGTTGCCTGCATCTCAGCTGAGAGCGTACGTGTGAGCCGCTCCAGCTGCTGTTCTGTCCTCGTGTTAGCTGAAGCCTCAAGCCCAACCAGAGTTGCCCTGAGCTGACGGAGTTCCACCCTCAGGGCTTCTCTGTGGCCCTGGCCGAGGGACTCAATGGAAATGGCTTCCTGCCGAGTCCCAAGTGCCGCCCGCCTGTCCCTGTTGGACGCCAACATGTCCTCCCTGTGTGACTGGCTAATGGAGCCTGTTGCCTGCTGTAGTTGTTCAATTAGCCTTTCTTGGGGGACAATGGAAGTGGCCACCCTATCCATGGCCTGAGCCATCATCTCAGTTGATGCTGCCTGTTGGTTTGCCATACCGTATATGGATTGCTCCCATGTAGTATTGCCTGGTGGGGTACGGCCACCGCGTCGGCGGGCACCACACCTGTCTGGGGCAAGGTGAACTGCGCCTTGCTGTGCCGGCACTGCCTGAGGCTGCAGGACTGCATTCCCCCTCTGATCTGCTGGCCCAGGAACAGGATCAGATGTAGCGGAGTGTGACCCTGCATCCGTAACCACCAAAGGCTGACCTACCAACACTGACATCCCCATTGAGGGTTCGACCCCTGGTGCAGGTGGGTTGGACAGTACAGAATCCCTCCCAGAGACACTTACCTGCGACGGCACATAGGTCTCATCATCTGAATCGACACCTGAATAGAGCTCGGGGGAGGTGCACCCAGAGACACCCCTTGAGATGACGGCCTGCAGCAAGTGTGGGTTCTCACCCACAACCACACCACGTCCCTCACTGGTGCCCGGTCGGGCCTGAGACCCCTCCTGGGTCTCCACCATCTCCACAACCCCAGCAGTAACAAGTGCGTCATCCCCTGCAAAGACATGAAAGAAAAGAAATGGGAACAGGCATTAGCAACATGGAACACAATTAGGGCTGAGAAGCAACAGAAACAGTACTTCATTGACACATGTCCCACATGACTATAACCCTCCCATGCATGCACTGTCACTGCGTATGAAGGGGGGGCAAATGGCACACATTGATGATACCAAGATGGAAGACCAACAAATTTGCTGCATGCTGCCTAGCAGTGCCATCACACATTGGCCTGTGATTGGCATGTCCAATACACATACATGACACCTGCCATCACACAGATGGCATGTACCCTAGCCATGTCACACATGTGACAATAGGACTGAGAAATGCCTAGTGAAAGTGGTGGAATGCAGACAATCAGCCTGAATGAACACAGAATAACATGCAACTATGTTGTGGCAAGATGACAATTCAAGGGCAACTGGCGTGAGGTTGGGCTGAATGTCTACTGTTACCAGAAGGGATGCTGCAACACCCAAATCCTGGTGCGCAGAATGTTTTGGATGAAGCACATGGGTGACCCAAACCACTCAGGCACACACCCCCTCACCTGGCACTCAATCAGAAGCACTCACACACACGCCATGCACATGGATGACACACACATGCATGTGCACTCACCGGACAATGCCTCGTAATCTGGCAGGTCTCCCACGCCTTGGATCTGTTCCTCTGTGACGTAGGTCCCAGCAACATACTCATGTGGAGTGAGTTCTATGTACTCTGCCGGAGACCCACCTCCAGTCACTAGAGTTGCGGCATAACTTGAGGCCAGCTTTTTCTTTGCCCTGCGCTTAAGGTCATTCCAGCGCTTGTAGCAATCATTAGCTGTGCGCCTCACGAATCCAAGGGCACTTATGAGTTCCGCATGGTCTGCCAGTGTGCCTGACGTTGTGCAGGTGTGGTCTTGCATCCTGCAGTAATCACCATTTCGGTGTCATGTGCGGACACATACTCCACAAGTGCATCAAGTTCGACCCGATTGAAGCAGGGCTTCCTTGGTGGGCCGGACTGTGTAGCCGTGTCTGGGGCATCAGCCTGTACTGGACGAGCACTCTTCCTCTTCCGCTTGGAAGGTGGTGGTGGTACTGAGTGTCCTACGCCGCTCTGGACACTAGAGGCAGGAGCCCCGGTGGACTGTGGACTAGGAGTGTGGGAATGAACACTCACCATGGGAGTTGGTGCAGGCATTAGCTGAAGTGTGATGTGGTCAGGGGGAACGTCAGCAGGATGGACTAGGACCGACACTGTCCTGGCTGGGACACTCAGAGCTGGGGTGGATGGAGCTGCAGCTGCCCCTGCAGCCTCCCCACCCTGCCTACTCGGGGCAGCAGATGACATAGCTGCCCCTGATCCACGTGGGCTGGTGACACCAAGGTGCACCGCCACACGTGGCTTAGACCTGCTGACCTGGAAGTCAGCCATGGGTCATCCAGTGCCAGGTCTGGTGCCACAATGGGCTGGTCCAACAAGGGCTGAGCAGGGATGGTGTCAGCCACGTTACCCTCAACCGGGGGGGCGGGGGCATGGGTTTCCCTGACTGGCCACCCACACATGGGGGGCTAGGGGCACCCTGCAAGTCCTGGCCACGTCCCCTACCGTATCCACCATGGCCACCTCTTGTGGCTCGCCCACCTTTGCCACCCTTACCGCGTGCTCGCCTCCCAACCATGGCACTGATGTTGTTGTGCGTATGGGAGTTGCAGTAAACTATTGTCCTGGGCAATTGGGGATCAAAGGGGTAGGGTACTAGATGGAATTCGTACCCTAGTGCTCTAGCAAGGCTGTATGCGACCCCTGGGGGAAGATGACGGTCACGCAACGCACAGGCACCCCGAAAAAGGTAGATAATGTGCACGCAACCCCCACGTGCCTGGAAAAAAAAAACCTGCACTACGCTGTGGCACCCAGAAACACAAAAATGAACGTATGCGTGTCACACGCAGCCTAGACTGACCTCTGAAGGGGTAGGCAACACACGGGGCAAGCACGTGCGCAACTCACGGTCTGCCAGGAAAAATTGCATGTAAAATACGCGCGTGCGCGCGTTGGCAACACCCCCGCCAAAAGAAGAATTGTACGCTGTCTGAGGAGACAGGACAACAGGAGAAGTGAACGCTGTTTGAGGAAACAGGCCCAGGAAAAAGAGAAGAAGAGAAAAAGCTGTCAGAGGTTGTGAAAACAAAGAAATTGATATGAAGCTGGGAAGCCAAAAAGAAACACACCAACACAGGTTACAAAGGACATTCAAAGTGCTTTATTTAAAAGCTACAACAGTTACCAAAAAGTCAATTGACAAACGGATAGCTATTCGGCTCTCAGAGTAACGTAACGAACTTCAACGAAGGTTCGATGCATTAGTAGAGAGACCGTACATTGGAATACTTGGGCTTTTATATTCTTTATCCAGCCCTGGCCAACCCCCTCGCGGTTTAACCATTCTTGGGACCAGCCCTAGGGTTCCTTGCCAGGTCAATCCCATAATGTATGCATTTTGATCAGTTCCGCTGATACAGTTGTTCATTTACACATAGGTCAGGGATAGGACAAGGTCTCAATTCGCGACCCCAACAAGTGGCCTGCAGGAATATTACTTATTCATGTGTGCGGAGGTCACAACGGCCAGAATCTCACTCAGAATGTCATCCGGCCTCCATTTTGATGTTCAGGGTGACTTCCACATTACAAGAGAACCTAAAATGGCGGCTAAATCCAAGATGGCGACTTACACAATTTTTCATTAAGGTCAAGACCTTACTGCGGAGTCTATTTACATGATATTTTAGACAACTTGGCGTAGGCCAACCAACATTCAAATACTGCGATAGGAGGCATAATATCTTTTCAATTCCAACAGACCCTCCTTTTGGCCTATGCCAAGTGCTAACATCATTTCTAATACTTTTGCAAATAACTCCATGTGTTGTCATTCATACATCCCGAATCGTTGTCTGTAATATCTATAGCCATTAAGTCGTTCATCAGAACCTCTTGTAACACAAACTCTTTAGATGCTGTATCTGGGGCATATATTTTATGCCCTATTGTGCTCACTGCTTGGGCACAACATCCCCCTAGCATTCCACATATGCTTGGAAGACATTGAAAACAGCAACAAAGGAATAGCAGGATCCCCAAAATAACCAGAATAACAGAAAGCACCTTCCAACCCCAAGATCGTAAAGAATCCCAGAACCAGGTGCTAAGATTCCAATCTCCTACAGGGATATGTACTTCAGAACTAAGAGTATGCAAGTTCTGTATTGCTTTAAAAATTGTCGGCGAGGAATCTGGTACAAAAACACAGCAAGTGGACCCCACTAATTTGCATACTCCACCTCGTTCTGCCAAAATGACATTAATGCCATCCGATTTTGGAGTGCTACCAATCTTATTGCTTTTTGTTCTAAGGTCATATTGTAGAGTATGTCTGTGGTCCGGTTGATCGTTCTCTCCAGTACCCTTGCTAATCCCCTAATGTTCTCAGAGTTTGTTATTTGTCCCCAAAAGGGCACAACTGATTTTGTATATATCTCCCAATACTTGCCCAGGGGTATCTCCGTTCTTGTCCCGCCGTGGGCGAGCCTTAGAAACTCCAATGTACTAGCTACAAATACCCCGGGTAACAGTATTCCTAAATAACAGGTTCCCTGCCAATCCTTGGGCAACCAGGGAAATGCTAAACTACCACAAACAAAATAAACAGGCCCCCCTACATACAGAGGCCTGTTTTCTCCAGTCAAATTTACAATGTTCTTACAACCTTCAAAATCTCCCATTGGCCGAGTGCCATTTCTTTGTACACAGAAGGGGACCGAGTCAGGGCTATGATTTATAGAGTAAGAAGGAGGCACGGCGTCCTCATTGCCTATCGGAGCCATTTTAAAGGAAATTAAAGTTTGAAAAGGAAGAGACAGTTTATCAGACGGCCTAATAGAAGCGACATTAGATTTACTTCTGTTTGCAAAAAGCGAGCACCCCAGGGGAGTTAATTCACGTTTCTCAAAATCATTCAGATTAGTTCCATCAAAGTTCCCTGAGATGCTATCATTCCAACGGCCAAAGAATAGTGCTCTAAGAGAGGCATAGCAAGCAGTAGTTAAAGGTAAAGGATGAATATACCATCCCAGTCCCTTGTTCCCATGTTGCGGTAAATGAGTACAAATCCAACAGTTACTCTTATTAAAAATGGCATGAGTTGCATTCATTACTATCATTAGGGTGTTATTATGATACTTTTGTCTATGTTGGGAGTCTCTAGGGGACAGAGTGTGAAGGTGTACAGAGGGAGTCAAAGCAGTTGCTACAATCTCGGTCGGTAGTAAAGGTTTCAGAGGATAGATTTCTTCAAAATACCAAAGTCCTACAGCAGTAGTTGCAAAAATAACAATTATCATTATCAAAACACAGCAGTACGTTTTCGGGGCCCAGGCACATTGTTCATTGTCCAAGTTGGTCACCCCCTTATTCACAAGTCCAGTGCGGGGAGCAGCAGTGGAGGTGGCAGGCATTGTAGTTCCTCAATCGATGACCCCAATGTTCGTTGCTGGCGACGCTACGGTCGCGCGATTTCTTAGTCTTTCCCAACCCTAGCCAGCAGAATCCCTTTAGTTCAACAGAACTTTCTTATACAAAAGAAAACTTCCAATCACTTCCCTTTTTCAGATGCACGAAAAACCCGTGCCGTAGTTCTATTTCCTTCGTCGAAGGTTGTACCTGGTGGTACCCAAGACTGTTTGGTCTGAAAATAAGGTGTTGTCACTTCCTGAGGGAAGCGACGTGTCGGAGGCGACGGAAGTCGCAGAGCTTGAAACAGTATTTTCCGGAAGTGATTTTTCAAGAGAGTGCGGAGACGAAACGGACTGTTCCCCAAGCTCCCCGGGCTCAGAGAAATTCTCTGACGCACTCACAGCGCTGTTTGCTACTCCAAGATCAGAGACTGTAGCATCAGCGAGGGGTTCTGCTTCTTCTGTAACGTGTGGCGTCGGATGGGGAAGTTTCTTGACATGCGTCGCGTGGATCCAGTACTTCTTTCCAGCCACCCGCACTGCTGTCCGGGTGACCAGCAACACCTGGTAGGGTCCCCGCCAGCGAGGCGCGAGACAGGAAGACCTTTCGTAGGCCTTCACTAGGACCCAACTTCCAGGCTGTATATCGTGTCCTGGGCCCGTGAACCGTACAGGTAAAGCTGAGTGCACCTGGTGATAAATGAAATACAGGTTTTTAGTTAACTGGTTACAGTAGTCCACAAGCAATACATTTTCCACTTCTCTCAGGGCTTTAGGTTTTGGGAGACCCCAAATGTTAGCAGGTCTCCCCATCACTACCTCAAATGGAGAAAGCCCAGTCTTAGTTTGAGGTGTAGTACGCATAGCTAATAATACAATAGGTAAGGCATCTGGCCATTTCAGCTTGGTATCGGCACATGTTTTCGCAAGCTTATTCTTTAAGATACCATTGTGTCTTTCCACCAACCCAGCACTTTAGGATGTCTAGCTGAGTGAAATCGTTTCTCAATACGTAAGGCTGTGCATATCTGCAAAATTACTGCTGCAACAAAATGAGGACCATTATCCGACCAGATTACCCTCGGGAGCCCAAATCGAGGAAATAATTCTTTTACCATAATCTTTGCAGTGGTCATGGCAGTAGCATCTTTAACGGGGAAAGCCTCGACCCATTTACTGAAGGCACAAATAATTACAAGAACATATTTCAGATTGTTACATCGTTCCATCTCAATAAAATCAAAGTGAATGACCTCGAAGGGAACAGAAGGGGGCCCAAAGCTTCCCCTTGGAGTTACTGTCCCCTTACCCACATTGTGCTGTAAGCAGCTCATGCAATTTCGGACATGTCTTTTCGCAGTCTCCAGAATCTTGCTATTCACCCAAACTTGTTCTAACATTTTCGTGATCTGCTGGGCACACACATGTGTAGGACCGTGTGCCATTGTAACCATTGCCAATACATATGAATCAGGGAGCAACCATTTTCCTTCAGATGTATCCACCCAACATCCATCATCATCTAGTTTCCCCATTCCTTCAGCCCACCTTTTAGATTCTTCTACTGTGGCATCAGTTTGAATATCTCGCACAGACCCAATACCTTCATCCATTATATAAGCATCTCTCGTTTCCCTCAAAGCATACATGTCCGTGCAAAGGTCTGTGGCCGTTTGTCTGGCTATCAGGTCCGCAAAAGCGTTCCCTTTTCCCACATCATCTATGACCTTACGATGTGCTGCACATTTCATGATCGCTAACTGTTTAGGGAGTGAGAGTGCCGAGAGTAATTGCACTATCAAAGGGCCATGCTGGATCTTGGTCCGATGTGAGGTCAGGAACCCTCTTTCCGACCAGAGCCTTCCAAAGTTGTGAGCCACCCCAAATGCGTACTGGCTATCAGTATATATATTTACTATACGCCCTTGGGAGAGTTCACAAGCTCGGGTCAATGCTATAATCTCTGCGGCCTGCGCGGAGTTATGCGAAATTCTCTTAGTTTCAACAACTTTACTCAATGTAGTAACTGCATAAGCAGCTGTAGATGTACCATCTGAAAGTTTGAAGCAGGAGCCATCACATAACAGCTCCCCTTCCGCATTATCCAAAGGAGTATCTATGAGATCTAACCTGCCCTTCGTTTCTTGTTCAGTGGTATACAGGCAATCATGTAATTCTTCATCACCGCAAACAGTGTTTCATGGGAAAGGTAAGAGTTCAGCCGGATTAAGACCACAACACCTCTTAATTTGAATGTGAGGGGCAAACAGAATGAATTCATACCTTGTTACCCGTGCAGAGGTGAGGTGTTGCGTTTGGGTTTTGTTCAATAGGATATCTACAGAGTGAGGTACCATCAAAATCAAATCATGGCCTAGGACCATTACCTCACTCTGGTTTACAAACGCGGCAGCAGCAGCGACAGCTCGCAAACATCTTGGCAAAGCGCATGCGACAGGATCAAGGGCGGAGGAGTAGTAGCCGCACGGCCTATTCTTCCCTCCGTGTTCCTGTGTTAACACAGCCAAAGCACATCCATCACATTCATGTACAAACAACACAAAGGCCTTGTCATAATTTGGAGTACCCAGAACCGGTGCAGAGCATAGCGCGGTTTTGAGAAGCTCAAATGATCGTTGATGTTCCGATTTCCATGGCAGTGGCAGAGAAATGCCCTTCTTCGTCAAAGTCAACATCGGTTTTATCACTAGCGAAAAGTTCGGGATCCACAACCTACAGTAAGAAGCCATACCTATTAAGGCTCTGACTTCCTTCTGTGTATTTGGAACAGACATGCCACAAATGTATTTTATTCTTTCAGGTGTCAGTCTTCTCCCCTCCTTTGACAGGAGGTAGCCTAAATAGGCGACCACCTGACAACAATATTGAAATTTTTTGAGCGAAGCTTTATGACCATTTTTAGCTAAATGAACAAGCAACAGTACAGTGCCTTCTTTACAAGCACTCTCAGAGTCTGCAGCCAAAAGCAAATCATCGACATATTGAAGCAGTGTACAAGTAGGTGGCAATTCAAGGGTGTCGAGCTGCTCTTTCAAAGCTCTACTATAAATGCTTGGACTTTCAGTATACCCTTGAGGTGCCCTGGTAAATGTAAATGAACGTCCCCCCAAGGTGAACGCAAACAAATATCTACTTTCCTTATGTATAGGAATGCTAAAGAAAGCGTTTTTTAAATCCACAACGCTGAAGTGCGTGGCCGTAGCAGGGATCATTGTCAATATCATCGTCACATCAGGCACAATTGGAAATTGTGGGGCGACAACTCTGTTAATAGCACGAAGATCAATTATGAACCGGTATGGAATTGCATTGTCGCCTTTCTTATATACAGGCAAGATCGGACTGTTACACAGACTACTGTAATCTCCTCGATCACACCGCAATGCACAAAATCGGAGACAATGCATTTCAAAGCACGCTCGCCCTCAACTGATATTTTATACTGCGGAATGCGTGGTAGTTTCACTCCATGTTTCAAAACTATTTTAACGGGCTCAATCTGTAATACCCCGACATCATTGTCGTCTACCGCCCATAAACATTCCGGGACAATGCTAAACTCAGGAGGTAAAGGTCGAATCAGGAACTGAGAATTAGGAAGTTGCTGTGGTGAAACCGTCAGCCGTACTCCATCAGAAGAACAATGAATTACTGCGTTCAATTTCTTTAACAAATTCAACCCCAGCAAATTCTCTCCACAGTTCGAAGTGAGAAGAAAAGGGCAATGGTCCGTAAAGGGACCCAAAGAAACAGACACCGGTGAAGAAACCGGACAGACAATTGGTATACCAGAAAACCCTACGGAAACATTTGTTTGCCCTGACAGTGGAATGTTTGGAACCCGGGAATGATCAATGGAGCACTTCTGTGCTCCAGTGTCTATCAAAAACTGGTGTTTCCTATTCTCTACTAATAATTCAACGTAGGGGCCTTTCTGATTGACGGGAATAGGTGAAGGTTCCAAACCCTGCTTCGGGCAATCCTAATGAAAAAGAGCCTCATCAGAAGGAAGCTCTTCGGAAAGGTAGGCAGCAGAACGGTGATCAAATATGTTCCTCGAGTCCACACTCAAGGTCTGATTTTCCCGTAAAAAAGGTTGCTGAGGATCTTGTAAAAACGGACCTCTATCAGGGCCCCCTGCTCCAGGGTGGCCCCTAGGTCGTCTACCCATACTCCCAAACGCACTGTTTGACCTTTGTCGAAGGACGGGGCACTGTGCTCGCCAATGACCTTCCTGGCGGCAATAAGCACATTGATTAATATTCACAGGACCCAAAGGAGCATTTCCTTTTGGGACATACTGACCTCTGGTCTGTGTCGTGCCTCCTCTGAGGTTTCTAACAATTTGCTGTAATAATACTTTGGTTTTCAAATCTCCTTTCCTCTTTTCAATTTTGTCCTTCTCATTATTAACACAGGTCTCATAATACTGAGCCATGTGCAAAACCTCAGATTGAGATTTTGCCTGCCAAGCGCTCTCAGAGGACATTATCTGTGACTGGATGTCAGGCAACAATCCACGTACAAATTTGTCCACAAACAACCTTTTCCCAGACTCTGTACCCAAATCCTGTCCACTGAAATCAGAAAATACTTGCTCGATTCTGTTAAAGAATTCGGTGGCGCCTTCAGTTTTTCCTTGAACACAGGCCGTAAGCTTGTCCCAAATAATTCTTTTCTCTGGAATTATAGTTTTTAATTTTGCGACAATTCTATCAGGCAAAGTAAGTATTACCTGTGGTGGTTTCTCACCAGCTGGTCTTTCCCCATCAATCCTAATCATATTAGCCCACGTATCTCCCAACCCTGGCACATCGTCTACTGTCCGAACCTGTTTCCATACATCTACGGGTAGGTGTACAGGAAATAGCAAGTCAATATCACTCAAGGTGAACACAGAGGACTGCAAGACGGACTCTATTTCTTTGTAAAACCCCGTCGGGTTTTTCCTGATATCGGGAACTGATTGTCTAATGGTGTTCACTTCCTGTCGTGAAAACGGGACGTGAACGAATTGTGACACATAATGTGCAGGGATACCCACAGCAGGGGCACCAGTCCCAGCGTCGGCGGGGATCTCAACTTTTGGGACAAAGGTCGGAGGAACCTCTCTCATAGGCAACTGAGATATAGGTACCTCCGGCCGCTTACTAAGCAACAGAGCCAGGTCGAGCGCTAAGGCAGCTGAAGAAGTGTTGGGCGAAAAAGCCCTTTTACAAATCCCCAATAATTCTATGGGGAAACTAACCTTCCTTCTTACACATTCTTCTTGTAGGTACTGTACCATTACCTGAATTACCTTTCTTTGCATTTCAACTGTATACTGACTATACGTGTCATATACTTCATCTGGCGGAGTCGATGAATCCGAGATCCATCGAATCGCATCTTTGGTACAAATTCGTATTTCCTCAGGTGCCGATCTACGACACGGAAGGAACCGTTTCTGTACATACATACTATCGCCTTCGTCATCCTCATCTCGTGACTTTTCAAAGTCTTTCCTATACTCAAACAATTTTTCAACATGCCCATATACTTTCTGCTCTGTGTCCCTCGAAAGTGCCAAAGCATTCAGATCTCTCACTCCTTGTGGAAGATCCGAATTTTGTAATCTACCCCACATCACACATAAATGAGTCCCCAAACCTTCGATAAAAACATTTTTCTCAGGAAAACTATTCAAATTAGATAATGTGGAAAAAACATTAACTTGATCACCTTTCTCCATACAGTGCTTAGCCCATGCAAACAATTCCTGTTTCTTATCTGCAGAAACAGTATTACGAGTGACGATCTTTGATCCTGCACCTGGATCAACTTCAGTCAATACGGGACCACTCGGGAGCGGAGGTGCAGGTAAATTTAATAAAGGTGCAACTATCGGTGCAGAAGGAAGGGGCGGTGCGATAGGTGGAGGAACAACAACTAGAGGACTAGGAACAATAGGTTGTACAGGGGGAACAGGAATAACAGCAGGAACAACAGCAGGAATGGGCAGAGCGCCCAAAATAGGAACATACGGAGGTGGCGCAAAGGCACCAGACCTGCGTTCGTTTAACAATTTCTCAATAAATTCTTCGGAAACATGGAAATCTTAAGAGGGGTACATTTTCTGGATTCCAAGTGAAAAAGCCCTATCCATATTTTTAACTGATTCTGAATGTTTTTCTTTATCATACAACAACGCTTTTTCGGCGGTTTTTTTATGACGGCGTGCATGTTTGTCTCTACTTTTAAGTTGCTGTAACGCTTCTTTTTTCCAATTCTGTAAAACATCAAAGGCTGCAGGTCTAGCCTTCTTTTTTAGCAAGATTGATTCTAAGTATTCAATACGGGGGATCTCAAAACTACCGTTGATTGGCCACTGAAATTCGGAGGCATGTCTGGTCTGTCTGTGCCAAATATCATTAAATACTATACTACCAATGCCATACTTACAGTACATAGTACATGCCGGCGACCCCTCCTGTGGTGCCGGGTGGTTAAATTCCAAAGATTGTCGATCGCTGCGGAACAGAGCCCTAAAGCAGCTAGACAATTTCCCAGGCATTTCACAAAAAATTGGTGTTACCTGGTCAATAACTGTGTCTGCAGATACAATACGCCAAATTCAAATTGTCAGGGTTAAATTAAGAGCCGGGTCACGACTGCACCTGACCAAACCTAAGGAGGACCGTATGGTTTATCAAAGAACTTACCTAACGAATTTTACCTTGTGTTTGGTGGTTTCGACAAATCTGCCCGCCTCAAAAATGGACCCTCGTCAAGATGCTGTGTCAGACCACACGACTATCGTCCAAGGATCGGATCGTGCAGCGCTGCCGAGGTATCGCGTCTCATTCGGTCGGGCCCGCAGAATCACACCGTCCGATCCCGGTTCGATAGTCTGCGTCAACCTTCAATGATCCGGTATCAATCTTGAGGGTCCCTATTCCGGCGCCAACTGTGAAAACAAAGAAATTGATATGAGGCTGGGAAGCCAAAAAGAAACACACCAACACAGGTTACAAAGGACATACAAAGTGCTTTATTTAGTTGCCAAAAAGTCAATTGACAAACGGATAGCTATTCGGCTCTCAGAGTAACGTAACGAACTTCAACGAAGGTTCGATGCATTAGTATAGAGACCGTACATTGGAATACTTGGGCTTTTATATTCTTTATCCAGCCCTGGCCAACCCCCTCGCGGGTTAACCATTCTTGGGACCAGGCCTAGGGTTCCTTGCCAGGTCAATCCCATAATGTATGCATTTTGATCAGTTCCGCTGATACAGTTGTTCATTTACACATAGGTCAGGGATAGGACAAGGTCTCAATTCGCGACCCCGACAAGTGGCCTGCAGGCATATTACTTATTCATGTGTGCGGAGGTCACAACGGCCAAAATCTCACTCAGAATGTCATTCGGCCTCCATTTTGATGTTCAGGGTGACTTCCACATTACAAGAGAACCTAAAATGGCGGCTAAATCCAAGATGGTGACTTCCACAATTTTTCGTTAAGGTCAAGACCTTACCGCGGAGTCTATTTACATGATATTTTAGACAACTTGGCGTAGGCCAACACACATTCAAATACTGCGATAGGAGGCATAATATCTTTTCAATTCCAAAAAGGTAACAGGGAGTACCAACTTGGAACGCTGTGAAGTAAATCGCGTGTGAACCGACAAGAAGTACAGATTTCACCCACTCGCTCTCCACGAAAAGCACCTACAAGGAAATGGCGTTCTACATGTACCTTTTATACATGCCCACACGTCCAGCGTCACTTCCGCATGTACGTGCTAAGGCCCCATCCTCCAATTACATGCGCTGACACTCTGCCGTGCAGTCATTAGACGTGTAACATGCACCCGAGTACAGGGAAACGCCCGCGCACACACGTCACAGATGCGCATACACGCTGTTGGCCTTTGGGCCAATTAATTCGCGTACGTGTGCTGACGCGCTTACGCGCTAAGGCCCTTTCCTCGAATTACACGCAGACGTGCTGGATTTTCACGTGCCAAATCACTCCGTATCAAGCTGGCCATGCGTAAGCACACGGAAGACCACGCTCCTGCCCAGAAGGCTGAATTACTGCCCCCCAGAGCCCCGTGCACGCTCTCACCTGCCATCTGCTGCTGCCTGATTGCCTGCTGCCCACGTGCCCTGCCATTTGCTGCCTGCACATCAGCCAGGGGTGCTGTTGCTGTGACCACCCCTGCTGGAACCGAAGACTCCCGACTGGGATTCCATCGCTCCACAGCCCAGCCCCAGGACCCAGTTGCCCACCCACTCCTGCCTCTGGGGTTGTCATGTCGGGCACTGCAACATCTGGCACCACTGACAACCCCCGGCCAGAGAGGCAGAGGGGCACCAGCTTCACTGCCACTGAAGTTGGTGTCCTAGTGGAGCAAGTCCTGGGACAGTATGATGCCCTCTTCGGAAGTTCCCGCGCCGACAAGGAACGACGGACTCGGATCTGGACGGACATCGTGACTGCCATCAACGCAGAGGGGGTGGCAGTCCGCGACTTCCTACATGTCAAGAAGCGCTGGGAGGACTTCAGCTCCAGGACCCTCAACAAGGCCCGGCGCCTCTTGAAGGCAGAGGATGCTAAGGGGCGCCGGGGCCACTTGTCGGAAGATCAGATGAGGTTCCTGGAACGCATATCCGCAGCGCTCCATGTCCATGTCCTTGAGAGGCAGACCCGTCTGGAGTAGAGCGGTAAGTGTACATGCATCATGATTATAAGCTGTGCGTGTGGTGATGTGCCAGTAGTGTGCAGGTTGCACATCTGTTTGTATGGGGCCGAGTATGGGTGGGGGTGTACAGGGCCGTGAGGCTAACACATGCGAGGGCTGTCATGTGTGAGACATGGATGGTGCTTGTGTGTGTAGGCTTGCATGCCAAATGCAGTTGTGTGGGCACACATGTTTGGATATGATATGATATGATATGGTATTTGTAACGCGCCTATACACAAGTGTTTCAAGGCGCGACGAGGCAGGGAGGGGGGGAAACAAGGGAAGACAGACAAACGATCCTACTAGGCCAGGTGTCATTCAGATCGCGCAAGTGCAGAGGTAAGGGGAAAAGGAGAAAGTGCAGGGGGAGGAGGTGGGGGGGAAAGTGCAGTACAAGGTAAGTAGCGTAATAAAATAATAAATAATAAAAAAAGGGCCAGCTGGTGGCAAGTGCTAGGTAAGTGCAGAGCAAGTGCTGGGAAGGGGGCTGTAGGGATGCAGTGACAGTCCCACAGTGCAGGGGGAGCCAGGGAGGCAGTGCAAGTGGAGAGTGGCTGGGCCCTGGACCGAGGTCACAGAGTGGCCCAGATGCAGGTTTAGTGTATGTAAGTAGGCATGTTCGTGATGTCACGCATGTATGTTGTTTTCAGCTGCATGTATCAGCACTGTGTACATGTGCATGTGTGTGTATTTGACAAGGGTGCAACAGTGATGCAACATAGATGCATGTGACAGCGGGATGTGGAAGCCTGATTGGCAGATGTGACATGGATGCCCATCTGAACACTGCGACAGTTGGCAGAGGTGTACACATACATGCAAGTGTGGTGGTGTGTGTGCATGTGTAGTGCACTCCCTGTGTTGCATGTGATATCTGGCTCACCTTTACCTGCTCATGCTGTTGTATGTGTATGGATGGTGCTGGCAGTTGCGATATGGCTGTGGTATAGCTCATGTGTGCAAGTTGAAATGACATGTGTGTTGACGATTGTGATGCCATGTCTAAGGTTTGCCAATGCCACTCATGTACAACTGTCATGTGTGTATGTGTCCATTGTACAGTGCCCTGATGCCTGTGTTTTATTTCTCCCTGTCTGCAGCGTCAACTGATGAAGAGGGCGGAGAAGGTGCTGTGGAGCACAGCGGCGGGGATCGCACCGCCAGCCGGAGACGCAAGGCCTGGCTCCCCTCCCAGGTTTTGATCTCGTCGGGGAGTGAGGAGTCCGGTGCCGCGTCCCAGGCCGCAGCTGCCGGGGGGAGGCCAAGAGGCGGAGGTTGGAGTTGGACTCCTCGGCAGCAGAAGGGGCAGCTGGGACCCCACAGGGCCCAACGGGGGAAGATGGCACGGAGTCATCCAGGTTGGTGGCGGTTTGGTGTAGGAGGAGGCCGTGCAAGCAACAGAGACGGGGTCTGGAGGTGGGGATTCCACTGGTGCTAGTGGTGCAGTGCAGGACCAGGGACAGGAGGCAGCACGGGCCGCCGCGGAGGTGCCTGTGTGCAATCCTGTCCCTGATCCTGTCACTGAATCATCTTGCACCAGCAGGGATGCCTACGTCCAGACCCGTTTTCAGGCAGGGGATGAGCTCACAACAACTGGCCTTCCTCTGCCTGCGGACGTGGCCATCCGGGTCCAGGTTGAGCCTGTCCTGACTGGTGTGGCGTTGCGTCAACGGGCCATGCGAGGTGACCTGCAGTCTTTTCATGAGGAGACTGCACGTCATCTCGAATGGCTCGTTGACCGCGTCAGCCTACTGGGACAGGTCACCCAGGCCGGATTCCTCCGTTTGGTGGGGCTTGATAAGACCCCCTCCTCAACTGAACCCCCTATGCGCCAGTCGTCCTCCGTGCCATCTTCCCACCCATTAGTCACCTGGGTGCCCTGTGGAGCTGCCTCTGACGGTGCGGCCAGGCTGGTGGAGGAGGCATCCCTGCCACAGTCGGGAGTCGGACGTCCAGCAGGGGTGGCCACATCAACGACTGCACCCCAGCCAGTGGAGGATGTGCAGGCAGCAGGAGGCAGTGCACGGGCAGAGGCACAGCAGCAGCAGCAACAAGGTGGGAGCCATGATGGCTCGGGGCCTTCGACATCGGAGGGGCAGGCATCGGCCAGAGGGCAGGAGGACCCAGGACCGGAAGTCTCTTCCATGTGGCAGCGGTTGGGCCACGCCATAGATGCGGAGCGGCAGCGAGTGGAAGAGGCACGGCTCACAATGGTCAGGGTGGAGAACTCCATGCGGAGGGCCCTGAGGCGGGCCGAGTGCCTCGAGGCAATCCGCAGGGAGTTGGAGTTGAACATGTCGACGGCCCTGCGGACCCTCTGGGCCATGGAGGAGGACCGCCTCCGGGACATTGAGCAGGAGTTTGATGATGCCCTGGCCCGGAACATCCCAAAGTGAGCCGTCGGACTAGCCCGCTGCCCTTGTAAATAGTTCTGTAGTTAGTGTTAGGTTTCCTTTGGTTTTGCATTTTTTTTGGACCTTTTGGACAATGGGCCACATTTTTGTATATAGTTTTTTTTATTAGGGAGTGTTATTAGATAGGTTTCATTTCTTCTGTTGGGATCATGGACCCTGGATTGTTTATCTGTTTATAGTTGACTGTTGGATTTTCATTTTTTTTATGATTTACCCATGGAGCAATGGTTTTTCGATTTTAATTTTCCATTGGATTTACTTTTGTGGACTGTGACTTTGGACACCTTTCCTTTGGATTATGATTTGTGGTTTTGCATTATTTCACGGACATGCTGTTTTTTTTTTAATTCCCATTTTTGTTTGTTTATTTTTGATTCAATTTATGTTGCTTTTAATACATAGTTTTTCTTCAAACTTCAATGGGTAGTATCATCTCATTGGTTTCATGCATATCATGATATGGGTTTTGACATTCACTGACACCCATTGGGTGTATGTGAGGGACATGTGTTCACTTCCAAACTTGCAATTGGGGTTCTATCATGTTATTGCCATTTCTAAGTGGGTGGATGCAATACTCGGGTGGGTGTTTGGCATTTGGAGGCTGACCATAAGGGCCAGGGATCTAGATTGTGATGACATGTTGGCTGGGGGACATGTGTGGGGGCCTGGTATAGGGTGCCCCACAGTGCTGGAGGGTGGGGGTGCTGGGAGACATGAGTTGGACATGAGTGGGAGCCTGGCGGAGGGTGCCCCTGACTGGTGGGGGGTGGGGGTGCAGGGAGACATGAGTGGGGGCCTGGTGGAGGGTGCCCCACAGTGCTGGGGGGTGGGGGTGCTGGGGGACATGAGTTGGACATGAGTGGGGGCCTGGTGGAGGGTGCCCCACAGTGCTGGAGGGTGGGGTTGCTGGGAGACATGAGTTGGACATGAGTGGGAGCCTGGTGGAGGGTGCCCCTGACTGGTGGGGGGTGGGGGTGCAGGGAGACATGAGTGGGGGCCTGGTGGAGGGTGCCCCTGGCAGAAGCTACGGAGGATGAGAGATGAGGAGCTAATTGCCTGGGGAGGTGAAGTCAAGTTCACCCCCCCGGCATCTGGGTATGAGCTTACATGCTGCTAAGGAGCCGAATGTTACAGACATGGCATGAGCATGCCAACCAATTGTAGAGGGCCACATAATTAAGGGCCTTATAGTTTAAGAACCAGTAGTATTCTGTGTACTTAATAAGTGTTGAGGATGACTTGTACTAGAGGCAGGCTTAAACTGTCCACCTGACAGTAGATGTCCTATCACAATCCCAGTCCCCATAGAAGGTATACTTGGATATTCCCCTTGAACCAACCACAATCCCGCATAGGTTTTACTTATTTGCCACGTAGTATGATGTCACTTATGACACATTTTTTGCTATATAAATGTATATTTATGTGATTTGGAGAGCATGATTGAACGTCTGTTGATGTCCGCTGTAACTCCCTATTTTAGATAATTGATATTAAAACAATCGAATGAGACGTTGCCAACTTCCTGAGTCATTCTGATTATTTAGTGTAACAGTTCCTCTGCATCCCATCCTTTGCATGACATGTTACTGATTAAGGACCTTATGTTCAAGAGAATCCAATAAGAACTAAAAGAGCAATAAAATAATTGGATTTGATCAATACAATGAGTAAAACCAGAAGCTACAACATGTATTCCAGTTTTTCACCAGTTGACAAAGCTTTCAGGGGAGGTTGCCAAAGTACTTGGCATACTACCCTTGCTTGTTCACCAGAATGCAATTTCTGAGATTTTGCCTTAATCTTTTACCCACGGGTCAAATTTAGCAGATCCGTAATAAAAACCACGGGACACATAGCAACTTGTGTCAGCACTGTGAAAGTGTGGGAGTAGTAGGATCCCTGAAACATCTGATGGTTGAATGCCCTAAATTAGCATGTACAAGAACACAATATTTGGGCCATTTTTTCACTTGTAGTAATGAGGTGTATGTAGACAATCTTTGGAACCGTATATCTTCAGGGAATTACATTTTTTACATTTGAAGTGATCAAAAAGTTGGAAGAATTGCTGTTGCATAATATTTGATGTTTTTTTAGCACAGGGGTTTAGTGTTGTTAGCCGGATTATTTTTTCTTTTGCCCTTTTCTTCTTTTTTTCTCTATCGTCGAATTTAAAGGAATATTGTGTATTAAATTAATGATGATATTGTGCATGAAGTGCACATGTGGTATTTACCTGGCATATTGATTGTGAAAGATCATATGTTTGATCGAAACACAATACAAAAAATGTTAAAAGAGTAGTGACAGAGTTGCAACGGAGCACATGCATGGTGCACACACACAATTAAAAATTGAACCAATGTCCTATTTCAAGTTCTCCATGCCTAGGTGCTTTAAAGGGTCCTCAAGCAATGGTGGAGGTTTTCAAGGCTGTACCCACTTTCATGCAATCGTGCAAGTCCATGTGTTGTTCCTTTGTCTGAAAATTGTGGACCTCGGAATGGATGCAGGTAACTGTGAGGCACTGGAAATGGTAGGAGGTGTGCCAGGCATGCCTCCAAGCACAGCAGGAGGAGATCTGAGCTGGTAACATCTTAACAGATATTCCAAAAAAGGTAGCAGGCACTCCTCTCCAGAAAGAACATGGCATTATAACCTGTTCTGAGATGAGAGTTTGCAGCACATGCTTTTTGTTCACTGTACCTTTCACAGATGGGAAATATCCATTTGCATATCAGTCTTTATCCCACCCACATGGGTAGTCCAGCACCGAAATGCTATGGCAATTCCTCTCTGAACAAGAGTACCAACAGCAACTCCATACACGTGTTTCAGCCTGTTTGGGCCTCATCAGTGAGGTGAAGCTGTGCCTCTCTGAGCACAGTGAGCAGGGAGTCCACGTCTGGTTGCCCCCAGGTAACTCAGGGTGACCAACCCCAAGTTCCTTGCAAATATTTCAAAAAAGGTAGCAGGCGCTCCTCTCCAGAAAGAACATGGCATGATAACCTGTTCTGAGATGAGAGTTTGCGTCACATGCTTTTTGCTCACTGTACCTTTCACAGATGGGAAATAACAATTTGCATATCAGTCTTTGTCCCGCCCACATGGGTAGTCCAGCACCGAAATGCTATGGCAATTCCTCTCTGAACAAGAGTACCAACAGCAACCCCATACACGTGTTTCAGCCTTGTTGGTTCTGAAAGATCATATGTTTGATCAAAACACAATACAAAAAATTCAAAAAGAGTAGTGACAGAGTTGCAACGAGCACATGCATGGTGCACACACACAATTAAACATTGAACCAATTACCTATTTCAGGTTCTCCATGCCTAGGTGCTTTGTAAGGGTGCTCAAGCAATGGTGGAGGTTTTCAAGGCTGTACCCACTTTCATACAATCGTGCAAGTCCATGGGTTGTTCCTTTGTCTGAAAATGGTGGACCTCGGAATGAATGCAGGTAACTGGGAGGCACTGGAAATGGTAGGAGGTATGCCAGGCATGCCTCCAAGCACAGCAGGAGGAGATCTGAGCTGGTAACATCTTAACAGATATTCCAAAAAAGGTAGCAGGCACTCCTCTCCAGAAAGAACATGGCATTATAACCTGTTCTGAGATGAGAGTTTGCAGCACATGCTTTTTGTTCACTGTACCTTTCACAGATGGGAAATATCCATTTGCATATCAGTCTTTATCCCACCCACATGGGTAGTCCAGCACCGAAATGCTATGGCAATTCCTCTCTGAACAAGAGTACCAACAGCAACTCCATACACGTGTTTCAGCCTGTTTGGGCCTCATCAGTGAGGTGAAGCTGTGCCTCTCTGAGCACAGTGAGCAGGGAGTCCACGTCTGGTTGCCCCCAGGTAACTCAGGGTGACCAACCCCAAGTTCCTTGCAAATATTTCAAAAAAGGTAGCAGGCGCTCCTCTCCAGAAAGAACATGGCATGATAACCTGTTCTGAGATGAGAGTTTGCGTCACATGCTTTTTGCTCACTGTACCTTTCACAGATGGGAAATAACAATTTGCATATCAGTCTTTGTCCCGCCCACATGGGTAGTCCAGCACCGAAATGCTATGGCAATTCCTCTCTGAACAAGAGTACCAACAGCAACCCCATACACGTGTTTCAGCCTTGTTGGTTCTGAAAGATCATATGTTTGATCAAAACACAATACAAAAAATTCAAAAAGAGTAGTGACAGAGTTGCAACGAGCACATGCATGGTGCACACACACAATTAAACATTGAACCAATTACCTATTTCAGGTTCTCCATGCCTAGGTGCTTTGTAAGGGTGCTCAAGCAATGGTGGAGGTTTTCAAGGCTGTACCCACTTTCATACAATCGTGCAAGTCCATGGGTTGTTCCTTTGTCTGAAAATGGTGGACCTCGGAATGAATGCAGGTAACTGGGAGGCACTGGAAATGGTAGGAGGTATGCCAGGCATGCCTCCAAGCACAGCAGGAGGAGATCTGAGCTGGTAACATCTTAACAGAGCAGGGATTAGTCAAGGCTTTAAAAGAACTAATTTGCCCTTTCGAAATGCGGTCCACGGGCATTAACAACTCGCAATCAACTTTACCATAATTTCCAGACAGCTGGAAACACAACTTTGACTTCACAGAACTGTGAGCTTACACGGATACATGTAAGCTACTTATGTGGATACAAACACCAGGGGGTCATTTTATCAATATTAATAATAAGATACATAGCATGTGCTGAATATGAACTTTGTCTTTCAAACATAAACAAAATCTCAACGTGCACGTACCATAACAATGGGACTTGAAGAGAATAGCCTCTTAGGCTCTAGGCAGTCAGGCTTTCGTGCATACCATGGTATGGAATCAGCTCTTTTAGATCTGAAATCTAGTTTATCCTTGAACATGGACCGGGGGCATATCTCTATGCATCTAGAATTAAGCCTATCAGCAGCATTCGATCTGGTGTATTTCAATATTTTATCGGAGATCATTAAATCTGAGGCATTTTTTTATGAAGAGCTGCAGTCCAGTGGATTTTATGTTTAAATAGGAAGGATTGCAGGAGTATTTAATGGTGGTGTGGCTGCTAATACTGGTGAGCTTTTAAATGGTGTTCCACAGGGACCTTGTCTCTCCCCACCTCTATTTAATATCTTTATGAAACCTTTGTTTTCAATGCTTGATGAGGCAGGTGTTATTTATACAAACTACGCTGATGACACCCAGATAATGTTAAAGTTGTTGCGTTACTACACAGCTGATGCCGATATGATTAATGCTATCCTTGATCTTGCTCAGCACTGAATGCTGTTTAATGGATTGGTACTTAATTAGACAAAGACTGAGAGACTTCTTGTTGGTCCTCATCAAAGATTTGGATACACTCCCAGCTACTTAAACAAGTTTCTCAATAGCTGGTTGTCTAATAGAAGTACTCCCTAAGGTCAAAACCTTGGGAGTATATCTTGACGCCACCCTTTCAATGAAAGATCAGGTGAACTCTGCGTGTTCCTATTCTGCTTTTTATCTCAGATTGCTGGCCTGGATTCAGCTTTATAAATCTGAAAGTAATGCTGCACCGTTGGCTGTGGCCGCCTACTTGTCGTTTCATCTCAGAACAACCTTTCAAAGCTGCAAGTGGTCAAGAATAATGCAGTGAGGACAGTGACTTGTTGGAAGCCCCTCAAACATGTACTCGTCAAAAATTGGATGTTCTAGGCTAGACAGGCTTTACACTGGCTTCCGGTGAGAGAATGGATGAAGTTCAGGCGTCTTACCATCACACAGAAGCGCTTGTTTGGTAATAACCCTAGCTACATAAAGCAGAGACCATCAGTCAGTGGTCGAAGTGAGCGGGAGCAGTTGGGAGCGGTGCTCCTCTACTTTTTGTTATTAAGCTTAACTGTTCCTATACTTTTATTTTAAAAGGAAACCGTTCCGGAATGGCTTAGTCTTAAAATAAAAGTGTAAGAAGAAGAAACGTGTCCTGCACTAAATGTTCCCTTAACCAGCAGGCGTGTTTGTTTGGGGGTTTGGATCGCAAGTGGGAGGGCCGCGGCAATGGTGTTTGCGGGGAGCTGGTTCAGGCCAGCAGGTGAACATAGTTGCACTACTTCTTTTCATACACTTTGACCACTGCTATCAGTGAAACAGCATGCTAGGGTTCTAAAATGCAGACAGATGAATGTGTTTGCTCTGCTACGCTACATATTGGAGAGAGCTGATGAACACTTTTCATTTTCTTACCCCTGTTTTACGGAACCCCTTACCGGCCAATTTGTGGTCTGAGACATCTTTGGCTCCTTTTAAGAAGGCATTGAAAACCTTCTTTTTTAGACTGTATTTTTTGTACCTTGTTTTTATTTGCTTCTGCCTTTTGTAACCTGTTTTTAAAACGTATATTTTAGCTTCCTGGTCTTTTATTGACTCTGCTGCTTTGTATTTAGCCTGTTTTTATTCTGTTTGTTGTGTTGCCGTCTGGTTTGATTTGTGAAGCGCCCGTTTGCCCCTGGACCTAAGACGCTCCACAAATAAATAAATAAATAAATAAATAAATAAATAAATAAATAAATAAATAAAGTATTTGCACTGAAGCCAATCATGAAATGCCTGTGAGAATCTGAGATTTGCACCTGCAGCATTGTACTTAATTCTCATAGCCTAATACTGGAGCTAATTTGTTGGTGCCTTTTTGTGATGCACTTGAGGAAATCTTTACAAAGCACATTTGTAAATAAGCATCTCAGAGATGCGCCCCGCATTTCCAGATTTGCCCTAGTTTTATGCTCCAAAAACAGTGACTAGTCGGCAGGTGCACACAGAGATGCTCCTGGGCATCTTGATTATATTTCTGTAACAGGGCATTGGGTAATCTTATCACTTTCCCCTCCAGTGGGAGCAAGGAAAGTAATCCAAGCAGCTTCATGCTGTTCGCCATATGCCACTTTGTGTATGCATGGTTTTGATAAAAGGGGTCAAACAGGAGTGGACATCTGGGATAATGCAAAGCAGGTGGTGGGTGAGTGGCTATAACTCCCTGGCCACTAGCATTTGGCTTTGTGGCTGCAGACAATGGCTTTGATATCATTGCTGCACTAAGGTTTGGGAACAAAATACATATGTCATGCTTTGCACATGTTCTCCACCTTTTGTCATTTGATTGCTCACCTGTCCTTGACATGCTGTGTCACACAAGATTTGCTCTCGTTCATACAGTAGCAGACATGCGTTCAGTGCGTTGCATGTGCAGCACAAACTCCCAAACCACCAGCTAAAAATGTCTGTTCCGCCCCACTGAAATTCAGCCTTGCATATGCTTGACCAGCTTCATGAGCAGAGCAAGGCTGTGGAGCATTGGAAGGAGCCTCCTTCACCTAGACTCTGTGGTAGCTCATAGATAAAGCCTGCTGTTTACTCTGGCCTTCTAATGAAACCACACAGTGTGTGAGCCATAGACCTGTATCACTAAGTGAGGAACATTTATTGACCAACTTGCTCAAAATGAACCTGTCCAAAAGAGCAATAGGTAATGATAAAACAGGTCAGCTGGTGAGAGAACTGCTGAAAAACGTTCAGAATAACCCAAGAATAAAATGCATGAAGGAAAACAATGAGTACCTTTTGCCATCATTCGTTGAATCTCATTTTAAGGTTAGAGTGGCTACATTCCAGACTGTGGGCAATAGGACTATGCATACAGAACACATAGTTTTCTAGCAGACTTTCTTGACAACCTAATCCACCTCTTGGGTGGTAACCTAAAAACCTCCACCAAAACGATCCTTCTAGGGTATTTCAATTTGGGCTTTAATGACCCAAAAGATAAAAACGCCAAACTCTAGTCAAAGGCTTACTTGAAACTAGGCTTCCAGCAAACAAATTGACAATCCTACCCACTGAAAAGGGTTCACCCTAGATTGGGTTGCAGACCATAACTGTGGTGTGGACATTAGCTCTAATACTCTGTCCCTCTGGACTAACCACCACGTTATCCACTTTTTCATTCCCACCAACAATAAATCCAAAGCTACACTGCCATCTGTCCCACCATCTTGGCCAGTAGTGCTCGCAACTTAACCAAAGACAGGATACTCCCCTACCTAGACAGCCTAGCCTTCCAGCGCCCACTCTCCTCAGACCCAGCTGTACTAGCAGAAATCTACAATACCACTCTCAGAAAAGCTGGGGATGCCATTGCCCCGCTGGTGGTCAAGAAAGCAAAAAAAAAGAAACACTCCATTTCCTGGTTCTCTGCCGAACTCAAGGAACTTCGCTCCCGCAAACGCTCAGCCTTGAGCAATTGACAAAAGACACCATAGGCTCCCACTCTAGACATTTAAAAAACCCTGGCTAATCAATATAAAAAAGCTGTTATTCTAGCTAAGTCAGCATCATACAATGCAAGGATCTCCAATGCCACCTCTAAATCCAAGGAGCTGTTCTCCATATTTAAAGAACTGGTCCACCTGGTCACCAACACACAAGCAGTCATTAAAGACGAGTCATGGTGCACCAATGTACGAAAACCAATGATTAACAACATTGAACTCCTGCAAAAGAAAATCTACGACCACCACAATTACCTCACTAAAGTACAGATGACTGCCTGCTCCACATCCAACACAGCCACTGCAGTCAAAACGCTCTTCTTCTTCAGGGAAGTAACTGGAGTCAGAAGTTCTTGACATCATCCAGAAAATCAAACCCTCAAATTGCAAAGGTGATGCTTGCACAGCCACCTTAGTCAAAGACTACGCAGAGTCCCTAGCACCATTCTTGACATCCTTCATTAGTGCGTCTTTCAAGACTAACACAGTCCCCTCGTGCCTTAAAGAAGCCTGGGTTCGCCCACTTTAAAAAAAGCTCAGCCTAGACCTTGAATCTCCCAACAATTACAGACCTATCACCACAGTCCCTTTCCTTCAATACATTTTTGACAATGTTCCCCACGCCCAAACTCAACAGTTTCTGGAAGCAAACAACATCCTAGGCAAGCAGCAATCAGGTTTCCAGCCAGGCCACGGCACTGAGTCTGCCCTACTGGATCTCAAGATCCAACTAAGCGGCCTAGTGGACAAAGGTCAACCGGCACTTCTCCTCCTATTCGATTTGTCGGTTGCCTTTGATCTCGTGGACCATGACAATCTGAGTAAACAGCTCACAAATGCTGCTGCCTTCATCCGCCGAAGTCACAACCTGGATCTCCTCCTTTCTTAAGGGGACACTCATGAGGGTATTCTCAGATCAGGCACGCGCAGCACCCAACACCCTACTCTGTAGTGTCCCACAAGGTTCATGCACAGCCCCCAAACTGTACAATATTTTCACCCTTCCCCTCTTCAAGGACTTGGATGAGCGTGGCATAGCCTACACCAACTATGCCGATGACACCCAAGTCCTACTCCCCCTCACCAGCTCCTGTGACCAAGATTCTGCCACCTTGGACAACATCTACAAAGCCATTCAGGCATGGATGTCGGCAAATTGACTATGTCTCAACGGAGACAAAACAGAGATCCTCATTGTAGGCACTAAAGAATTGCTTAACAAACTTGACCCGCAATACCAGACAGTCATCATTGACAACACACCTATTAAGGTTTTCCCAGCAGTCAAAACCCTTGGGGTTTTCAATGACTCAACCCTATCCATGACACGCCATGTGAGTGCCATTACGTCATCCGCAGTGTTCCCCACCTAAATCATTAATGCAGTGAAATCCTACTTAAACAAGACCAACTGACTAGCAATAGATAGAGCCCCAGTTAGAGCAAAACTTGACTACTGTAATGCCCTACTCCTGGGCACCTCCAACAAAAACCTCCACCGGTTACAAGTTACCCAAAACAACGCCCTCAGAACGGCCCTTAGCATTAAAAAAACGAACATCTCGCAAGCAAGGAGGGATGCACATTGGCTACCAGTTAAGGAACGCATTCTATTCAAAACTATGGCCAGCACGCACAAAGACATCTCCCGCACTGCACTGCCATGCCTAAAAGAAAAGATCATTCCTTTCTCCTCCTCCAGACCCATCAGCTCACACCACGTCAACATGATGTTTGTCCCCACTTGCAAAAGGAGTAAAGCTGGGGGGTGGGGCAGCTTCCAGCATCTAGCACCCAAACACTGGAACACCTTGCTACAGAGCTTAGAAACGAAGCGTCCTACACAATCTTCTGCAAGTTCTTAAAACTAAACTGTTTAATTAACCTTCATATGTCCAAACTTTCTAGAACCTTGACTCTGTTTCAATGTAACCAAGGGACACACTGTATACCCTGTTATCTAAAAACGTACCTATACTGTGTATTGCACCTTACTCAAATGTCTGCACTGTCATCTCCCTGTAACTAAGCAGTTTTTTTCTGCAACAGCGCCAAGATGCTTAAGGCCCAATTGTGCGCTTTACAACTGTAATAAATAAATAAATAATCAGAAGGTGCAAGACTGTACTTGAGAGACATTTGAAAGATCACTTGCTTGCAGAGAAGAGCCTTGGAGAACAGACAAAAACACCAACAACAATTGAGCACCCAGAACAGCCATTAAGAAGTCTGTCTTCATCTGGTAGCACCCCCTCCACTGCAACTCTGCCAGGTAAAAAGACACCCCATGTACTATGTGCAACCCACACACATATGTCTGTGGGGCTTACAAATTATGCATTCTACAATGTGCCTGGTCGTGGGGGTAATGGTAGTGGGCCTATAGCTGCAATGAGGGTGGGTGCTTATTTTAGAAGCACATGCCAGCTTGGCAAGGATCATGAACCACTGTGTATTGGTTCTCAAAACAATCTGTGTGGCCAGCAGCACTTGTCGGTGTAGCTATTGGCATCCTAAGCTGTACCCAGCTATTGCACAGTAAGAGTACATTTGCAGTGCTTCTGGCCATATTTATTCTGTCCACAGTAAATGCCCCTCTGTCGCTCATGTAGAAACATGTATGGAATGATACTGTTGCTATTGCAAACGCAGTAACAGTCCAGCAGATCATAGTTGAGCCAGAGGATTACCTGCTGTGTCCTGGGGGACAGGGCTGCCTGGGTAGGGGAGGGGGATGTACCTGCTGTGATTTCCATTGAAACTACTAGCTAAAGCTCTGGAGATTAAATTGTATTGTAGTGACGATGATGAACACCAATTTTGATGATGCATTATCCCAGTGTGAAATACCACCTGTGCTACATTTTGCGGCTCTAACATCAGAGGATAATACAGCTGTGCATGATAAATTTACCATTGGTGTTTCAATGATTGAACAGTCATTCACACACTCACATTTTATGTCCCTCCTGGGGGCACAGTATACATGTTTTTGTTTCTCCTGTCCTGCGGGAGGTATGGCACACCCTCCATTGTCCTGCCCATCCGGTCTCACAAGGGTGAGAGCACAGCCTGAATTTGTATGGCTCACCTGTCCCGCAAGGGTGTGGGCACACAGTCAATGTGTACATCTGTCCTTTCTCGCAAGAGTGGGAGCATAGCATGCATTTTTATATTGCTCTTGTCTCACTGGGCCACACACTGCATTTGTATGTCTTGTTTGTCTCACAGGGGCGAGGACACACACTACGTGTTATTGTCTCTCCTGTGTCACAGGGGTGAGGGCACACACTCCCATGTCATGTTTCTCCTTTCTCAGAGGTGTGAGGTACACACACTGCATATGTACGTCCTTCCTCGTTTGCAGGAGTCGGTGAACAGCCTCAATATTTCCATATGTCCTGTCACTCAATTTAAACATCTCTTGTCTCTCAAAGAAGTGTGGAATGTCCTGAAGTGTTTACATTTCTCCTTTTTTGCTAGGGTGAGGGCACTTGTTATGTCTCTCCTATCTCACAAGGGCACACATTCAATTCTTACATATCTCCTTTCGCACAGGGGTGAGGCACATACTCACTGTTCATGTTTTTCCTCTCTCTCAAGAGTGGGAACAGGAAAGTTCCTTACAGGTTGATTTTTTCAATTGCTTGGTTAGTTACATAATAAGTCCATGTAACAGGAACTGGGCCCATCAGTGCCCACTACCCAGGCTACATCCTTCCAACTGCCATTGGTGGAACACTGGGGTAAGCACAATCATAAACATTTCACACCAGTTCATCCATTCCACTAGTGGCATCATCACTCCGACATCACCCACATATCCTTCATACATATAAGTTCTATGAATACACATACACCAATATGTCTATGTCTAAGTGGTGGCAAAGCTGGAATTTTCAGATCTCTCCTGTCTCGCAGGGGTAAGGGCATGCAATACATTTTTACAACTCTATTGTTTCGCAGGAGTGAGGGCATATTCACTTGTTATGTCTCTCCTCTCTTGCTGGAGCAGGGGACACGCTCAAGTTTCACAGCTCTCCTGTCTCCAAGAAGTGGACCACAACTCATAGGATATAGCCTGAATGTGTACATCTCTTTCAGGAGACAAGAGCCTGAATAGAGAGATGGGGCTCGATGAACCTCCCTCAAATCTGAGCTGAGTACCTTCATGTGGTGTGACTCGTTGCAACACCTCATCACCAAATATCAGCATGGCATACTACACTGCTGTCATAGGTTAGACACTCAAGCATCCTGAATCATTATTGTTTGTTGTGTTAGGAAAGATAACTGCCCCCATTTACAGGCTCTCTCCCTAGCGAATGGTGCACTCTCTAGCGAATGGTGCACTCTCTATCGAAAAGTGGCTAAGGAGACGAAAATCTCAGTGAGTTTCATATGATTCCTATCCTATTCAAAAGAATTCCAAACTGAAATAGGAAACCAGCTGTGAGGAATTCGACAATCCGCACAGTTGGTGTGCACTTGCCTGGGCATTTTTTAAATGTTAAATGAAATGGAATGATGGTAGATCAACCACCGGAAAATCTGAGGGCCTAAACTGCACACATTTTCCTGTGCTCACCACATGACATACACATAGACCTGTGTAACCTTGGTGGACACATCCTACAGGCACTGTCCTCCCTGTTATATTTATTTGGAATATAATAGCCAACACTACATCAAGGCATCGCAGAAGGGGGAGCGCACATTTGGATCTGTACACTTATATTTACTGTTTATTTTGCATGTTATATAAATGTATATAAGTTTTATGGGCAGTTTCCCAAAATAAACTATTTATGATGGTTGATTGATTGTCATTGGTGATTAGTTGCTTATACCAGGCAGAACCTCTTCATAACAACGAAGAAGGCGGAGGGGAAAGGAAGGTTCTGCAAGAGATTTTGCTTAGCATGGAGGGTGGCCCTCAGTACCTATTTTACAATGTTTCTAATCGACCAACTGAAGGGAATGGACTTAAAAACTTAAATTTAATACAAAATGGAATTGACAACTGGAGAGTGAACGCTCATCCCATGACCCAAATGCTGATATTGGGTGATTTAAATTTACAATTCTAGCCATTGCTACTGAACGAGGGATGACTTGATGAAGAAGATGCTGCTTGGGAAATACCCAAACTAATGGCACAGTGCCCAAAACTCGAGCAGAGGCAACCCCTTGAGGCCGCATAAGTTCTGTTCTCACTTGGGTTCAGAGCATGCAATGGACAGACCAGCCACCAGAACATACGCAAGCGAGATCACTAGTGATAGTATAGACTACACCTTACTAGTGCTATCATCTTGGATGACGGTCAGGGCGTGATGAATCGCTCTGACAATGATCATTGTCCTCTTCGTCTAACAGTAAGCACTATAACCACTGGATCCTCTCAGGCTGTTCCAATTGTTTTGGGAGGGCATTCGAGGATTTCAGTAAAATGGGATAGAATTAATAATGATGAACTTGTTGTGTCATTTACAGAGAGATCGTGACTTCTCGGAACACTTTGCTGGTCGGTTCTTACTTGACAGCAGGGAAGATGTCAATTTCTGAAGACATTATGGTCAAAATGTCTCCAATAGTTACCAAGCCAGCAAAATGTGTTGCCAAGTGTGCCACTAAGAACATTCCGTGATTCGATCAGGAGTGCAAATTAGCTAAACAGGCTCTACTAGACTGCGTAAAAAGCAACTAGCTTTGATGTTAATGAACTACGATCTGCCAGGCGGAACTATAAAACATATTTGGTAATAAGAAAAAGAATTACTTGATGGACAAAACGGACAGAATAACAGAGACCATTCATGAAAATGCAAGTGCCACATTTTGGAAATGAGTAGCCACTGGCACCCATGGGCGTAGGACATAGGGGGACTGTGGGACAAACCCCCCACAATTTTAGGCAGGGGGATATAATGCCATTTATCCCCCCCACAATCTGAAGCAAGGCGAGGAGCAGGGGTTTAATTTTAGCAAGGCTGCCTGTGTTAACTTAAAATCAGGGCTGTAACTGGACACTGTATGAGCAGATGTTCGCTCGGCTCAGCTCATACAGTGTCTCTTGCTCAGAGAGAATCACACTGGCTGGCTGTATGTGGCTGCCTCCCTGGTGCACCGGTCTGGACTGAGCACATAATAGTTTTCTATCTGCTCGCACTCCTGGGGTTTTTCTGCTTGTGAGCTTAACAATTCCCACCTCTTTGATTGGATGAAATTCCAGGCATTTTGCTTAATGGGCAGGCTGGAGGTGGCACCTATACCTAAAGCAGTCCGGCATTGATGGCGAAATAAATGTTTTTTTATGGCGCGCAGACAAGTGAGCCACATTGTGTGGTGCTCATGTATCGACCTCGGAAAGATGAAAGGCTGGGTTTCGGCCCTGTCGTGATTCGAACCCTCGTCGGCAGGCTCTGCATGGATGTCAGATTCGAACCTGCGTCGGCAGGCTCTGCGTGGATGTCAACGCGAGCGCTCTACTCTCTGTGCTATCTGACCAGCATTTTGCATAATGTGCAGGCTGGAGGTGATACCTATACCTAAAGCAGTCCGGCATTGATGGCCAAATAAATGGTTTTTCATGGAGCGCAGACAACTGAGCTCATAGTTTTGAAAGTATGAACCATTACAGTAGAAATTGCATTTAAACAACTTTATCAAAGTACCTGATTGTTGTGAGGCAAGCTAAGCAACATTATTAACAGTTTTGGGCTCGTATTTGATTTCAGTGTACACTCACTGCGTTTTGTTGAGTTTTAGACTAAAGATGCCTTTGCTGGGGAGCGGCTGTCCATTCCCATCACAATTTTTTCCTGGCAGCAGTGGCCAGAAGCGATGGGCTTGCAGTTACTGGTGCATATTTCACACTAGTCATTAAAGCTGCATTGCCTGGTTAAAATCATTGTTTATCTGCTCTTGGACGGCCCACACGGGCTGAATGGTGAGGCGCCCGCACCCGACTGTCACCGCATACGAAACAAGTGCTGCTCCTTCGCTGCAGAGATGTTAAGGAGCATTCTCAGAAATGTGTTACTTCCCTTCTACCTTAGAGAGCCCCAGCTCTTCTGCTGGACTTTGGAACTTTTTCATTTTAACCTTGGAGTGAGTGAGCTCTTTTAACCACTCACACATGTGTTGTTATTGGATTTAGATTCTGTGTTCTCTTTGTTTTTGGAGTCTGACAAACTCCATAGGCATCACTTCATGTATTGTGACACACAACAACTTCAGTGCAGTGTCACAGAGAAGTCCTTTGGATTTCTCTAAAGGTTTAAATACCTTCTCTTGGATAAACTACTGTTTACAACCATCTTATGTGTAGTGTTGGAGTGGTTACTTACTATCCCCTTTGTCTACTTTCTCATGCAACATTTTTATGTTACCCTTTCTACATTTAATGGCTGGTATTTGTATTTTATTTATTTGTATAAAGCGTTTTTACCACAGGCTGATTCCTCAGCTGCAGTATTTCACCCATGGGTGCCCATTTTGTCAAAATGGCCCTGGTCTTCTTTTTTCACCATTTCTTGTTGGAAACGTCCTTCTTGAGATTTACTCTGCACGCCAAACCTGGTTTGGTGCCTTTGTTCATTTTGTCGTTGTTGGGATTCACTGGTGAAGGCCGCCTCTGGCTCCAGCATGTCTGGCAGAGACAGGAAGCAAGGGAAGTGCCCAAAACTCCCTATGCTTAATCTTCTTTGTTACTAGAATGCACCTAAAGTTGATTGGCTGGCTGTCCTTAGAGGACAGCCACCCTGCTGTGTGAGTGACAGCTAGGCTGCGAATGCATGGGAGATACCTGCATAAAAAGCGAGGTCTTTTGCAAGGAAGGCAGAGTCGACCACTGGACGAATGAACCGAAGAAGAACTTGGAAGAGAAGCATGCTGTAACCTCCTGGAAAGGCTGAAAGGCTGAAACCTCATGGAAACCTGAAACCTGCTGTAATCTCCTGGAAAGGCTGAAAGGAGGGGGTTCCCCATTCTGTCAGTCATGCCGAAGAAGAACTTGGAAGAGAAGCTTGCTGTAACCTTCTGGAAAGGCTGAAAGGCTGAAACCTCCTGGAAACCTGAAACCTGCTGTAACCTCCTGGAAAGGATGAATGGAATCTGTTAGTGTCTGGTACTTAGCGTGGCTGCTGGTGAGTGTGTCTAAAAAGGCCCCTATCCCACATGAATATTGCACAGTTTGCATTAGTTATTCAGGGCTCACAGAAAGAGTACCAAGTACAAGTGCGCTGTAGTGAAACTAACGGAATGAGTAGCGAAGTGTACTGGGTGCTTTCAATGTCGGCTGCTAACAGCCGTGGAGCCATAGTGTGTTGTTGCTAACAGAGTCTACGCAGAGCCCACGTGAATCGTGCATGGCATACAAGTCATTGTAGTAAATCAATGATACGAATGATGTATGATTGTGGTCTCACCTTTACTCCATGGAGTTACAGTGACTTTGCCGGCGTGCTTGAACAAACGAGGGCCGTTTGTGTATAATGTGGAAGAAGACACTCACTGCGCTTCGTACTATGTGGTAGCAAAGCATCCTTTGCTGTGGCGACGGTTCCAAGCTACTTAGCGGCCATATTGGAATGGTTGCAGCGTGAGCTAAAAGGCAATGTGCTTATTTAGTCTGCATAGAATGTGGACGGAGGAAAACTGGAAATAAGTATCTCAAATCTATTTAAACACAGAGCATAATGACCACTCAATGCACACTGAGAACTTAAATTCAGTGAAAACTCCACTAATTGCATTGAAAAAATAGGACAGGTACCCTGGACGAGTATGGATGGTGCAGTGTCTTTGTTCCATTTCAATATTGTTAATGCTGTATGGTACTGGATCCCAAAACTGTCTTTAATGAATACAGTGTAGTGTTACAATTAATGCACATTCTTATACAAGAACAAGTGTATCGCAGTGCAGTAACCCATTGCTAACAAGTAGCCATTATTGGACCACATTAGTCACAGAAAAATCATTGCAAGAAGAAGGGTTTGGAGAAGATTTTTAGGAACATTTTTGGAGGGAAATACAATTTTGGGGGTGGGTTGGGAAAGAGGATGAAAGGAGGAAAAAGGGCAAAAAAGGAGACAAACAGAAAACCGACAAAATGCGTGATTTCATCATGTCAAGATACAATGGTCAAGGTCCGTGTAGACTATGGTACCCAGCCCTCGGTTTGAGCAGTCGGTCTAGTATGATTATGTCCCCATCAAATGTTGCCACTCGACCATGATGTTAAGGCTGTTTTTTTTACCTTATCCAAGCTGTGTATTCAGTTTTGTTCTAATCTGGTTAAACCTCTGTTCACATCTCCCCCTCTTTTTGTGGGCTGATCATCTGGAGGACAAACCATCTCAGATTCGAGTTGGTGTGCTTCGTTGCAGTATAGTGTTCAACTCGGGGTTCATCTGCAACCCTATTTTTGATACAGGATCGGTGCTCGGAAATACGTTGTTTCACCGCTCTGATGATTTTGCGGATGAATAGTAAACCACAGGGTCACTCAATAACGTAGATAATCAGTTTGCTGTTACACTTGGTGTGCTCTAGAAACCCCTAATGGACGTTGTTGTGATTAAAGACCTTCTTTGTGTCTGTAAAGTTGCATGCCACACAGTGGCCACATTGTAGTGACCCCTTATGGGTAGGAGTCCCCACAGGTTTCCTGTTGTTGATCATTTAGAGGGTTCAATCGTAGGTATGCACTAGTTTTGTCTTGAGGTTGAGGTTCTTCTTAAAAGCAAAAAGAATATTTCCTAACACCTAGTATTTTCTGTTTTACAGTTCTTTGTTTTCAATCTGACAATGTTGTGGCAGTGTTTTAGTTGAGGCTGTTTTGTAGGGTACCAGGTTATCTTGGACTTTATGCATGCATAAAGGGATAGCTAATGCTGCTCCTTGAGGATGGGAGTGCCGTGGTTGTGTTTTCTTAGTCCTGTGATGAGTTGTGCTCCAAGATCCTGGACGGATATAAGAAGGGGCAACATGGCATCTGGGACTCCAGCGAGTACGGAGTTGACACTGTCCAGGGGGGAGATGGCAAAGGCTTGGACAACTGTTCTGATCATTGGGGAAGGAATGAAAGTCTTTGCTTTGCAGAGGAGCACAAACTGGTATTAAAATGCTCTGCTCTTCTTGATTATTTGTGTTTTGAATAAGAGGTCAGTGTCAATGGTAAAGCTCAAAGATTCTCCACTGGGTGAAGCTGGGGGCATGATGCCATCCGGCCTCTTCTGAGGCAGCCAATTATGGACTTTGGCATGCTTGGTGGAGCTTCCTAGGAGAATTAATTCTGTTTTTGTTAGATTGAGCTTCATGTAGGAGCATGACGTCAGGCTTGCTTGAGGAGCACTACCTTGTCGATGGATTCAGTGTATGTACCCATCTCATGACCACTTATCCAGCAAGAACCCATGCATGAAACAAATATTGGCACAAAGATTGCGGGCAATCTCCCATCCACCTCAAAGGCAGCTAAATGTGCATAGCAACAAGAGTGGACATATTGGGGGCCATCAACTGGGGGAATGGCATGCTTAGCAATCACATGCGCTGAATGTGCAATCACCTCCAAGCAATCCACACAGCCACAGTGACACATGAGAAAAATGCTGTAGAAAGGCTCAAGGAGTTTTCAAGATGGTGCTGTCATGCCTGTCAAGTGCCATTGAAGCACATCAACAACATGAACATGGAGGGAGGAACTGGGACACACCCCTCCAACCCAGTGTACAAGACCTATGTGAGGACTTTGGGGAGGTGTACATTTTGGAAGTAAAGGACTCACCACAGTCAAAGGCTTAGTAGTTACTTTACAGTCATGTTCAATCTGTTTTCAGGACTGGTATTTAAGGACATTTTTGCTGTCCATAATATTGTCACAGGAAATGACAGGCAATATTGTCTTATAATAATGTCACCGTCCCTGTGGAATTAATGATCTCATGATGGACACTGCACATGTACATTAACTTTAAATTATGTAATTTGCATATGTCAGCTGTATGATGATGATAGAGAATGTATAAAGTGCTCGTTCGCCAAAAGGCATCATGGCACCGGTGCAGGAACCACCATCAGCAAAATACAAAACTAGCCAGCAGCCTATAGGAAGAGATGTGTTTGCAATTTCCTCCAAAAGGAAAGATGATCAGAAGTCCCATGGAGATGAAGCGGAAGCCAATTCCACAGTTCAGCAGCAGCCACTGAGAAGGCACAACCTCCGACACAAGAGAACCGTTCCTACGGTACCAAAATCCAACATGTTGTCAGGGACCTTAAAGGTCGATTGGGGACACAAGGTGGAACTTATCCCTTAGATATTCGGGACCGAGCCCATAAAAGGACCGGTGCTCAATACACAAGGATTTGAACTGAACCTTTTTGAACACCAGCAGCCAATGAAGCTGGCGTTAAACAATAGTCATAGGTGTACGATAGGGAGTCTGACACAGCAGCCTTGCTGAAGAGTTTTGCAGAACTTTTAGATGGCAGATCAAGTACAAATGGTGCGCTAAGTAAACAAAGTTGCAGTAGTCAATGGTGCTCAAGACCAGTGCCCCAACTACCCGCACATGGAGCTAGGGGGAATAAAAAAAAAATGTTCAACAGAATCCTCAGTTTAAAGTGGCCAGATTGACAAACTGATGCAAATTGTGCTTCAAGTGACAACGAAGAGGAGCTTTGGAGCTTTTCACCCCTAGATTCTTGACAACCAGAGCTGGACTGGGCCAGGCCCCACAGGAACTGGGACAGAAAGAGGGAGTCCATAAAGAAGCAGCAGAGGAAGAATCCACCACCAAGATCTCTGTCTTATCTCCATTCAATTTAAGCCCGTTTCGCCCCATCCACCTCCCAACATCCTCCAGGCAACCCCTTAGCTGATCAGCAGGATCAAGATGTAACTGATCAAGCGCACAATGATTTGTGTATCGTCAGCATAGGAGTAGCACTGGAGGCTGTGGGAGTGAATGAGCTTAACCAGGGGCTGAATGTACACATTGAATAGGATTGGGGAGGGAGCCGAGCCCTGGGAGACCCCACAAGTGAGAGAGACATAAAACGAGCTAAAAGGTGGGAGAGAAAAAGTCTGTGAGTGCCCTTAAAGAAAGGAAGAGAACCAAGAGAACACCTAATCAGTGATCCCCACTTCCGCAAGCTGGTCCAACAGGGTGGGATCATAAACCGTATTGAAAGCTGCTGAGAGATCTAAAAAAAACAGTGCTCCCATCCCACCCTGATCCGATAGTCGGGCCAGGTCATCAACCACACAGACCAATACCCTCTTGATTCCATGGCTGGGGTGGAAACCAGACTTGAAAGGGTCAAAGAAAGAGGAACTTTCCAAAAAGAACCAAGCAGAGGTGACACCAGAGACTCCAAAAGTTTTATATAGAAAGGAAGAAGTGAGATAGGGTGAATGTTAGATGTACAGGATGGGTCCAGAGATGGCTTTTTCTAGCAATGGCGTCACCAAAACGTGCTTCAAGTGAGAGGGAATCATACCAGATTGACACAAGTGATTTATGGCCTGAGTCAAGAAAGGGGCAATTACAGGTCAAATCTCCTTACAGATAGCCAGAGGAATAGGATCAAGCGCTGAGGCAGTCTTCAGCTTAAGTCTGGATTTACTGATGTCCTCGACAGAAAAAGGGGGAAAGAAAGACCACTGTTCCCTTGGAGGAGAGACCACAGCGGTATAGGATACTGCACCAATACCAGAGGTAGATAGAGAAATAGAATTGATAATAGTTGCAATCTTCTCCACATCAGAGACAGAGTTGCACAGTTTCTGGGATGACGTAACATCAGCATGTGCAACCACAGGGGGGGGGACAGTGCTTCCACCAGCCCAAACAACACTTTAGGTTGATTCAGGGCAGCCTCCACATTCTCAGAATAGTATTTGCCTTTATGAAAGACAAGCATTGCTTATCGTAGCAAGGAATGATCGGACTCACTATAGAAATTCTTCCATTTACGTTCCACCTGTCTCTTCCTGAGGCGCAGTTGCCTCAGAGTGTCATCAAACCAGGGTTCTGATGGCCTGCCACGCTTTCTCGCCCATTTAACTGGTGCAAAGAGATCAGCTGTATGTGTCCCTGGGCATGGTACTTACACAAGCATTACCCTATATAAACCGCCTTGACCATGATGTGTAACCCACATGATGATGCAGTGCATGCAGACACAGTATAGTTTGGTGATGTTGCTGATTTCATTATGAACTGTGTGATTCAGTTGCACTGAGGTACTAAGTGCTGTTTTAAACATGGCAATTTTGTGGCTCTCCGTGTCTTTAGGCGCACATTCTTGCACAATCTGTGTCCCCAGCTACAATGAGGTTACGGTCTGAGTGAAAACATGGCATCCATGCCTGATAGAGTGTTAGCTGCAACATTTCTTTGGTATTCTGTGGCACATATTCAAGTCAAGCCACCATATTACCATATTAATTGGAGGTTCACTTTTCTGAGGCCTATGGTGTATTTGCTTGCCAAAGTCCTGTTGCCTTAGATGCCTCAAGAGTCGCGTGCTCATCTTCACGGTGACGGTCAAAGTGGGTCTTTGCCAGTTTGAGCAGCTTTTGTGGCAGCAGGTGCCACACCCCCTTAAATAACATTGGCAATTTAATGCATGCTGTAGCCATTGACTCTCCCATCTCCTGTCAGGCCTCTTCCATTGCAATAAGATACCCCCTAATGTTCTGCCCATGCTGCTGATGTTTATTCATGGAAATTACAGGGAAAGCAATGTTTAACATTGATTTACAGAGCAGAGGACCAGTGTCCTTAACAATGGGTGAGAGGATGTGGGTATAAGACCAGATGATGCAGAGGAGGTAGGAACATAAATCAGGGACGAGGACAGTAGCACATAATATAGGAAGAGACTAGGTTTAGGATGATGGGGTGAGGGATAATTGCAGTGGGTTGTCATAGAGAGAGAGGGATGGGGAGAGGAGAACAGGGAGATGTGGTGGTGCATCCATATCACTCAGCATCATCGCCCTGTGTTTTTGTGATGATGTGTTTCCTGAAAGAATATGTTGAGGATGGCAAAGGTGTCATAAGTGGTCAAAGTGAGCAGCAGCTATCAGTAGAGTAGTACTACTAATTTCATTTTTTAATGTGAACAGTATCGTTACTTTTTACAATCATTTTCACCATTCCAGAACGTTTTCTTTTTTAGTTAAAACATAATTATGCATTTTACAACACTACAGCGCTTACAGCTAGACTGACATCTGTGTCACCGTACATTCACAAATACTGAATGACATCTCAGCCTCAATGAACTCCATCTTGTTTCTTCTTAGCTATTGGGAGCAGAAGGCGGTTCTGCTAACACTAAGAAAGTATCACTTGCAACACTGCCATTTTCCCCTGATTGTTGGAAAAGGTGTCAAGTTGTTATCTCAGGCTAAACACTTAGATGTTATAGTTGATAAAGGTCCAGGCCATCCCCACGAGATCCTCAGGCCGATTCATGGAATTAATGTGCGCTGAAAATTCCTGCGCAAGCATGTGAAACCGTGCGAATCGAGTGCAAGTGCGAAAATCGCAGCAAAACCTGCGCACATCGATTCATGGAAGTCCGTGCGCGAGTAAAATCTGGAATGTGCGCTGAAAATCTGCGTGGTGCACGCCGGCGCACATGTCATCTAACGGCATGTGCTACGGCCATAGCGAAAGCGCACATAGCGTGGCGCAAATAACAAAAGTACGCGTAACACGGGTAGTGACACGCGGAATGGGGAACAACGTGTGAAAATGTGGCCGTCACGGAGGAAGTACAGGAGGCAAATGCGCGGAACGCCCACACGCTTGCCTACAACACGTACTCATGGAATCGAATAGGGCAAACCAGCGCACGGGCGAAGACGTGGACAGGCCTAAACACGTCCGCCACACGAAGGCAGGCGGTAGTGTCCATGCGCATGAAAAAAATTTGCACCAAAATGTGCGCTAACAAAAAGCACGTGCATACAGCTCTGATGATTGTCCCATACTGTGGCCCTCTAGGACAAATGACGTGCAAAGGGGTATGCGACAAACACGAACACCCGCTGTGTCAAAAATGGCATGTGCATGTATTTCGGGGGTTCGTGGGAAGTTTCACACGCGGCAGGCCCTGTGCGAGTGGGGTACGTGTATATCTGGGGTGCAGGGGAGTCCTACACGTGAATTGGCAGTGTGGGTCCTCCCAGGTGTTCCCTCTACACCCTCCACGGCCCCTGCAGGCAGCCCAAACCACAGGGGTCTACCCTGCACCCGTGGTCATGTCCCGCAGGAAGCCCATCCACCAAGGGCATGCCCCCCAGCCAAACCACATGTCAGCTTGCACTACTGATCACCAACGCATGACCCCCTCCACCACCACCCCCCAGCAGTGCAGGGCACCTGCCAGCAGGCCCCCACTCATGTCCCCTTGCACCCCCACCCCCCAGCAGTGCAGGGCACCTGCCAGCAGGCCCCCACTCATGTCCCCTTGCACACCCACCCCCCAGCACTGAGGCGCACCTGCCAACAGGCCCCCACTCATGTCCCACTCATGTCCCCTTGCACCCCCACCCCCAGCACTGAGGGGCACCTGCCAGCAGGCCACCACCCATGTCCCACGCAAGTCCCCTTGCACCCCCACCCCCCAGCAGTGCAGGGCACCTGCCAGCAGGCCCAGACTCATGTCCCCTTGCACACCAACCCCCCAGCACTGAGGGGCACCTGCCAACAGGCCCCCACTCATGTCCCACTCATGTCCCCTTGCACCCCCACCCCCAGCACTGAGGGGCACCTGCCAGCAGGCCCCCACTCATGTCCCCTTGCACCCCCACCCCCCAGCAGAACAGGGCACCTGCCAGTTGGCCCCCACTCATGTCCCACTCATGTCCCCTTGCACCCCCACCCCCCAGCAGTGCCGGGCACCTGCCAGCAGGCCCCCACTCATGTCCCCTTGCACACCCACCCCCCAGCAGTAAAGGGCACCTGCCAGCAGGCCCCCACTCATGTCCCTTTGCACCCCCACCCCCCAGCAGTGCAGGGCACCTGCCAGCAGGCCCCCACTCATGTTCCCTTGCACCCCCACCCCCCAGCACTGAGGGGCACCTGCCAACAGGCCCCCACTCATGTCCCACTCATGTCCCCCTGCACCCCTACCCCCCAGCACTGAGGGGCACCTGCCAGCAGGCCCCCACTCATGTCCCCTTGCACCCCCACCCACCAGCAGTGCAGGGCACCTGCCAGCAGGCCCCCACTCATGTCCCACTCATGTCCCCTTGCACCCCCACCCCCCAGCAGTGCAGGGCACCTGCCAGCAGGCCCCCACTCATGTCCCCTTGCACCCCCACCCCCCAGCAGTGCAGGGCACCGGCCAGCAGGCCCCCACTCATGTCACCTTGCACCCCCAACCCCCAGCACTGAGGGGCACCTGCCAGCAGGCCACCACTCATGTCCCCTTGCACCCCCACCCGCCAGCAGTGCAGGGCACCCGCCAGCAGGCTCCCACTCATGTCCCACTCATGTCCCCTTGCACACCCACTCCCCAGCAGTGCAGGGCACCTGCCAGCAGGCCCCCACTCATGTCCCCTTGCACCCCCACCCACCAGCAGTGCAGGGCACCTGCCAGCAGCCACTCATGTCCCCTTGCATCCCTACCACCCAGCAGTGTAGGGCACCTGCCAGCAGGTCCCCACTCATGTCCCCTTGCACCCCCACCCCCCAGTAGAGCAGGGCACCTTCCAGCAGGCCCTCACTCCTGTCCCCTTGCACACCCACCCCCCAGCACTGAGGGGCACCTGCCAACAGGCCTCCACTCATGTCCCACTCATGTCCCCTTGCACCCCCACCCCCCAGCAGTGCAGGGCACCTGCCAGCAGGCCCCCCCTCATGTCCCCTTGCACCCCCACTCCCCACCACTGAGGGGCACCTGCCAGCAGTCCCCCACTCATGTCCCCTTGCACCCCCACCCCCCAGCACTGAGGGGCACCTGCCAGCAGGCCACCACTCATGTCCCACTCATGTCCCCTTGCACCCCTACCCCCCAGCAGTGCAGGGCACCTGCCAGCAGGCACCCACTCATGTCCCCTTGCACCCCCACCCCCCAACAGTGCAGGGCACCTGCCAGCAGGCCCCCACTCATGTCCCCTTGCACACCCACCCCCAAGCACTGAGGGGCACCTGCCAACAGGCCCGCACTCATGTCCCACTCATGTCCCCTTGCACCCACAGCACTGAGGGGCACCTGCCAGCAGGCCCCCACTCATGTCCCCTTGCACCCCCACACCCCCAGCAGTGCAGGGCGCCTGCCAGCAGGCCCGCACTCATGTCCCACTCATGTCCCCTTGCACCCCCACCCCCCAGCAGTGCGGGGCACCTGCCAGCAGGCCCCCACTCATGTCCCCTTGCACCCCACCCCCAGCAGTGCAGGGCACCTGCCAGCAGGCCCCCACTCATGTCCCCTTGCACCCCCACCCCCCAGCAGTGCAGGGCACCTGCCAGCAGGCCCCCACTCATGTCCCCTTGCACCCCCACCCCCCAGCAGTGCAGGGCACCTCCAAGTAGGCCCCCACTCATGTCCCCTTGCACACCCACCCCCCAGCACTGAGGGGCACCTGCCAGCAGGCCCCCACTCATGTCCGATTGCACCCCCACCCTCAGCACTGAGGGGCACATGCCAGCAGGCCCCCACTCATCTCCCCTTGCACCCCTACCCCCCTACCCCCCAGCAGTGGGGGAACCTGCCAGCAGGCCCCCACTCATGCCCCACTCATGTCCCCTTGGACCCCCACCCTCCAGCAGTGCAGGGCACCTGCCAGCAGGTCCCCACTCATGTCACCTTGCACCCCCACCCCCCAGCAGTGCATGGCACCTACCAGCAGGCCCCCACTCATGTCCCCTTGCACCCCCACCCCCCAGCAGTGCAGGGCAACTGCCAGCAGGTCCCCACTCATGTCCCCTTGCACCCCCACCCCCCAGCAGTGCAGGGCACCTGCCAGCAGGCCCCCACTCATGTCCCCTTGTACACCCACCCCCCAGCACTGAGGGGCAACTGCCGACAGGCCCCCATTCATGTCCCACTCATGTCCCCTTGTACCCCCACCCCCCAGCACTGAGGGGCACCTGCCAGCAGGCCCCCACTCATGTCCCCTTGCACCCCCACCCCCCAGCAGTGCAGAGCACCTGCCACCAGGCCCCCACTCATGTCCCACTCATGTCCCCTTGCACCCCCACCCCCCAGCAGTGCAGGGCACCTGCCAGCAGGCCCCACTCATGTCCCCTTGCACCCCCACCCACCAGCAGTGCAGGGCACCTGCCAGCAGGCCCCCACTCATGTCCCCTTGCACACCCACCCCCCAGCACTGAGGGGCACCTGCCAACAGGCCCCCACTCATGTCCCCTTGCACCCCCACCCCCCTGCACTGAGGGGCACCTGCCAGCAGGCCCTCACTCATGTCCCCTTGCACCCCCACCCCCAGCACTGAGGGGTACCTGCCAGTAGCCCACCACTCATGTCCCACTCATGTCCCCTTGCACCCCCACCCCCCAGCAGTGCAGGGCACCTGACAGCAGGCCCCCACTCATGTCCCCTTGCACCCCCACCCCCCAGCACTGAGGGGCACCTGCCAGCAGGCCCCCACTCATGTCCCCTTGCACCCCCACCCCCCAGCACTGAGGGGCACCTGCCAGTAGGCCACCACTCATGCCCCACCCATGTCCCCTTGAACCCCTACCCCCCAGCAGTGCAGGGCACCTGCCAGCAGGCCCCCACTCATGTCCCCTTGCACCCCCACACCCCAGCAGTGCAGGGCACCTGCCAGCAGGCCCCCACTCATGTCCCCTTGCACGCCCACCCCCAGCACTGAGGGACACCTGCCAACAGGCCCCCACTCATGTCCCACTCATATCCCCTTGCACCCCCAGCACTGATGGGCACCTGCCAACAGGCCCCCACTCATGTCCCCTTGGACCCCCACACCTCCAGCAGTGCAGGGCACCTGCCAGCAGCCCCCCACTCATGTCCCACTCATGTCCCCTTGCACCCCCACCCCCCAGCAGTACAGGGCACCTGCCAGCAGGCCCCCACTCATGTCCCCTTGCACCCCCACCCCCCAGCAGTGCAGGGCACCTGCCAGCAGGCCCCCACTCATGTCCCCTTGCGCCCCCACCCCCCAGCAGTGCAGGGTACCAGCCAGCAGGCCCCCACTCATGTCCCCTTGCACACCCACCCCCAGCACTGATGGGCACCTGCCAACAGGCCCCCACTCATGTCCCCTTGCACCCCCACCCCCCAGCACTAAGGGGCACCTGCCAGCAGGCCCCCACTCATGTCTGATTGCACCCCCACCCCCTAGCAGTGCAGGGCACCTTCCAGCAGGCCCCCACTCATGTCCCAATCATGTCCCCTTGCACCCCCACTCCCCAGCAGTGCAGGGCACCTGCCAGCAGGCCCCCACTCATGTCCCCTTGCACCCCCACCCCCCAGCAGTGCAGTGCACCTGTCACAGGCCCCCACTCATGTCCCCTTGCACCCCAACCCCCCAACACTGAGGTGCACCTGCCAGCAGGCAACCACTCATGTCCCCTTGCACCCCCACCCCCCAGCAGTGGATGGCACCTGCCAGCAGGCCCCCACTCATGTCCCCTTGCACACCCACTCCACAGCAGTGCAGGGCACCTGCCAGCAGGCCCCCACTCATGTCCCTTGCACCCCCACCCCCCAGCAGTGCAGGGCACCTGCTAGCAGGCCCCCTCTCATGTCCCACTCATGTCCCCTTGCACACCCACCCCCAGCAGTGCAGGGCACCTGCCAGCAGGCCCACACTCATGTCCCCTTGCACCCCCAGCAGTGCAGGGCACCTACCAGCAGGCCCCCACTCATGTCCCCTTGCACCCCCACCCCCCAACAGTGCAGGGCACCTGCCAGCAGGCCCCCACTCATGTCCCCTTGCACACCCACCCCCAAGCACTGAGGGGCACCTGCCAACAGGCCCGCACTCATGTCCCACTCATGTCCCCTTGCACCCACAGCACTGAGGGGCACCTGCCAGCAGGCCCCCACTCATGTCCCCTTGCACCCCCACACCCCCAGCAGTGCAGGGCGCCTGCCAGCAGGCCCGCACTCATGTCCCACTCATGTCCCCTTGCACCCCCACCCCCCAGCAGTGCGGGGCACCTGCCAGCAGGCCCCCACTCATGTCCTGTTGCACACCACCCCCAGCAGTGCAGGGCACCTGCCAGCAGGCCCCCACTCATGTCCCCTTGCACCCCCACCCCCCAGCAGTGCAGGGCACCTGCCAGCAGGCCCCCACTCATGTCCCCTTGCACCCCCACCCCCCAGCAGTGCAGGGCACCTCCAAGTAGGCCCCCACTCATGTCCCCTTGCACACCCACCCCCCAGCACTGAGGGGCACCTGCCAGCAGGCCCCCACTCATGTCCGATTGCACCCCCACCCTCAGCACTGAGGGGCACATGCCAGCAGGCCCCCACTCATCTCCCCTTGCACCCCTACCCCCCAGCAGTGGGGGAACCTGCCAGCAGGCCCCCACTCATGCCCCACTCATGTCCCCTTGGACCCCCACCCTCCAGCAGTGCAGGGCACCTGCCAGCAGGTCCCCACTCATGTCACCTTGCACCCCCACCCCCCAGCAGTGCATGGCACCTACCAGCAGGCCCCCACTCATGTCCCCTTGCACACCACCCCCCAGCAGTGCAGGGCAACTGCCAGCAGGTCCCCACTCATGTCCCCTTGCACCCCCACCCCCAGCAGTGCAGGGCACCTGCCAGCAGGCCCCCACTCATGTCCCCTTGTACACCCACCCCCCAGCACTGAGGGGCAACTGCCGACAGGCCCCCATTCATGTCCCACTCATGTCCCCTTGTACCCCCACCCCCCAGCACTGAGGGGCACCTGCCAGCAGGCCCCCACTCATGTCCCCTTGCACCCCCACCCCCCAGCAGTGCAGAGCACCTGCCACCAGGCCCCCACTCATGTCCCACTCATGTCCCCTTGCACCCCCACCCCCCAGCAGTGCAGGGCACCTGCCAGCAGGCCCCACTCATGTCCCCTTGCACCCCCACCCACCAGCAGTGCAGGGCACCTGCCAGCAGGCCCCCACTCATGTCCCCTTGCACACCCACCCCCCAGCACTGAGGGGCACCTGCCAACAGGCCCCCACTCATGTCCCCTTGCACCCCCACCCCCCTGCACTGAGGGGCACCTGCCAGCAGGCCCTCACTCATGTCCCCTTGCACCCCCACCCCCAGCACTGAGGGGCACCTGCCAGTAGCCCACCACTCATGTCCCACTCATGTCCCCTTGCACCCCCACCCCCCAGCAGTGCAGGGCACCTGCCAGCAGGCCCCCACTCATGTCCCCTTGCACCCCCACCCCCCAGCACTGAGGGGCACCTGCCAGCAGGCCCCCACTCATGTCCCCTTGCACCCCCACCCCCCAGCACTGAGGGGCACCTGCCAGTAGGCCACCACTCATGCCCCACCCATGTCCCCTTGAACCCCTACCCCCCAGCAGTGCAGGGCACCTGCCAGCAGGCCCCCACTCATGTCCCCTTGCACCCCCACACCCCAGCAGTGCAGGGCACCTGCCAGCAGGCCCCCACTCATGTCCCCTTGCACGCCCACCCCCAGCACTGAGGGACACCTGCCAACAGGCCCCCACTCATGTCCAACTCATATCCCCTTGCACCCCCAGCACTGATGGGCACCTGCCAGCAGGCCCCCACTCATGTCCCCTTGGACCCCCACACCTCCAGCAGTGCAGGGCACCTGCCAGCAGCCCCCCACTCATGTCCCACTCATGTCCCCTTGCACCCCCACCCCCCAGCAGTACAGGGCACCTGCCAGCAGGCCCCCACTCATGTCCCCTTGCACCCCCACCCCCCAGCAGTGCAGGGCACCTGCCAGCAGGCCCCCACTCATGTCCCCTTGCGCCCCCACCCCCCAGCAGTGCAGGACACCAGCCAGCAGGCCCCCACTCATGTCCCCTTGCACACCCACCCCCAGCACTGATGGGCACCTGCCAACAGGCCCCCACTCATGTCCCCTTGCACCCCCACCCCCCAGCACTAAGGGGCACCTGCCAGCAGGCCCCCACTCATGTCTGATTGCACCCCCACCCCCTAGCAGTGCAGGGCACCTGCCAGCAGGCCCCCACTCATGTCCCAATCATGTCCCCTTGCACCCCCACTCCCCAGCAGTGCAGGGCACCTGCCAGCAGGCCCCCACTCATGTCCCCTTGCACCCCCACCCCCCAGCAGTGCAGTGCACCTGTCACAGGCCCCCACTCATGTCCCCTTGCACCCCAACCCCCCAGCACTGAGGTGCACCTGCCAGCAGGCAACCACTCATGTCCCCTTGCACCCCCACCCCCCAGCAGTGGATGGCACCTGCCAGCAGGCCCCCACTCATGTCCCCTTGCACACCCACTCCACAGCAGTGCAGGGCACCTGCCAGCAGGCCCCCACTCATGTCCCCTTGCACCCCCACCCCCCAGCAGTGCAGGGCACCTGCTAGCAGGCCCCCTCTCATGTCCCACTCATGTCCCCTTGCACACCCACCCCCAGCAGTGCAGGGCACCTGCCAGCAGGCCCACACTCATGTCCCCTTGCACCCCCAGCAGTGCAGGGCACCTACCAGCAGGCCCCCACTCATGTCCCACTCATGTCCCCTTGCACACCCACCCCCCAGCAGTGCAGGGCACCTGCCAGCAGGCCCCAACTCATGTCAGCTTGCACCCCTACCCTCGAGCACTGAGGGGCACCTGCCAACAGGCCCCCACTCATGTCCCACTCATGTCCCTTGCGCCCCCACCCCCCAGCACTGAGGGGCACCTGCCAGCAGACCCCACTCATTTCCCCTTGCACCCCCACCCCCCAGCAGCGCAGGGCACCTGCCAGCAGGCCCCCACTCATGTCCCACTCATGTCCCCTTGCACCCCCACCCCCCAGCAGTGCAGGGCACCTGCCAGCAGGCCCCACTCATGTCCCCTTGCACCCCCACCCCCCAGCAGTGCAGGGCTCCTGCCAGCAAGCCCCCACTCATGTCCCACTCACGTCCCCTTGCACCCCCACCCCAGCAGTGCAGGGCACCTGCCAGCAGGCCTCCACTCATCTCCCCTTGCACACCTACACCCCAGCACTGAGGGGCACCTGCCAGCAGGCCCCCACTCATGTCCCCTTGCACCCCCACACCCCAGCAGTGCAGGGCACCTGCCAGCAGGCCGCCACTCATGTCCCCTTGCACACCCACGCCCAGCACTGATGGGCACCTGCCAGCAGGCCACCACTCATGTCCCACTCATGTCCCCTTGCACCCCCACCCTCCAGCAGTGCAGGGCACCTGCCAGCAGGCCCCCACTCATGTCCCCTTGCACCTCCACCCCCCAGCAGTGCAGGGCACCTGCCAGCAGGCCCCCACTCATGTCCCCTTGCACCCCAACCCCCCAGCACTGAGGTGCACCTGCCAGCAGGCCCCCACTCATGTACCACTCATGTCCCCTTGCACCCCCAACCCCCAGCAGTGCAGGGCACCTGCCAGCAGGCCCCCACTCATGTCCCCTTGCACACCCACCCCCCAGCACTGAGGGGCACCTGCCAACAGGCACCCACTCATGTCCCACTCATGTCCCCCTGCACCCCTACCCCCCAGCACTGAGGGGCACCTGCCAGCAGGCCCCCACTCATGTCCCCTTGCACCCCCACCCCCCAGCAGTGCAGGGCACCTGCCAGCAGGCCCCCACTCATGTCCCACTCATGTCCCCTTGCACCCCCACCCCCCAGCAGTGCAGGGCACCTGCCAGCAGGCCCCCACTCATGTCCCCTTGCACCCCCACCCCCCAGCAGTGCAGGGCACCGGCCAGCAGGCCCCCACTCATGTCACCTTGCACCCCCAACCCCCAGCACTGAGGGGCACCTGCCAGCAGGCCACCACTCATGTCCCCTTGCACCCCCACCCCCCAGCAATGCAGGGCACCCGCCAGCAGGCTCCCACTCATGTCCCACTCATGTCCCCTTGCACACCCACTCCCCAGCAGTGCAGGGCACCTGCCAGCAGGCCCCCACTCATGTCCCCTTGCACCCCCACCCACCAGCAGTGCAGGGCACCTGCCAGCAGCCACTCATGTCCCCTTGCATCCCTACCACCCAGCAGTGTAGGGCACCTGCCAGCAGGTCCCCACTCATGTCCCCTTGCACCCCCACCCCCCAGTAGAGCAGGGCACCTTCCAGCAGGCCCTCACTCCTGTCCCCTTGCACACCCACCCCCCAGCACTGAGGGGCACCTGCCAACAGGCCTCCACTCATGTCCCACTCATGTCCCCTTGCACCCCCACCCCCCAGCAGTGCAGGGCACCTGCCAGCAGGCCCCCCCTCATGTCCCCTTGCACCCCCACTCCCCACCACTGAGGGGCACCTGCCAGCAGTCCCCCACTCATGTCCCCTTGCACCCCCACCCCCCAGCACTGAGGGGCACCTGCCAGCAGGCCACCACTCATGTCCCACTCATGTCCCCTTGCACCCCTACCCCCCAGCAGTGCAGGGCACCTGCCAGCAGGCACCCACTTATGTCCCCTTGCACCCCCACCCCCCAACAGTGCAGGGCACCTGCCAGCAGGCCCCCACTCATGTCCCCTTGCACACCCACCCCCAAGCACTGAGGGGCACCTGCCAACAGGCCCGCACTCATGTCCCACTCATGTCCCCTTGCACCCACAGCACTGAGGGGCACCTGCCAGCAGGCCCCCACTCATGTCCCCTTGCACCCCCACACCCCCAGCAGTGCAGGGCGCCTGCCAGCAGGCCCGCACTCATGTCCCACTCATGTCCCCTTGCACCCCCACCCCCCAGCAGTGCGGGGCACCTGCCAGCAGGCCCCCACTCATGTCCCCTTGCACCCCACCCCCAGCAGTGCAGGGCACCTGCCAGCAGGCCCCCACTCATGTCCCCTTGCACCCCCACCCCGCAGCAGTGCAGGGCACCTGCCAACAGGCCCCCACTCATGTCCCCTTGCACCCCCACCCCCCAGCACTAAGGGGCACCTGCCAGCAGGCCCCCACTCATGTCTGATTGCACCCCCACCCCCCAGCAGTGCAGGGCACCTGCCAGCAGGCCCCCACTCATGTCCCAATCATGTCCCCTTGCACCCCCACTCCCCAGCAGTGCAGGGCACCTGCCAGCAGGCCCCCACTCATGTCCCCTTGCACCCCCACCCCCCAGCAGTGCAGTGCACCTGTCACAGGCCCCCACTCATGTCCCCTTGCACCCCAACCCCCCAGCACTGAGGTGCACCTGCCAGCAGGCAACCACTCATGTCCCCTTGCACCCCCACCCCCCAGCAGTGGATGGCACCTGCCAGCAGGCCCCCACTCATGTCCCCTTGCACACCCACTCCACAGCAGTGCAGGGCACCTGCCAGTAGGCCCCCACTCATGTCCCCTTGCACCCCCACCCCCCAGCAGTGCAGGGCACCTGCCAGCAGGCCCCCACTCATGTCCCCTTGCGCCCCCACCCCCCAGCAGTGCAGGACACCAGCCAGCAGGCCCCCACTCATGTCCCCTTGCACACCCACCCCCAGCACTGATGGGCACCTGCCAACAGGCCCCCACTCATGTCCCCTTGCACCCCCACCCCCCAGCACTAAGGGGCACCTGCCAGCAGGCCCCCACTCATGTCTGATTGCACCCCCACCCCCTAGCAGTGCAGGGCACCTGCCAGCAGGCCCCCACTCATGTCCCAATCATGTCCCCTTGCACCCCCACTCCCCAGCAGTGCAGGGCACCTGCCAGCAGGCCCCCACTCATGTCCCCTTGCACCCCCACCCCCCAGCAGTGCAGTGCACCTGTCACAGGCCCCCACTCATGTCCCCTTGCACCCCAACCCCCCAGCACTGAGGTGCACCTGCCAGCAGGCAACCACTCATGTCCCCTTGCACCCCCACCCCCCAGCAGTGGATGGCACCTGCCAGCAGGCCCCCACTCATGTCCCCTTGCACACCCACTCCACAGCAGTGCAGGGCACCTGCCAGCAGGCCCCCACTCATGTCCCCTTGCACCCCCACCCCCCAGCAGTGCAGGGCACCTGCTAGCAGGCCCCCTCTCATGTCCCACTCATGTCCCCTTGCACACCCACCCCCAGCAGTGCAGGGCACCTGCCAGCAGGCCCACACTCATGTCCCCTTGCACCCCCAGCAGTGCAGGGCACCTACCAGCAGGCCCCCACTCATGTCCCACTCATGTCCCCTTGCACACCCACCCCCCAGCAGTGCAGGGCACCTGCCAGCAGGCCCCAACTCATGTCAGCTTGCACCCCTACCCTCGAGCACTGAGGGGCACCTGCCAACAGGCCCCCACTCATGTCCCACTCATGTCCCTTGCGCCCCCACCCCCCAGCACTGAGGGGCACCTGCCAGCAGACCCCACTCATTTCCCCTTGCACCCCCACCCCCCAGCAGCGCAGGGCACCTGCCAGCAGGCCCCCACTCATGTCCCACTCATGTCCCCTTGCACCCCCACCCCCCAGCAGTGCAGGGCACCTGCCAGCAGGCCCCACTCATGTCCCCTTGCACCCCCACCCCCCAGCAGTGCAGGGCTCCTGCCAGCAAGCCCCCACTCATGTCCCACTCACGTCCCCTTGCACCCCCACCCCAGCAGTGCAGGGCACCTGCCAGCAGGCCTCCACTCATCTCCCCTTGCACACCTACACCCCAGCACTGAGGGGCACCTGCCAGCAGGCCCCCACTCATGTCCCCTTGCACCCCCACACCCCAGCAGTGCAGGGCACCTGCCAGCAGGCCGCCACTCATGTCCCCTTGCACACCCACGCCCAGCACTGATGGGCACCTGCCAGCAGGCCACCACTCATGTCCCACTCATGTCCCCTTGCACCCCCACCCTCCAGCAGTGCAGGGCACCTGCCAGCAGGCCCCCACTCATGTCCCCTTGCACCTCCACCCCCCAGCAGTGCAGGGCACCTGCCAGCAGGCCCCCACTCATGTCCCCTTGCACCCCAACCCCCCAGCACTGAGGTGCACCTGCCAGCAGGCCCCCACTCATGTACCACTCATGTCCCCTTGCACCCCCAACCCCCAGCAGTGCAGGGCACCTGCCAGCAGGCCCCCACTCATGTCCCCTTGCACACCCACCCCCCAGCACTGAGGGGCACCTGCCAACAGGCACCCACTCATGTCCCACTCATGTCCCCCTGCACCCCTACCCCCCAGCACTGAGGGGCACCTGCCAGCAGGCCCCCACTCATGTCCCCTTGCACCCCCACCCCCCAGCAGTGCAGGGCACCTGCCAGCAGGCCCCCACTCATGTCCCACTCATGTCCCCTTGCACCCCCACCCCCCAGCAGTGCAGGGCACCTGCCAGCAGGCCCCCACTCATGTCCCCTTGCACCCCCACCCCCCAGCAGTGCAGGGCACCGGCCAGCAGGCCCCCACTCATGTCACCTTGCACCCCCAACCCCCAGCACTGAGGGGCACCTGCCAGCAGGCCACCACTCATGTCCCCTTGCACCCCCACCCCCCAGCAATGCAGGGCACCCGCCAGCAGGCTCCCACTCATGTCCCACTCATGTCCCCTTGCACACCCACTCCCCAGCAGTGCAGGGCACCTGCCAGCAGGCCCCCACTCATGTCCCCTTGCACCCCCACCCACCAGCAGTGCAGGGCACCTGCCAGCAGCCACTCATGTCCCCTTGCATCCCTACCACCCAGCAGTGTAGGGCACCTGCCAGCAGGTCCCCACTCATGTCCCCTTGCACCCCCACCCCCCAGTAGAGCAGGGCACCTTCCAGCAGGCCCTCACTCCTGTCCCCTTGCACACCCACCCCCCAGCACTGAGGGGCACCTGCCAACAGGCCTCCACTCATGTCCCACTCATGTCCCCTTGCACCCCCACCCCCCAGCAGTGCAGGGCACCTGCCAGCAGGCCCCCCCTCATGTCCCCTTGCACCCCCACTCCCCACCACTGAGGGGCACCTGCCAGCAGTCCCCCACTCATGTCCCCTTGCACCCCCACCCCCCAGCACTGAGGGGCACCTGCCAGCAGGCCACCACTCATGTCCCACTCATGTCCCCTTGCACCCCTACCCCCCAGCAGTGCAGGGCACCTGCCAGCAGGCACCCACTTATGTCCCCTTGCACCCCCACCCCCCAACAGTGCAGGGCACCTGCCAGCAGGCCCCCACTCATGTCCCCTTGCACACCCACCCCCAAGCACTGAGGGGCACCTGCCAACAGGCCCGCACTCATGTCCCACTCATGTCCCCTTGCACCCACAGCACTGAGGGGCACCTGCCAGCAGGCCCCCACTCATGTCCCCTTGCACCCCCACACCCCCAGCAGTGCAGGGCGCCTGCCAGCAGGCCCGCACTCATGTCCCACTCATGTCCCCTTGCACCCCCACCCCCCAGCAGTGCGGGGCACCTGCCAGCAGGCCCCCACTCATGTCCCCTTGCACCCCACCCCCAGCAGTGCAGGGCACCTGCCAGCAGGCCCCCACTCATGTCCCCTTGCACCCCCACCCCGCAGCAGTGCAGGGCACCTGCCAACAGGCCCCCACTCATGTCCCCTTGCACCCCCACCCCCCAGCACTAAGGGGCACCTGCCAGCAGGCCCCCACTCATGTCTGATTGCACCCCCACCCCCCAGCAGTGCAGGGCACCTGCCAGCAGGCCCCCACTCATGTCCCAATCATGTCCCCTTGCACCCCCACTCCCCAGCAGTGCAGGGCACCTGCCAGCAGGCCCCCACTCATGTCCCCTTGCACCCCCACCCCCCAGCAGTGCAGTGCACCTGTCACAGGCCCCCACTCATGTCCCCTTGCACCCCAACCCCCCAGCACTGAGGTGCACCTGCCAGCAGGCAACCACTCATGTCCCCTTGTACCCCCACCCCCCAGCAGTGGATGGCACCTGCCAGCAGGCCCCCACTCATGTCCCCTTGCACACCCACTCCACAGCAGTGCAGGGCACCTGCCAGCAGGCCCCCACTCATGTCCCCTTGCACCCCCACCCCCCAGCAGTGCAGGGCACCTGCTAGCAGGCCCCCACTCATGTCCCACTCATGTCCCCTTGCACACCCACCCCCAGCAGTGCAGGGCACCTGCCAGCAGGCCCACACTCATGTCCCCTTGCACCCCCAGCAGTGCAGGGCACCTACCAGCAGGCCCCCACTCATGTCCCACTCATGTCCCCTTGCACACCCACCCCCCAGCAGTGCAGGGCACCTGCCAGCAGGCCCCCACTCATGTCAGCTTGCACCCCCACCCTCGAGCACTGAGGGGCACCTGCCAACAGGCCCCCACTCATGTCCCACTCATGTCCCTTGCGCCCCCACCCCCCAGCACTGAGGGGCACCTGCCAGCAGACCCCACTCATTTCCCCTTGCACCCCCACCCCCCAGCAGCGCAGGGCACCTGCCAGCAGGCCCCCACTCATGTCCCACTCATGTCCCCTTGCACCCCCACCCCCAGCAGTGCAGGGCACCTGCCAGCAGGCCCCACTCATGTCCCCTTGCACCCCCACCCCCCAGCAGTGCAGGGCTCCTGCCAGCAAGCCCCCACTCATGTCCCACTCACGTCCCCTTGCACCCCCACCCCAGCAGTGCAGGGCACCTGCCAGCAGGCCTCCACTCATCTCCCCTTACACACCTACACCCCAGCACTGAGGGGCACCTGCCAGCAGGCCCCCACTCATGTCCCCTTGCACCCCCACACCCCAGCAGTGCAGGGCACCTGCCAGCAGGCCGCCACTCATGTCCCCTTGCACACCCACGCCCAGCACTGATGGGCACCTGCCAGCAGGCCACCACTCATGTCCCACTCATGTCCCCTTGCACCCCCACCCTCCAGCAGTGCAGGGCACCTGCCAGCAGGCCCCCACTCATGTCCCCTTGCACCTCCACCCCCCAGCAGTGCAGGGCACCTGCCAGCAGGCCCCCACTCATGTCCCCTTGCACCCCAACCCCCCAGCACTGAGGTGCACCTGCCAGCAGGCCCCCACTCATGTACCACTCATGTCCCCTTGCACCCCCAACCCCCAGCAGTGCAGGGCACCTGCCAGCAGGCCCCCACTCATGTCCCCTTGCACACCCACCCCCCAGCACTGAGGGGCACCTGCCAACAGGCACCCACTCATGTCCCACTCATGTCCCCTTGCACCCCCACCCCCCAGCACTGAGGGGCACCTGTCAGCAGGCCCCCACTCATGTCCGATTGCACCCCCACCCCCCAGCAGTGCACGACACCTACCAGCAGGCCCCCACTCATGTCCCACTCATGTCCCTTGCACCCCCACCCCCCTAGCAATGCAGGGCACCTGCCAGCAGGCTCCCACTCATGTCTCCTTGCAGCCCCACCCCCCAGCGCTGAGGGGCACCTGCCAGCAGGCCACCACTCATGTCCCCTTGCACCCCCACACCCCAGCAGTGCAGGGCACCTGCCAGCAGGCCCCCACTCATGTCCCACTCATGTCCCCTTGCAAACCCACCCCCAGCAGTGCAGGGCACCTGCCAGCAGGCCCCCACTCATGTCCCCTTGCACCCGTACCCCCCAACAGTGCAGGGCACCTGCCAGCAGGCCCCCACTCATGTCCCACTCATGTCCCCTTACACACCCACCCCCCAGCAGTGCAGGGCACCTGCCAGCAGGCCCCCACCCATGTCCCCTTGCACCCCCACCCCCCAGCACTGAGGGGCACCTGCCAACAGGCCCCCATTCATGTCCCACTCATGTCCCCTTGCACCCCCACCCCCCAGCACTGAGGGGCACCTGCCAGCAGGCCCCCACTCATGTCCCCTTGCACCCACACCCCCTGCAGTGCAGGGCACCTGCCAGCTGGCCCCCACTCCTGTCCCACTAATGTCCCCTTGCACCCCCACCCCCCTGCACTGAGGGGCACCTGCCAGCAGGCCCCCACTCATGTCCCCTTGCACACCCACCCCCCAGCAGTACATGGCACCTGCCAGCAGGCCCCCAACTCATGTCCCCTTGCACCCCCATTACCCAGCACTCAGGGGCACCTGCCAGCAGGCCCCCATTCATGTCCCCTTGCACCCCCACCCCCAGCAGTGCAGGGCACCTGCCAGCAGGCCCCCACTCATGTCCCCTTGCACCCCCACCCCTCAGCAGTGCAGGGCACCTGCCAGCAGGCCCCCAATCATGTCCCCTTGCACCCCCACCCCCCAGCAGTGCATGGCACCTGCCAGCAGGCCCCCACTCATGTCCCCTTACACCCCCACCCCCCAGCAGTGCAGGGCTCCTGCCAGCAGGCCCCCACGCATGTACCACTCATGTCCCCTTGCACCCCCACCCCCCAGCAGTGCAGGGCACCTGCCAGCAGGCCCCCACTCATGTCCCCTAGCACCCCCACCCCCCAGCACTGAGGGGCACCTGCCAGCAGGCCCCCACTCATGTCCCACTCATGTCCCCTTGCACCCCCACCCCCCAGCAGTGCATGGCACCTGCCAGCAGGCCTCCACTCATGTCCCCATGCCCCCCCAGCCCCCAGAAGTGCAGGACACCTGCCAGCAGGCCCCCACTCATGTCCCCTTGCACCCCCATTCCCCAGCAGTGCAGGGCACCTGCCAGCAGGCCCCCACTCATGTCCCCTTGCACCCCCACCCCACAGCAGTGCAGGGCACCTGCCAGCAGGCCCCCACTCAGGTCCCCTTGCACACCCACCCCACAGCAATGCAAGGCACCTGCCAGCAGGCCCCCACTCATGTCCCCTTGCACCCCCATCCGCCTGCACTGAGGGGCACCTGCCAGCAGGCCCCCACTCATGTCCCCTTGCACTCCCACCCCCCAGCACTGAGGGGCACCTGCCAGCAGACCCCCACTCATATGCCCTTGCACCCCCACCCCCCAGCAGTGCAGGGCACCTGCCAGCAGGCCCCCACTCATGTCCTCTTGCACACCCACCCCCCAGCAGTGAAATGGCGATCTCATGACACAAACCAAAAGTCAACTATGTACATCAACACGAAGGCAGGCGGTAGCGTATCTGCGCATTAAAAAATGTGTGCTAACAAAAAGCCTGTATATAAAGCTCTGATGAATTTCTCATACTGTGGCCCTCTAGGACAAATGACGTGCAAAGGGCTACGCGACAAACACAGACACCCGCTGTGTCAAAAATAGCGTGTATTTCGGGGGTGCGCGGGAAGTTTCACACACGATTGGGCCTGGCCGAGCGGGGTACGTTTATTACTGGGGTGGGCGGGGAAATACAGTAGGCAAATGCGCAGAACGCCCACACGCACGCGCCAAAAAAGAAGTGCTAATCCGGAAACACGTACGCCAGCAGGAAGCAGGCGTACGTGGACCCGCGCAGCATAAAAGTACTCGCAAACAACAAGCAAGCTCAGACGCCAGGATGAACATACCGTTCCTAGCAGCAGTGGTCGTGGGATACCGCAGGAGGAGGAGGAGGATAGTCAGGCCCAGAATTTTCACACCCAGAACCAGCCTTTTTTGGCATGCCTGATGACCTGGTGTATGGGAGGTACAGGTTTCCACCTCACATAATACTCAACCTGGTCAGTGAGTGGGAGGATGACCTCACATCACCCACCCTCTGCTCCCAAGCACTCAGCCCCCTGGAGAAGGTCCTCAATGTACTGCAGTTTTTGGCCACCAGATCATTTCAGCGGACAAGTGCCGTAGTGGGGGGGGTGTCACATGCCACGCAGTCACGCTGCCTACACCAGGTCTTAGCCATCATGACTGCACGCCCATCAGTCCGCAGGCACATATACCTGCCCAGAACACCTGCAGAAAGGCAGGCTGCCGTCCAGGATTTCTACGGGTGGCACAATTCCCCAAAGTCCTAGGTGCCATTGATTGCACCCATGTGGCTCTACGTCCCCCCAGGGCATCAGAGCACCTCTATAGAAACCGCAAGAAACCGCAAGCACTGGCATTCCATCAACGTCCAGGTAGTATGTGATGCCAAGGGAATCATCACCTCAGTATATGCCAACTATCAAGGGTCCACCCACGACAGTTTCATTTACAGAATGTCAACCCTAAACCGGGACCTAGAAGCTGGGCGGCATGGCGATACATGGCTGCTCGGTGAGTATAAATGCCACAGCACATGCATGCATGCCAGATACTGAGTAATGTCACAACCCTACTAATGATACCCATCACCACCTCCCCAGGGAACAGTGCCTACCCTCTGAGCACCCACATGATGACGCCAATTTGGAACCCCACCACGCCACCCGAGGTAAGATACAACACAACCCATATTGCAACCCGGGGCATAGTGGAGCGCACATTCGGAGGGATCAAGTCACGCTTTCGCTCCCTTGAACGTTCTGGCGGGCAGCTGTTATACGCTCCCCCAGTAGTGTGCAGGATCATAGTGGCAGCATGTGTCCTGCACAACGTTGCAACACGCCGGGGCCTGCCGGTGGACATGGTGGTGCCCCCACATCCCCAACCACATGCACTCCCACTGCGTATCGGAGGGGAAAGGAGCCCGGGGTGAGGCAGCCCGAACGCAGCTGGTGGCTAATTACTTCACTTAGAATCACACCCCTGTGGAGTGCACACAGCCCTGCCACATACCAGCTGACAATCGATGATGACACAAGGGACAGTGAACTGTCACAACCATACCAGCCTGAGATTGGTCACCTGGAAGTGTCACAATGTGTGCATACCTACCTACAGAAACACCACCAATGCTGTGTCATCAAAAGACACATATGCTGCTAAATGCATTACGCCCTTGCAAAATACAACATGAGAACAGTTCCATGTCACCCAACCCCTCCCCAGCACCACCACCCAACACACCATGGCATATCATGCTATGTGAGAGCAAACAAAGCAATCCCGAAAACCTGACACAAGTGTCACAAAGTACAGTGTCCCTAATGGAAACTGGCCACACACAATATGCTCCCAGTAATGTTGAACTAACAACACGCATGACCAAATACTTACCAACATTACAATGCAGCTACAGAAGCTCAAACATAACTAAAACATGCCAGTACTAAGTTAAAGTAGTCGTAGTCTTACAACCTGAATATGCCACCACATCGCCCCCCTCCAACTGTAGTCTTGCAGGCTTCAAAACTTGTCTGTGTACTGCATACAACATGAACTCCATCTCCAAAGTAGGCCGCCTTGTGAAGACATGAGGAATGAACCTGCAAATTCAGAGGGAGACATGGAAGCAGAAGCATACATACTTCCAACATGCAGTGTGCAATACAACAACAATATACACAAGCAATGTCTACACAGTATTGACTACAGACTGCCCACACAGCTCATGGGAGCCCAACATCACTGTGTACATCACTGTCACTTGGTCACACACTTTTCAAGCCCATGGAAACGGGAAACAGCCGGGGTGTGTGTCTCATGAAGCCAAGCATCAAACCCAAACTCAGGACAAGCCTGCATGTGCCCAGCCGGAATACAGTGGATGCCGACGGGAGCCACACAAGGCAACACACTGTTAAAAAATAAGCAAAAATCAAAAAAGCAAAAATCAAAAATGGCCATGTGGGGGCTGGGGGGGCAGGGGGGAGGCCACCCAGAAGGTCCGAGGACAGGGTGCGCACCAACAGCCGCCTGTGTGGATGTTGGGAAAAAAAACACCTCCATGGGCTCATGGCCTGCACGGCTATCCCAATGTGGGAGAACTGCTGCTGTCGCTCTCATTAACCTCTTCTGCTGCCACAGGAGGTGGTGGTGATATGGGAGGCAGCCCACGCAAAGCCCTGGTATGGTCCTCCATGGCAGCAAGCATGAGAGTGTGGAAGGTCTCGTTCTGGAGGATTATAGTGCGGAGATCCCTTGCAGCACCTGACGTGATGCCCGGATCTCCTCCCGAGTTGCCTGCATCTCAGCTGAGAGCGAACGTGTGAGCCACTCCAGCTGCTGTTCTGTCCTCAAGTTAGTGGAAGTCTCAAGGTCAACAAGAGTCTCCCTGAGGTGATGGAGTGCTACCCTCAGGGCTTCCCTGTGGCCCTGGGACTCTATTGATATCGATTGGCGTAGAGTCTCCAGTGCCGCCCGTCTGTCCCTGTTGGACGCCAACATGTCCTCCCTGTGTGATTGGGAAATGGAGTCTGTTGCCTGCTGTAGTAGCTCCATCTGCCTTTCATGGGGGACAATGGAAGTGGCCACCCTCTCCATTGCTTGAGCCATCATCTCAACTGATGCTGCTTGTTGGGTTGCCATACCGTAAATGGATTGCTCCCATGCGGTATTTCCTGGTGGCATACGGCCACCGCGTCAGCGGGCACCACACCTGTTTGGGGCAAGGCGATCTGCGCCTTGCTGTGCCGGCACTGCCTGAGGCTGCAGGTCTGCATTCCCCCTCTGATCTGCTGGCCCAGGAACAGGATCAGATGTTGTGGAGTGTGACCCTGCACCCATAAGCGCCAAAGGCTGACTAACCAACACTGACATCCCCATAGAGGGTTCTACCCTTGGTGCAGGTGGGTTGGACAGAACAGAACCCCTTCCAGAAACACTTACCTGCGATGCCACATAGGTCTCATCATCCGAATCAACACCTGAATAGAGGTCTGGGGAGGTGCACCCAGAGACACCCCTGGACAGAATCCTCTGCAGCAAGAGAGGGTTCTCACCCACCACCACACCACGTCCCCCACTGGTGGCCAGTTGTGCCTCAGGTTCCTCCTGGGTCTGCACCATCTCCTCAACCTCAACAGCATCAAGTGTGTCATCCCCTGCAAAACATGAAAGACAAAAAATGGAAACAGGCATTAGCACCATAGCACACAAATAGGCCTAACAAGCTACAGAACCAGTACATGATTTACACATGTCCCACATGACTATGACCCTCCCATGCATGCACTGTAACAGAGTTGGAAGGGGAGGCAAAAGTCTGATACTGATGACACCAAGATGGAAGAGCAACACATTTGCTGCATGCTGGGTAGCACTGCCATCACACATTGGCCTGTGAGTGGCATGTCCTATACACATAAATGACACATGCCATCACACAGATGGCATGTACCATAGCCATGGTACATTCCACAAGTACATCCATATGTCAGTGAATGAGTACTGTCACCCATCCATGTGAGATGGATATGAAGAGATGAAAAATGCCACATAGTGTGAAAATATACGCCATGTGCCACACACTGCAACACATCCAGTGTACAAAAATACAGTGATTGCAGGGCCATGTACACATCAATGGTTGTGCACTTCAACATGACAGGAAACAACTAGCATGTTCCACATTCAAACATGCCCAAAAACATCATGTGATCAGGACAATACTCATTCAGCCTGAATGGTCAAATCATTCAACTACCAAGGTGACACATGTGGGCCAATGTGGGGTTCTTCAATGACAGAAGCATGTCACATATGTCACAATAGGGCTGAGGAAGCAAAAGTGGGAGAATTGAAACAATCAGCCTGAAAGAACAATGAAAAATACAAACAATGTTGTTGTATGATGCCACCTCAAGGGCAACTGCCGTAATGTTGCGCTAAATTACTACTGTGGGCAGAAGGGATAGTGTCACACCCAAATTCAAGGCCGCAGAATGTTTTGGATGAAGCACATGGGTGACCCATACTACTCAGCCACACACACCCTCACCTGGCACTCAATCAGAACCCGTCACCCAAACAACATACACATGCATTACACACACACGCATGGGCACTCACCGGACAATGTGTCATAATCGGGTAGTTCTCCCACACCTCGGATCTGTTCCTCTGTGACAAAGGTCCCAGCAACAGACTCATGTTCAGTGAGTTTGTTGTCCTCTTGTGGAGACCCACCGTCAGTCACCAGAGTAGCGGCATGACTTGAGGCCAGCTTGTCCTTTGCTCTGCGTTTCAGGTCGTTCCACCGCTTGTAGCAATCTTCAGCTGAGCGCCTCACAAATCCAAGGGCACTTATGTGGTTGGCGATGGTCTGCCAGTGTGCCTTACGTTGACCAGGTGTGGTCTTGGACCCTGCAGTCACCACCATTTCGTGGCTATGTTGCAACACATAGCTCACAAGTGCATTAAGTTCCGAATCATTGAAGCAAGGCTTCCTTGAGGTACAGGAGTGTGTAGCCGTGCCTGTGGTCTCAGCCTGTCGTGCCAGAGCACCCTTCTTCCTCTTTTTAGAAGGTGGAGCGGAGCCAGAGTGGCTAACGCCGCTCTGGTCAGTAGGGGCAGAATCACCGGTGGACTGGGTTGTTGGATTGTGCGAATGCACATTGACCATAGGACTTGGTGCAGGCATTGTCTGAAGTGTGATGTTGGCAGGGGGAACATCAGTATGATGGACCAGGACCGACACTGTCCTGGCTGAGAGAGTCAGAGCTGGGGCGGATGGAGCTGCAGCTGCCCCTGCAGCCTCACCACCCTGCATACTTGGGGCAGCAGATGACATAGCTGCCCCAGATCCACGTGTCTTGGTGACAACTTGCACCGCCACAAGTGGCTTAGACTTGCTGACCTGGAAGTCAGCCAGGGAGTCATCCTGTGCCAGGTCAGGTGCCACAATGGGCTGGTCCAACAAGGGCTGAGCTGGGATGGTCTCAGCCATGTTTCCCTCAACCATGGGGGGGCGGCATGGGTGTCCCTGATTGGTCCTCCACACATGGGGGTATAGGGGCACCCTGCAAATCCTGGCCACGTCCCCTACCACGCCCACAACGTCCACCTTTTGAAGGTCGGCCACCTTTGCCTCCCTTACCGCTTGGTCACCTTGCCACCATGGCACTGATGTTGTTGTGCGTATGGGAGGAGCAGTAAACTATTGTCCTGGGCAATTGGGGGTCAAAGGGGTAGGTTACTAGATGGAATTTGTACCCTAGTGCTCTAACAAGGCTGTCTGTGACCCCTGGGGGAAGGTGGCGGGTCACGCAACGCCCAGGCAGCCCAAAAACAAAAATAAACGTGCATGCAACCCCTCGTAGACCACATGCGTGGAAAAATGAACCCGCACTACGCTGTGGCACCCAGAAACACAAAAATAAGCGTATGCGTGATACACACAGCCTACAATGACCTCTGAAGGGGTACGCGACACACAGGGCAAGCACAGTTGCTAAGTACGTGCAGAACTCACCGTCTGCCTGGAAAAAGAACGTGAAAAATACTTGCGTGTGCGCGTTGGCAACATCCCCGCCAAAAGAAGAATTGTACGCTGTCTGAGGAGACAGGACAAAAGGAGAAGTGAACACTGTTTGAGAAAACAGGCCCAAAAAAAGTAGAAAAATGAAAGCTGTCAGAGGTAACAGGGAGTACGAACTTGAAATGCAGTGAAGTAATCGCGTGTGAACCGGCAAGAAGTACAGAATCCACCCACTCGCTCTCCATAAAAAGCACGTACAAGGAAATGGCGTCCTACACGTACCTTTTAAACCGGCCCACACGTACATGTCACTTACGCGTGTACACGCCCTTTCCTCCAATTACAGGCGCTGACACTCGGACGTGCAGCTTTTCCATGTGTGCTCTGTCATCACGTGCTATGAGGGAAACACCCGCGCGCGTCACGTCACAGACGCGCTTACGCGCTAAGGGCCTTTGGTCCAATGAAATCGTGTACGTGCGCTGATACTCGCTAAGGGCCTTTTCTCGAATTACACGCTGACGTGCAAGATTTTCACGTGCCAAATCACTCCGTATCAAGCTGGCCATGTGTTCACACACGGAAGACCACGCTCCTGCCCAGAAGGCCGAATTACTGCCCCCCAGAGCCCCGAGCACGCTCCCACCTGCCATCTGCTGCTGCCTGATTGCCTGCTGCCCACATGCCCTGCCATTTGCTGCCTGCACGTCAGCAGGGGTGCTGTTGCTGTGACCACCCCTGCTGGAACCGAGGACTCCCGACTGGGATTCCATCGCTCCACAGCCCAGCCCCAGGACCCAGTTACCCACCCACTCCTGCCTCTGGGGTTGCCATGTCCAGCACTACACCATCTGGTGGCACTGGCAACCCCCAGCCAGAGAGGCAGAGGGCCACCAGCTTCACTGCCACAGAAGTTGGTGTCCTGGTGGAGCAAGTCCTGGGGAAGTATGATGCCTTCTTCGGAAGGTCGCGCGCCGACAAGGAAGGACGGACCTGGATCTGGACGGACATCGTGACTGCCATCAACGCGGAGGGGGTGGCAGTCTGCGAATTCCATCATGTCAAGAAGCGCTGGGAGGACTTCAGGTCCAGGACCCTCAACAAGGCCTGACGCCTCTTGAAGGCAGCGGATGCTAAGGGGTGCCGGGGCCACCTTTCGGAAGACCAAATGAGGGTCCTGGAACGCGTATGCCCAGCGCTCCATGTCCAGGTCCTTGAGAGGCAGACCCGTCTGGAATCGAGCGGTAAGTGTACATGCATACTGATTGGAAGCTGTGCGTGTGGTGGTGTGCCAGTAGTGTGCAGGTTGCACATGTGGTTTTGTAGGGCCATGTATGGATGTGTATGTACAGGGCCGTGAGGCTGACACATGCAAGTCCTTTCATGTGTGAGACACATGGATGGTGTATTTGTGGGTAAGCATGCAGGCCAAATGCAGATGTGTGAGCACACATGTTTGAATGACTGTGTATGTCAGTTGTCAAGGTTGTGGTGTCACACATGGATGTTGGTTCCAGCTGCATGTATCTGCACTGTGTACATGTGCATGTATGTGTATCTGACAAGTGTGCAACTGTCATGCAACATGGATGCATGTGAGACTGATATGTAGAAGACTGATTGCCAGATGTGACATGGATGCTGATCTCATCACTGCGACACTTGGTGGAGGTGTACACATGCATGTAAGTGTGTTGGTGTGTGTGCATGTCTAGTGCACTCCCTGTGTCTCATGTGATGTCTGGCTCACCTCTGCCTGCTCATGCTGTTGTATGTGTATGGATGGTGCTGGCTGTTGCGATATGGCTGTGGAATAGCTCATGTGTGTGATTTGAAATGACATGTGTGTTGGGGATTGTGATGCCATGTCTGAAGTTTGACAATGACACTCATGTGCAACTGTCATGTGTGTATGAGTCCATTGTACAGTGCCCTGATGCCTGTGTCCTATCTCTCCCTGTCTGCAGCGTCGACTGATGAAGAGGGCGGAGAGGGTGCTGTGGAGCACAGCGCCAGGGATCGCACCACCAGCTGGAGACGCAAGGCCCGGCTCCCCTCCCAGGCTGTCATCTCGTCGGGGAGTGAGGAGTCCGGTGCCACGTCCCAGGTCGCAGCTGCTGAGGGGAGGTCCAAGAGGCGGAGGTCGGAGTTGGACTCCTTGGCAGCAGAAGAGTCAGCTGAGACCCCACAGGGCCCGACGGAGGAAGATGGCACGGAGTCATCCAGGTTGGTGGGGGGTTTGATGGAGGAGGAGGCCGTGCAAGGGACAGAGACGGGGTCTGGAGGTGGAGATTCCACTGGTGCTAGTGGTGCAGTGCAGAAGACAGGAGGCAGCACAGGCCGCTGCAGAGGTGCCTGTATGTAATCCTGTACCCGATCCTGTGACTACATCATCTTGCACCAACAGGGATACCTACGTCCAGACCCGTTTTCAGGCAGGGGATGAGCTTACGACAACTGGCCTTCCACTGCCTGCGGACGTGGCTATCCGGGACCGGTTTGAGCCTGTCCTGGGTGGTGTGGCGTTGCGTCAACAGGCCATGCGAGGCGAAATGCAGTCTTTTCATGGGGAGACTGCATGTCGTCTCGAATGGCTCGTTGACCACGTCGACCTACTGGGACAGGTCACCAGGGCCGGATTCCTCAGTTTGCTGGGCCTTGTTCCGACCCCCTCCTCAACTGAACCCCCTATGCGCCAGTCGTGCTCCGTGCAATCTTCCCACCCATGTGTCACCTGGGTGCCCTGTGGAGCTGCCTCTGACCCTGCGGCCAGGCTGGTGGAGGACACATCCCTGCCACAGTCGGGAGTCGGACATCCAGCAGGGGTGGCCACCTCAACAACTGCACCCCAGCCGGAGGAGGATGTGCAGGCAGCAAGAGCCAGGGCACGGGCAGAGGCACAGCAGCAACAAGGTGGGAGCCATGATGGCTCGGGGCCTTCGTCATCGGAGGGGGCAGGCATCGGCCAGAGGGCAGGAGGACCCAGGATGGGAAGTGTCTTCCGTGTGGTAGCGGTTAGGCCATGCCATAGATGCGGAGCAGCAGCGGGCAGAAGAGGCACGGCTCACGATGGTCAGGGCGTAGAACTCCATGTGGAGGGCCCTGAGGCGGGCCAAGTGCCTCGGGGCAATTCGCAGGGAGTTGGAGGAGAACATGTCATCGTCCCTGCGAACCCTTGGGCCATGGAAGAGGACTGCCTCCGGGACATTGAGCAGGAGTTCGATGATGCCCTGGCCCGGGACATCCAAAAGTGAGCCATCGGACTAGCCCGCTGCCCTTGTAAATAGTTAGATAGTGTTAGGTTTCCTATGGGTTTTTCTTTATTTTGGTTGCGCTTGGACAATGCACCACATTTCTGTATATAGTTTTTCATTAGGTAGTATTTTTGATAGGTTTAATTTCTTCAGTTGGGATCATGGACCCTGGATTGTTCATCTGTATATAGTTCACTATTGGATTCATCTCTTTTTTTGGATTTCCCCATGAAGCAATGGTTTTCAATTTTGTTTTTCCCTTGGATTTGCTTTGTTGGACTGTGACTTTGGACACCTTTCCTTTGGATTATGATTTCTTGTTTTTCATTATTTTACGGACATGCAGCTTTTCTTTTTTTATTCCTATTGTTGTTTGTTTGATTTAAATTCCATTAATGTTGCTTTTAATACATTTTTTTCTTCATACTTGGATGTGTGGTATTATCTCATTGGTTTCATGCATGTCATGATATGGGTTTCACATTCACTTGCAACCATTGTGTGTATGTGACGGACATGTGTTCATTTACATACTTGCCATTGGGGTTGTATCATGTAATTGCCTTTTCTATGTGGGTGGATGCAATACTTGGTTGGGTCTTTGGGCTGGGGAGGCTGGCCATAAGGGCCATGATTGAGGATCGTCATGACCTGGGGGCAAGGGGACATGAGTGGGGGCCTGCTGGCAGGTGCCCTGTACTGCTGGGGGGTGGGTGTGCAAGGGGACATGAGTGGGGGCCTGCTGGCAGGTGCCCGGCACTGCTGGGGGGTGGGGGTGCAAGGGGACATGAGTGGGACATGAGTGGGGGCCTGCTGGCAGGTGCCCTGCACTGCTGGGGGGTGGGGGTGCAAGGGGACATGAGTGGGACATGATTGGGGCCTGCTGGCAGGTGCCCTTCACTGCTGGGGGGTGCAAAGAGACATGAGTGGGACATGAGTGGGGGCCTGCTGGCAGGTGCCCTGCACTGCTGGGGGTGGGTGTGCAAGGGGACATGAGTGGGGGCCTGCTGGCAGGTGCCCTTCACTCCCGGGGGTGGGGGTGCAAGGGGACATGAGTGGGGCATGAGTGGGGGCCTGCTGACAGGTGCCCTGCACTGCTGGGGGGTGGGGGTGCAAGGGGACATGAGTGGGACATGAGTGGGGGCCTGCTGGCAGGTGCCCTGCACTGCTGGGGGGTGGGGGTGCAAGGGGACATGAGTGGGACATGAGTGGGGGCCTGCTGGCAGGGGCCCTGCACTGCTGGGGGTGGGTGTGCAAGGGGACATGAGTGGGGGCCTGCTGGCAGGTGCCCTGCACTGCTGGGGGTGGGGGTGCAAGGAGACATGAGTGGGACATGAGTGGGGGCCTGCTGACAGGTGCCCTGCACTGCTGGGAGGTGGGGTGCAAGGGGACATGAGTGGGGGCCTGCTGGCAGGTGCCCTGCACTGCTGGGGGGTGGGAGTGCAAGGGGACATGAGTGGGACATGTGTGGGGGCTTTCTGGCAGGTGCCCTGCACTGCTGGGGGGTGGGGGTGCAAGGGGACATGAGTGGGACATGAGTGGGGGCCTGCTGGCAGGTGCCCTGCACTTCTGGGGGGGTGGGGGTGCAAGGGGACATGAGTGGGACATGAGTGGGGGCCTGCTGGCAGGTGCCCTGCACTGCTGGGTGGTGGGGTGCAAGGGGACATGAGTGGGGGCCTGCTGGCAGGAGCCCTGCACTGCTGGGGGGTGGGGGTGCAGGGGGACATGAGTGGGACATGAGTGGGGGCCTGCTGGCACGTGCCCTGCACTGCTGGGGGTGGGGGTTCAAGGGGACATGAGTGGGACATGAGTGGGGGCCTGCTGGCAGGTGCCCTGCACTGCTGGGGGGTGGGGGTGCAAGGGGACATGAGTGGGACATGAGTGGGGGCCTGCTGGCAGGGGCCCTGCACTGCTGGGGGGTGGGTGTGCAAGGGGACATGAGTGGGGGCCTGCTGGCTGGTGCCCTCCACTGCTGGGGGGTGAGCGTGCAAGGGGACATGAGTGGGACAAGAGTGGGTGCCTGCTGGCAGGTGCCCCTGACTGCTGGGGGGTGGGGGTGCTGGGGGACATGAGTGGGACATGAGTGGGGGCCTGCTGGCAGGTGCCCTGCACTGCTGGGGGGTGGGGGTGCAAGGGGACTTGAGTGGGACATGTGTGGGGGCCTGCTGGCAGGTGCCCTGCACTGCTGGGGGGTGGGGGTGCTGGGAGACATGAGTTGATGATCATATTGCAACGTAACATGTGGCTTGGCTGGGGGGCATGCCCATGGTGGATGTGCTGCCTGCGGGACATGACCAGGGGTGCGGGGTAGTCCCCTGTGGTGTGGGCTGCCTGCAGGGGCCGTGGAGGGGGTATAGGGGACACCTGGGACGACCCACACTGCCAATTCACGTGTACGACTCCCCGCGCACCCCCGAAATACACGTTACCCGCTCTGACAGCAAAATAGCCTGTGAAACTTCATGCGCAGTCCGGTAATACACGTACACTACTCCAATCGTGTGTGAAACTTCCTGCGCACCCCTGAAATACACGTACCCAGGCCAATCGCGTGTGAAACTTCCCACGCACCCCTGAAATACACGTACCCAGGCCAACCGCGTGTGAAACTTCCCGCGCACCCCTGAAATACACGTACCCTGGCCAATCGCGTGTGAAACTTCCTGCGCACCCCTGAAATACACGTACCCAGGCCAATCGCGTGTGAAACTTCCCGCGCACCCCTGAAATACACGTACCCAGGCCAATCACGTGTGAAACTTCCCAAGCACCCCTGAAATACACGTACCAAGCCCAATCGCGTGTGAAACTTCCCGCGCACCCCTGAAATACACGTACCAAGCCCAATCGCATGTGAAACTTCCCGCACACCCCTGAAATACACGTACCCAGGCCCAATCGCGTGAAACTTCCCGCACGCCCCTGAAATACACGTACACAGGCCAATCACGTGTGAAACTTCCCGCGCACCCATGAAATACACGTACCCAGGCCATTCGCGTGTGAAACTTCCCGCACACCCCTGAGATATGTGTACCCCACTCGCACAGGCCATTTCGCATGTGAAACTTCACGCGCACCCCAGTACACGTTCCCCTCTTGGCGTTTGCTGTTTGGCAGCCCTGTAAACTGGTCCAGGGTTAGCGCAGCCCTTTGCGCTGAATTGGGAATTTTGATGGCTTTTCCTTGCGCGAGGACGTTCTTGGGGGCGTAACTGGCGCTGCTGCAGGGTCGCTGCGCCACTCTGCGCCACGGCTGGTTTTGGAGGCTAAATTCCATGAATACGCTGTGCGCGGAAATCGATTTTAGCACACGCGGCTTGGGCAGACATTCGCACGAGCACACTGTGCGGCAGCTGCGTGCGCCACTTTTGTACGAAATTCTATGAATTAACCTGTCTATGTTGACATTAGGCAGATGAAAGGGATTTGCCTCTTCCTGCCGCTGTGCAAGTGTCCACTTATAGTAGGAGCCTTAGTGACTAGTCACGTGGACTACTGTAATGCACTCCCGTGGGAGACTTCATGACCACAGGCTTTACATTTGTCAGACTCTATCAGACCAGAAGAGATCAAAGATGTTCAGTCTTGGGATCTAGGCTTTGTAATAAATGACCAATTTCTATTCATGCCGCCGCACATTTGTCTAGTGGCAGACCCCTGTTGAAGGTGCTGCTATTCAGACAGGTGTTAATGTATGGGTTCCAGCAGAGTTAGGCTCAGCAAGTAGAGGCAATTGATTTCACAAAGGATATATATAAATTCACCCACTGACTGATGAACTGAGAGAAAATAATGAAAAACAATTCAGAGGACCTCCTCCTCCTTCTTTTGCCCGTCCCACCCACTTGGCCGTCAACCTGGCCCATTCACAACCCTTTGGAACATGTGTTGCACCTTGCTTCTTCCCGCCTTCCCTGCCCCCACAGGAGTTACAGTTCCACTAGTTTTTGGACACACTTCTTCCACTGGATGCCATCCACTGTGTCTGTGCCTTAACAAACCTCTTCCGCCATTTGCTCAAATAATCCGTCCATAGCAGTGTTTGTATCCTGTGCAGTCTCCTGCTGGACAGCGTGGATAGACTGGGGCTAGGGAGCTCAGAATCAATTTCTGCACCACTGTGTGGCATAATTGGGGACGGCTTTAAGTTTAGGTGGGTGTGTGAGGACCTCACACTCGTTCTGGGGCTCTGTTGCTGGCCCCAGCATCGCTGGACATGTGAGTGTAGGCTTGGTTGGGTGGGAAACATTCTTCTAATGTGTAAGCACTTCTTTGCTGACCAGTTTTGGTGGTGGAAGTGCATGTCAGAGTTTGGTGTTGGCACTTCAGATAGTGTGCTGATGGTGGAGTGATGGAGTGGTGTTCTCCGACATCCTCCATGGTGTTCTTCTAGCTGAGGGTCTTCACCAGTGTCTCAGGCTACCTGATGTGAATAGGAGTCTGACCTGAGAGCTTGAGCTCCATTTGTAGTTGTGAATACAATGCAAATCAATAGCAGTGACACATGTGACACATTTTAACATCGTTCATTGCAGCAGGAATATCACCAATAAAGTTGCAAGTGCATACATGTTACATACATATCATTCCCTCATGTTGTGACGCTATGTTTAACTATTTTGCAGGAAAAAAGGGCTCTGTGGATGTGTGGTGATATGAAGCTGACTTTTAGGTGCTTTGTCGAGGGCCTAGTCCTGTGCCATACATACAAGATTTAACCAATGCATAGGGCGATACTCATGAACGTGTTGTGGCTATGCGTGGTTGCCTGCACCTACTCTTTCAATTGAAACTAGTTGTGTTTTTTTTTTTTTAAATGGGGCCAGTGTTATTTCTATGCCATGGAGGAGTGGCATTAGTCCCATAGCATTACGTTTCCATAGTGCACCGTGTGAGTTAGACTGCGTTTGATTTTCAAAAAGTTGTTTTAATTGCATGGACTTACTAAGGGGCATTATTAACATAGGTAGAGGGCAGTGGCGTCTCCTGGAATCAAATTTCGGAGGGGCACAGAGGGGGCCACAGACAAATGTAGGGGGGGCCACAGACAAAAGTAGGGGGCCACCTATAAAAGGGCAATGTGTGACGTCATAAGCACTCCTGCAGAGAATCTTTTCTGCACACCAACTACCACACCACTTGGGCGCACCTCCCCTCCCTTCAGAACGTAGGCGCTAAACCATTAAGTCACTAATGACCCATCATTAGCGGTTTCATGCGCTCCATTCTGGTTGGAGAGGCTGCTCTTGGCTGCACGGTGACTTAACAGCTCTTCATTGATGTGCAGCAACATTGATTGCGGCCCTGGATGTGTGCTGTGCTGGCGGACACATGACCCATCATTAGCGGTTTCATGCGCTACATTCTGGTTGGAGAGGCTGCTCTTGGCTGCACGGTGACTTAACAGCTCTTCATTGATGTGCAGCAACATTGATTGCGGCCCTGGATGTGTGCTGTGCTGGCGGACACAGACCTGCAGACAGTGCAGAGAAGGTAGCCCAGCTGAGGCAGGGGGGTGCAAGGGGGGGTACAGGATGTCAGAGAAGGGGTCCAGCCCCTCCCCATCATCCCCCTAGTGACGCTGCTGGTAGAGGGTGCCTGCTTTTGTACTGACTCCAAGACATGTCAGATAGTGCCGCCAGTAACTTGATATGCCTCTAACAGTCTTTCCAGTATGGCGCTCACATTGGTGCGAGTACCTAGTAACGTTCTACGTTTCAAATCGTGCTGTTCCCCTCGGCGAGGCTCCAGGCACGTATATAATAACATTGTCCTGACCACACCCATCTTTTGGCTACTGGTGGACTACATCTAGTCACCGGAACACGCGTGCACCAACAGGCCGAAGTAAGCGACACTCTGGGTCACGCATGTAATCTTGACCAGCGTTATTTTTGGTATGCCATCCCTCAATCTGAAAACGCATGTGATATATATTTAGGTATATATATATATTCTGTTGTTTGTTTTGTTCCACTATAGTGTCTTCACGAGATTTGTATGGTGCAGTATTGATCCCTGAACCATTCAATAGCGTCATTAGGTAAGGGCGGCTTAGGCGCACTACTTATAACTTCCTTGGTCTATTAAACATTTACCTGGAATCTATTTAAGAGCCCCTGTGTGTGTTTCCTCTTTCTCCTACATTTAGCTGTTTCACCTAAAATTGCGGTGCTTTTTGTGAGCCTGAGTTTGTTGGCCATAATAATAACACAATGATTTGAACGACTGATAATGGGATCCCTCAGTTTGAGAGATTGGTAAGACATCATGATGTGCTTATTACCTTATATTTTTAAACATGTATAATTGGTTGTTATGAGTGCCGACCTCAATTTAACTCTATTCCTTAAATCATTTATTTTAGGTGCCACAACCACACAATTGTTGTTGCCCCTGAAGAAGATCCTGGTAATTGTTTCGTGGGATCGAAACATATTGGCGTAGATAAGGGTCTAAGAATTTGAACATTATTGTGCAATATCTTTTGCAGACACGTTTTTCATTAGTTTAGAATTGAAATGTTTCTTAAATGTTGTAATCTTGTGGTGTTCTGATGAATTTGCATTATTTGCACGGTCATTGTATTTTAAATTGCACGAGATCACATTGGCATTGTGGCATCTTTTGATGAATTAATTGCCTGAATTGTTACTGTATGTTTGAACTGTTTATTTCTATTCTATATTGCACATTCTATATTGCACATGGTCACTGCATTTGTGATTTTTATGAAATGTTTTATTTATGTGTTTTGAATACATTGATTTTATTTTTTAGGTGTGAAAGAAGCATTGTCTTCAGGAACAGAAGGAATACTTAATTCTGCCTATTTTCCCGTGGATACGGCATTCCACTTACTGCTAGGGCTTCTCAAAGGCTAACCGTTATGTGTTGGGCCATGCACTCAGTATTCTAGAAGCCATGCACTTATACAGAAATTGTCAACAGACACGTGGGCTTGCTATTACATGCTAGCCTCACATGCACTCCGGGGGTGCAGCGGTTAATGGACAGATATGACCGGTGAAGAGCAGCCTTATGTTCAGATGCCTCTGAGGACGCTGAAATGTGTTCACCTGTCAGCTTTATGGGTGTCCCTGTGGCTTAGCAAAGTCAGTGTTTGTTTCCTGCATGGTCTAAGCATATGAAGTTTGATGTGTTTTCATTCTGTTACTATGGAATGGGTAGTTGTGACAGGTGCGACTGAGCCATATGCATGTGCTGGGTTGCTTGTTGTAGGTTATACATCTCCAAAATGTGGTACGTCTGCATGACCATGGATGGTGGCAGTAATTGCTGTATGGCCAGGGATGGTGAAGACTTCTTTGTGGCACACTCTGAGGATTGGATACTTCAGCCTTGATCTTTACGGCTCTTTAACCCATTAACCTCTTCAAGAAAAACATCCTGCAGACTGGTCTCCACGGTGAGACAAAAGTGCTTCGAGCAGTCTCAACAACAGGTGAACCTGGAATCATTTCTACACTCTGTATAGGTGTGCATGAGGGTTTTGAAGCATGTTTGTGATCAGTGGAGTATCTTTGCTGAAAATGTTGGGGGGGACATGACAACTGAAGGAAGGGGGTGGGGGTGAAGGGAGGGCGGATGGTGGCTCTGAGGGATCGCTTCAGCCAAATAGTAAAAAAAAAATTGGTTGAATGGTAGATTTGACCGAATTCGGTCACCACCATTAGTTGGAAGCCGAAGATACTGAACATGAAGAGCAGTGGTTGCAGGGGTGGCCCCCTCAACACATGTCTGGTATTTTTGGTTTCGGCGGTGGCAGGGGTGTCTCACGTTTCCTCAGCATTGGTGGCAGGGAACCCAACAAAAAAAAGAAGAACAGGGACGCTGCAGTGTCAGATCTGACCCACGTTAAAGGGATCGATCTGACGCAGCAGGTTACAGGAGAGGCAGCGGTTGGAGAAAAGGTAAGTGGGGGGGGGGTTATGGGTGTACTGGCTGTTTGTGGGGAAATGGGTGTGTTTTTTTGGACCGAAGTAAAAACGTATTTCCAGCGAAAATGACCACGGTTAATTCTGCCGTACTTTTGTACTTCGGTCAAACAACCTGAATCCCTGAGGGATAATACTAAACTACTACACCTCAAGAGTCCATTGCTGACGCTCTGT